>NC_079191.1:167573082-167905579 GCF_029499605.1 Hyla sarda
CCAAGAAGATGTTAGTTGACATGAAGGACGCAAACGTCATTCAGGAAAGTCAGAGTCCCTGGGCAGCGTCCTTGGTCCTAGTCAAAAAGAAGGATGGGATCATCCGTTTCTGTGTCGACCATAGGAAACTGAACGATATCACCCATAAGGATGCTTTTCCTCTTCCAAGTATCTAGGAATCACTCACCGCTCTTGGGTCGGCCACTTACTTCTCCACCTTGGACTTAACCAGTGGATATTGGCAAGTGCCTATGGCTGTGAAAAAACTGGAGAAGACATCCTTCGTGACTCCCATGGGATTGTTTGAGTTCAAGAGTATGCCGTGTGGGCTGTGCAATGCCCCTGCGACTTTCCAGCGACTGATGGTGCTTTACTGAGTGACAGATGGAACAGTCTATACAGCTTAGCCAGGACCATGGAGGGGACCAGTGACTTCAGAGACCTCAGGGCTTGCTGGGAAGACTTGAAGACTTGTCGCTTCTGGACCGACTTGAGGCCTCCTATGGACTTCAGACACACTCTTAGGACTTGACTTGGCTGGACCTCAGCAAAGACAAAAGGGCGAAGAGACTCCTCCCAGGACTTATATAGGGGAGACTCTGGTGGGGTCCCAATGGTCACCCACATGGTCACTGACACCTCACTGGGTTACACTCACATGACAACAGGTTAACCACATGACAAATATTCTTAAAAGGTACAACACTCTTATATAAAATACATAGCATAAAACCAATTGTACAAAGGGAACAGATGAAGGGGCCCAGGGGACACTGCAGGGAGGCGGCCTGACAGGGCAGTGAGGGTACAGGGGTACAACTCTTGTACTGGGCCACCACAAAATCCCCCCTCATAAACACAGCCATCCTCAGTGCCCAGTCCTGGAGGGCGGACGACTGTAAGTGGCCACTGGGCCCAGGTGATAACAGTTCCTGGGGCATTGATCCCGAATGTCCTTCACAGGTCTTGATAATGAATTAACATGAATTAACTGGGGACGAGTCCATGTAGGAATTATCAACAATGTCCTTACATGCTCCTGTTGTGATGGAATTTGAATAGGCAGGGTTTGTAAACCTTGTAACTGCATCCGTAATACGTTTAATACACTTGAGGTGGATCGGGCTGCCAGAGGCTCTCTACCCGATGCCTTAGCTGCTGGGGCCCTTTGGCACTAGCTACTTCTCCCCAGAGCACTATACACACTTTGACAACATTACCTTCAAACATAAGAACTCTGTCACTATACATGCCTTACTTATATCTCTGGGCCAGTAGAGCACCCTGTACATGAGGACAGGAAAAAGGTTAGACATGTGGACATTTGACATTATGGACTGGAAATATACATTTTAGCTGCAGTTCTAACTAGGCATGACAACTGACTAGTTATATACAGAACATTATGTACATGACATTAGAATTAACGGTACAAAATGACATTTAGCATTATGCCAGACTGACTAAATATGGTACAAGGTACTATCACTATTCTCTGTACCTGGCTGATAACTGTCCCTGAGTTGACCTTTGGGATCTACACAGCACCACCTCTGGGGAATCTGGAACTCTTGGAGTTTCTGGCTTCAGCCGGCTTCAGTCTAGCTTCAGCCGGCTCTTTTCAGTGAAGTCAGGAGCTGGGATTGGTTCAGGACTTTCTGGACTGAAAATAGCTGCCATTTGTGCTGAAGATGTTGGAGACGTGGTCGGCACTCGGGAGGCAGGTGTATAGGCCGGAGTCAACGGTGACAGGACTGGGACTAGTGTGGTGACTAACGTGGGTTGAACTAGTTCTGCGGTTGGAGACACACAGAAGATTGCCGGCCGGTTTGAAGAAAACAGGGAAATCCATAGATGGGTGGATCCACTTGCCAGGAGCATACTCCCTCGCAGGATTGACATCTGGAAGAGGCAGTGCTGGGAGCACAGGTAGATCCTCTTTGAAGCAAAGCTTGATGCGATTCTGATGGATGACTTGTGGCTCATACTCAGGTTTCTGCACGTCGTATACATCGGACTCAGGATAAGATATGGCCGTCACCGTACAGGTGTGGTGTCCCGGTACTGTACCTTTTGTTATAAGTCCCCAAAATCAGAGTTCCTCGGTACTGATAGGATGCACTTAGTGGGATAACCCCTAGTCACCTCTTCCTTCTTTAACTTTATGTGTTTAATATTGTAAGGGATTAGGTAACGGGGATGACGTCTCCTGGGTAGACAGGCACAGTTTAGCAGGCACACTGTAGAAATTGCAGTCCAAACAGCAGGGAATATGTTTAACTGACCTCAGCCAGTTTTATTGTCAGGTTGAGGTACAGAACATAAAATATAAAAACAAAATCCTAAGCCTGTCCGGCTCTAAATAAACAGCAGGAAACCTCACTAACCAAGTGCCGGCCTAATACCCGGCACCAAATAATATAGCAAAGTCCATACCACTTGTAGTGCTCTCACAGGCTCCATGCAGATAACCTGTTCCCAGGCTGAGAGAGAGAGATGTGTCTGCATTCTCAGCCTTATATCAGGCCAGCACACCTGAGGAGTGATTACCTGACAGTCCAAAACCCGGACTGTCTGGATGGAGTGGGGGCCCACCCTTCTCTCCCCACTCCAGCAACACAGGCCCTAAAAACACACAGGTTTTATACAAACCCGAATTGCAGAGATGTCTGCATAGATCTCTGCTGAACATTTCCCTGGTTGCTTTAAATTACAGAAATGAGGAACCTAGGGCACATATAGACCCCGTCAAACTACTTCTCCAGACACTCTGTCACATATCCTCCCCCCCTGTTTCAGACCCGGGGCTGGAACACATCTGGATGTCAGACAATGTACCCGTGACAAGGCATCTGCATTTTCCATTTTGGTCCCTGGCCTGTGCTTTACCGTAAACTGGTACTCTTGTAGGGCTAAGAAGCATCTTGTTACTCTCCGATTTTTTTTCCTTATTCTCACACATCCATTTTAAGGGAGCATGATCCGTGACTAATTCAAAGTGACGGCCCAGCAAATAGGCGCAAGGCGCTCTTTTTCCACAATTGCATATTTTTGCTCATTAAGTTTTCTGCTCAGATACAGTACAGGGTGTTCTTCTCCATCCCGTACCTGCGACAGTACTGTCCCCAGTCCTACCTCAGATGCATCTGTCTGTAGGACAAACCCTATCTTAAAGTCTGGGGTTATCCGCACCGGCTGAGCGCACAGGAGAGTTTTTAGAGTCTGAAATTATTTTTCAGCCTCTAATGACCACTTGATCATGACAGTCTTTTCCTTTTGTCAGGTCTGTTAATGGGGCTGCAAGGGAAGCAAAATTAGGTATAAATTGACTGTAATAGCCTGTAATACCCAATAAGGCATGGACTTGCTTCTTGTTTACTGGTTGAGGCCATCTTTGTATGGCTTCAATTTTGTTTAACTGGGGCTTTACTAGGCCTCGGCCTATGTTGTAACCTAAATACTTATCTTCAAGACCAATGGCACATTTTTTTGGATTGGCCATGAAGCCTGCCTCACACAGTGAATTGATAACCGCCTGCCCCCTAGGTAGATGGGATTCCCAATCTGGACTTTGGATAACGATGTCATCTAGATATGCTGCTGCGTACCGTCTGTGGGGTCTTAATATCTTATCCATTACCCTCTGGAAGGTTGCAGGGGCTCCATGCAAACCAAATGGCAAGACAACTTAATGGAACCACCCCCTCAGGAGTGGCAAAGGTAGTTTTCTCTTTTGCCTCATTTGTCAGGGGAATTTGCCAGTATCCTTTGGTTAAGTCTAGAGTGGTTATATACCTGGCATTTCCAAGCCTGTCAATGAGCTCATCAACACGTGGCATTGGGTAAGCATCAAACTTAGATATGGAATTCAACTTCCGGAAGTCATTGCAAAACCTTCAGCTGCCATCTGGTTTGGGGATCAGAACTATTGAACTGGACCACTGGCTATGGGACTCTTCAATTACCCCAAGTTCCACCATTTTTCTCACCTCTTCAGAGATAACCCCTCTCCTTGCCTCTAGTATGCTGTAGGGTCGCAGCTTAACCTTTTCCCCTGGTTCTGTAATGATGTCCTGTTTTATGGCAGAGGTACGACCTGGGACCTCTGAGAAAAAAATCCTATTCTTAAAGAGGAACCCCTGAACTTCTACATTTTGTGTCTTGGACAGGGAGTCTGGCACCGTTACCTCTGGCAACAGGGGCCTCCCAGAGCATCGCTGCTCTAGTGGGAAGGTGGTGTCGGCAGCAAGTGATAGTCGATCTTTCCATGGTTTTATAAGATTGACGAGGTATACTTGCTCCGGCTTCCTCTTACCTGGCTAACTGATTTTATAGCTTACCTCATTTACTTTCTCTATAACCTCAAAGGGGCCTTGCCACTTAGCCAGGAATTTACTCTTTACTGTAGGGATTAGCACCAGAACCCGGGTCACCTGGGGCAAAGGTACGTACTCTGGCACTGCGGTCATACACCCTTTGTTGTGCCCCCTGAGCCTGGGCCATATGTTCACAGACAATAGGCATCACCGCAGATATACATACAAATGGGGAGTAGCCCGTGGATGACTAAGGGACTTCACGGATGGCAACCATGAGGTAGGGAAGAAGGAAATCCCAGTTTTTCCCATCTTTGTCCACCACTTTCTTAAGCATGGCTTTTTGAGCTTTATTAAATCTCTCTACCAGTCCATCAGTCTGTGGATGGAAGACAGAGGTACGCAGCTGTGTCACTTTGAACAGTATACATAACTCCTTCATGATGCGTGACATAAAGGGGGTACCCTGATCTGTTAGGATCTCTTTTGGTAGACCCACACAACTGAATACCTGTACCAACTCTTTAGCTATGGCCTTGGATGACGTATTACGTAAGGGTATAGCTTTAGGGTAACAAGTAGCGTAGTCCATGATTACGAGAATATGTTGATGGCCTCGAGCAGATCTTAATATAGGCCCCACCAGATCCATGGCTATTCTCTCAAATGGTATCTCAATGATTGGTAGAGGTACCAGGGAACTACAATAGTGTGGCCTAGGAGCTGAAATTTGGCACTCTGGACAGGTATCACAATAATCTTTAACATCTTTATGGAACCCAGGCCAAAAGAATCTTTGAAGGACTCTGTCTGTGTAGTCTTTTCAGCTCCCAAATGCCCCCCCCATAAGATGACCATGAGCCATATCTAGTACTGTTCCTCTGTACACTTTAGGAACCACTAGTTGTTCCACCAGATCCTCTCAACTTTTTACCACCTGGTACAATATGTTGTGTTTCACAGTCATATGCGGGTAGCAAAGTCTGCTGTCAGGTTCCACCAATTTACCATTGATAGACTGCACATTTTCCCTGGCTGTAATAAGGGTGAGATCTTTTAACTGCTCAGTACCAAATTGCTCTTTCCTTACTGCAAGGTCTGGCAGATTGTCATTAGCAGAGTCTTCTCTCTCTGGACTGCTCTGACCCTCTTCTAACCCATCACTATGGTCAGAGACCTCAGACTCCCCCAACAAGACAGAGAAGGGAAATGATTCATCATCAACAGAAGTCCCTCTTAAAAACCCACACCCTTCAGTACCCGGTGGTAGGTCATCCCCTTCCGGACAGACATTTGAAAGTTTATATTCCCATAGCTGCCAGAAATGTGGGAAATCCCGCCCCATGATGACATCATGCATTAATCTGGGTACTAAACCAACCATAAATTTTTCTGCCCTCAACGGGTATTTACATCTACCACAGCAGTGTGATAATTATGGGTGTCTCTGTGTATGCAGGTTACCGCAATGGTTTTCGCATGCCATTTCCTGGGATTTACCAAGTCCTTTTTTACTAGGGTAACCAGACTGCCTGAGTCTAACAATGCACTCACATCTTTACCTTCCACAGTAATAATACACATTTGTTTCTCACCCCCAGTATTTGGATATGCCACACACACACAAGCTGAGCATACAGTGATAAATGGCGGTTTATATAGGAGGCGTCACATTGCATTGGTTCATCATACATTGAGCAATTGGCAACAACATGACCTGGCATTTGACATCTGAAACATTTTATTAAATCTCGATTAAGTTTCTTATAGGCCACAGACCTCCCTGGCACAACTGGCCAACTTCTAGAGCTTAGACCTCCAGTCTCTCCACTTGCACCCACAGATATTTCACCTCTGCCAGACCCCTTTTCCCTTAGAACAGTCTTACCAGGTAGTTCTGAAGATCTTCGCTGCGGGGCTAGGGGGCGCTGTGGCAGGGTTAGTAGCTCCTCTGCGGCCGTGTTCCTCTCCACCATCTGGTCAGCATTCTTGGGGTCACCATAGCTCACCCACTTACGCAAGGTAAAGGGGAGGGCCCTTAAGTACTGGTCCATCACAACTCGCTCCACCATCTGGGGGCCTGTCAAGATCTCAAGCTGCAACCACTTCTTGGTCAGTTGTATGAGGTCGTGCAAAGTGGAGGTTTATACATGCTGTAGTCCCAGTTTTTTTTTAGCTTATCATGGTCTGTAGCATCATGATTCTCCAGGTCAAAATTTGCCTTTTGGGTTTCCCCTGAAAGGAAGGGTGCCAACAGTCCTGCCCATTGTACCTTTGGCCAACCCTCTCACTTGGCAGTCCTGTCAAAGGTGGTTAAGTAGGCTTCCACGTCATCTGTGGTTGTCATCTTCTGCAAAAAGTGACTAGCCCTTATGGAGGAATGAGTGGCGTCCGCCATACCTGGGTTTTGTCCAGCGGCACTGGTTAGTTAGTTGCTGCACAACAACTGTTAAGGTCTCCCGGTCTTTTCTTTGGGCCTCTTGTGTAGCCTCAAGTTGGACTGTCAGCCTGCGGCTGGTTTCCTCAAGTGCCTTTTGCTGTACTCTGGTAGCCTCCTGCTGCACTCGGGTAGCCTGCTGTTAGAGATGCAACAGCTTGCAACATAGCTTTAACCACATCCTCCATTTTACCAGAGGCAGAAAAATAGTCTTTGGTGCCCTGCACAAAAAAAGATTCTGGCCCTTTAAATGTTCAGTTTTTGGCTTTCTTATACAAGAATTACTGTGCAGGCATCCTCCACCACTTGTAAGGGATTAGGTAACGGGGATGACGTCTACTGGGTAGAAAGGCACACTGTAGAAATTGATGTCCAAACAGCAGGGAATTCGTTTAACTGACCTCAGCCAGTTTTATTGTCAAGTTGAGGTACAGAACATAAAATATAAAAACTAAATCCTAAGCCTGTCCGGCTTTAACTAAACAACAGGAAACCTCACTACCCAAGTGCCGGCCTAATACCGGGCACCAAACAATATAGCAAAGTCCATACCACTTGTAGTGCGCTCACAGGCTCCATTCAGATAACCTGTTCCCAGGCTGAGAGAGAGATGTGTCTGCACTCTCAGCCTTATATCAGGCCAGCACACCTGAGGAGTGATTACCTGACAGCCCAAAACCCGGACTGTCTGGATGGAGTGGGGGCCCACCCTTCTCTCCCCACTCCAGCAACACAGGCCCTAAAAACACACAGGTTTTATACAAACCGAATTGCAGAGACGTCTGCATAGACCTCTGCTGAACATTTCCCTGGTTGCTTTAAATTACAGAAGTGAGGAACCTAGGGATCACATAGACCCCGTCCACTACTTCTCCAGACACTCTGTCACAATATATATATATATATATATATATATATATATATATATATATATATATATATATATGTATTGTGTAAATATTGCTTCCAGGACCTTAGGTCACATGATTAATAATTATATTGTTCTGCTAAGGTTAAGGACCTTCCAGGTCAGGTGCTCATGTCACATGTTGTACTGAAAGGGATGACCCTTATGTTTCTATTGACTGATCAATATATTAATATTAAAATTCCATTGCTGCTGGAAAAATATCTGTTCCCTTACCCCTTAACCCAGATACATAAGAATGTTAAATACAAAACATTTAATCTTATCGTTTTGCCTGTAACTAAGACTAGAGCCTTGAGATGGAGACTATGGATACAAGACGTCTAAACATTGGACTTTGTGGACAGATGCTGAAATCTTAAGCAAAGAGGACTTGCAAGATAAAGACTTATGCTACGCCACGTTCAAATGACCAATCAGAATATAGACCGATGCATAATTTTACCTTTCACCCTCCCCTTTTTCTAAGTTTGCAAAAACCAAATTTACTTCCTGTAATAAACAGAACTCCCTGGGGTACCGAGGATAGAACCCATACCAACCTGGCCTGGTGTGAATTTTCTTACGACGGAAATTAGTACAGCGGTAGTCACTCACAGATTAAGGCCGCACATTAACAAATCCTTAACAGTACCACAATGCTTTGTATTAGGACTGACAGGTCTGGGGGACCAATAAGCTTGAAGCCCGCCCCTTTAGATATAAGGGCGCTGTTACCCAATGATCGCTCTCTTTTTTCCTGATCATGTCTAGAGAAAGCACCACTCTGTACAATTCTGCAAGAGAACTTAGGCCTGAAGCCTGCTAACTTCAGCCGAATACAAAACAGTGAGTTCAATCTAACTCAATCCTAATCCTACATGACTGCTGGACCTAAACAATTCCCCTAAATCCAGTGGAACAGCGTAAAGCAATTACTTCAAGCTTATTCCCTATAATGTCCCAACCAAACCTGGGAGGAACCTATAGTCTGGTCCTCTGTAAAAACTGTTACTATGTTTAACCTGCATAAAATCTGCATGTACACATAGTGCATATCCTAACTTCTCTAGTGTACTTACCTCACACTAATTTCTGTACACAAAATAAATATCTCACACTTCAAGTAACTCAACACAAAGCTTTAGGGACTGTAACATGTCATTATTCAGTTCCATACCAGTGTTTGCATACTGACTTGTTCTTTTTCTTTCTACGTGTTCAGGATGCTCTTCCTGGCCAGAAGGCGCTCCTGTATGCCTAAGTGTATACACGTATTCAGTAAGGTAACCTATGTCAGGATTATCTAGAAAGAGTTCTAGGGATAAGTGCGTGTAGCCAATGGACCCTAGTAGCCAGGTATTGGTCAGAAAGCCTCAGGCAAGCCAGTACATCACCAGTGTATATAACAGGTAACTAGTGTGATATACATAAAAATATGAAGTGAGATTCAAATGTCTTAGTATATATATTACTATATATTCCTATATATATTCCTATATATATATTCCTAACAGTTTAGTCAAAGTATAAAAAGAAAAAGTAAATAATAAAAGTCAGTAAATGATAGGATGTATCTCATGTGTAATAATGTCATCCTGTTCATCCTGGACAATACACTCCTGTTCATGAGTTTACTAGCTTTCCATGTTTGATACTAAAGTGATATAGTATAATTTTGTTGGTATAAGAATATAAAAAGAAAAAAAATGTCTTAATATTTAGAGCCTGCAAGGACTTTTATCAAAAGCAAGGACTCTTTTGTTATCTGTTGATACAGCCTGATTAAAAGGACATTTCAACAATATGCCCAGGACTGTCTAAAAACTTTCAGTACTTCGTCCCTTTGTCTCAGGGGACAGTCGTCGAGGTCGACTCATTTCAAGTAAGGGGTTTGTGGTGTCCCGCTACTGTGCACGTACTGTACCTTGTGTTATAAGTCTCCAAAGTCAGAGTCCCTCCGTAATGATAGGATACTCTTAGTGGGATAACCCCTAGTCACCTCTTCCTTCTTTAATTTTATGTGTTTAATATATATATATATATATATATATATATATATATATATATATATATATTGTATAGTGTAAATATTGCTTCCAGAACCTTAGGTCACATGATTAATAATTATATTGTTCTGCTAAGGTTAAGGACCTTCCAGGTCAGGTGCTCATGTCACATGTTGTACCACAATGCTTTGTATTAGGACTGACAAGTCTGGAGGACCAATAAGCTTGTGGAACAGCGTAAAGTGGAACAGCGTAAAGCAATTACTTCAAGCTTATTCCCTATAAGGTCACAACCAAACCTGAGAGGAACCTAAAGTCCGGTCCTCTGTAAAGACTGTTACTACGTTTAACCTGCATAAAATCTGCAGTAAAGTTATCTTCCGTTTACTAAGATTCCGGTTGTGGACAATCCTTTATTCTTCCCTATCATTCCTGGGACGGGTGGCGGTAGGACATATATACAGAGAGGAACCCGCACCCTAGCGTCATGACAGTTAAGGGCTAATCCAACACCCTTTCATCACTGCACAGCTACACACTACCTACCCTACACCCCCAAGCTACCACATAGGGTTCTGTCACCCAGATGGAATCCAGTTTGTTAGTTCTTGGGAACTTCTGTAGTCAGGCTTTATTAAGCAATTGAAGTGGTTTGGCGGAGGCAATACAGTTGTAGTATTCTTGTTGCCTCTGTTGGGCCCCGCCCATTTTTTTACAGACAATTTCTTTGGCTTCTTGAATCCTTCTCTGATGGTCAGAGACCCACTCAAGGGAGGCTTGTGGAGAGTTGTTGATCAGGGCCTGTCGCCCAAATGTCCGGTCTTTAGGCAACTGCCCATTTTGCCCCATCATCAAGTAGAAAGGGATATACACTGTAGAACAATGGACTGTGTTGTTATAGATCTCCTGTAATTTGGGCAGTAGTCGGGGGAAACTCTTCTTGGCTTGACACAGAGGCTGCTCGCAGCATGTGGATAAAGACTTGATTGATGCATTCACAGAGCCTATTCCCTTGAGAGTGGTAGGCGGTAGACCAGAGTTTCTTGCAGGCATGGAATTGGCAGAGCTCTTGGAAGAGTTGGGCCTCGAAAGATGTGCCAAGGTCTGTTAGGACAGACTCCGGACATCCAAGAGTTTGCACCCATTTGGAGTAAAACATCTGGGCCGCTGTATTGGCTGTGAGATCTTTGACGGGTCCTACGACAACCCATTTGGAGTAATGAACCGCCATGGTGAGAGTATAAGTATACCCAGACCAGGTAGGAGACAGTTTGACATGGTCTAGCATGACCAACTGGTTGGACCTTTCACTCTGGATGAAATGGAGGGGTGCTCTGGCATCCTTACGCACATTCTTTGTGACATGGCAGACTGCACACTCACTGCACCATTTCTCAATGTCACGCCACATTCCGATCCAATAGAATCTTCACCTGACCGTAGCTTCGGGTCTTATGGACTCCAAAATGTCCCAACTGGTCATGGTATGCATTGAGGACCATCGCCGCATCTCTTCGGGGAACCAGAATCTGATGAAGTCGATCACCAGAGACCGAATCCAAAGAATTTCGGTACAACAGTCCAACAGCGCACAAACAGTCGCTTCCTCTGTCGCCACAGACGTTTCAACTCGTAGTCAATCTGGGCCCGACGTAGATGGGTTGGTACCTTTTTTGCCAGAAGGTAGTCCAACAGATCCCCCATGACTCGACTTTCATCTTGAAGAGTCTTCCAGGTGAGTAAATCTTCTTTAACCTTTTCGGACCTGGGTTCACCATCCATCAGGGAGGTCACAACATTCTGGTTCAAACTGTTCATAAGATGGGGGCATCTCCACATCTTCCCACACGTCTTCAACAGGTGGTTCTTCACCGGGGGTCATTCAAGATAGTACATCAGCATTGACGTTTGACTTGCCGCTTCTGTACTTGATAGTGAAGCTGTAATTGGCCAATCTTGAAGCCCATTGCTGTTCAATAGCACCCAACTTGGCAGTGTTCAGGTGGGCCAAGGGGTTATTATCTGTGTAGACAGTGAATGGCGTGACGGACAAATAGTCTTTGAACTTTTCGGGCACGGCCCAGACCAAGGCGAGAAGTTCTAATTTGAATGAGCTGTAATTAGCATCGTTCTTCTCTGCTCCTCGCAGGTTATGACTGGCATAAGCAATTACTTGCTCTTGTCAATCCTGGACTTGGGACAGGACAGCTCCCAGACCTTCAAAACTGGCATCAGTATATAGCCGGAACAGCTGACTGTAGTCTGGATACGCCAAGATGGGTGGTTCTGTCAGCAGGCGTTTAAGAGCTCGGAATGTCTCTTGCTCTTCAGCCCATTCAATAGGTAGTCTTCCATTGTAATTCTCCTTTGCCGTACCCCGTAGGAGAGCTGTGAGGGGTTCTGCAATTTGAGAGAAGTGTGGAATGAAGTGTCAGTAGTAGCCAGCAAATTCCAGGAAGCTCCTGACATCTTTCACTGTGCGCGGGGTAGGCCAGTTCTTGACAGCTTCCACCTTTTCAGGATTGGGCTTGACTCACTCTGCGCTGACAACATGACCCAAGTAATGGACCTGAGGTTTAAGCAAGTGACACTTTGATGGTTTGATCTTCAACCCATGCTTGATCAAGACTTGAAAGACGTCTGACAGATGACTGAGGTGTTCCTAGAAAGACTTGGAATACACAATGACAACGTCTAGGTACAACAAGACACTTTGGAAAGTTCAAATGACCCAGGTACCACTCCATCAGACGCTGGAACGTAGCTGGGGCATTTCATAGCCCAAATGGCATACTTTTGAACTCGAACAACCCCATGGGTGTCACTAAGGTGGTCTCCCGATCCTCCACGGCCATGGGCACTTGCCAGTATCTGCTGGTTAAATCCAGGGTGGAGAGATAGCAGCAGACCCGAGGGCTGTAAGCGACTCCTCGATCTTTGGCAAACGATAAGCATTCTTATGTGTGACATTGTTCAGTTTCCTGTAGTCGAGCGGATGGTACCGTCTTTCTTCTTGAACAGGACAAGTGGCGCCGCCCTGACTTTCTTTTATTACGTCCGCTTCTTTCATGTCGTCCAGCATCTTCTTGACAGTCTGATACATGCCTGGCACGACCGGACAGTGTCTTTCCTTGATTGAATTGCTACAGTTCACAATGGCAGCTAACCATCTTTTCTTCACCTCCCGCTCTATTTCAAAAGCGCCTCTTCATATAAACTTTTCACAGACAAAGTCCCGTACACTTTCTGGTGCAAATTTTGTCACATTTTTTACTCTGCAATGCTGTAGACAGTTCAGATTGTGGGGGTAATTTAGGCACAAGACGCACACCCGTTGTGGTAGAGGGTGTGATGCAGGGCAGATGGAATTACTCAAGGGGCAGAATCCCTTGTATTAGTGACACCAGGGCGTGGTTTATCCTCAATGCCACTCAAAGGTATATCACTGGTTCCTGGGCTAGGCACAGGGGCAATAATGACTCAGACGATATATCATCACTATTTCGTGGCCAGAGTACCAGGCCCACACCAAGCTTGGGAGTTATGTTGAAATGTTCCCAGTAGGACATAAAAAGATTTGCATAACTCGGTGCGAACCTGGTACCCATAGCTATATCTTTTTAATTTGGGATAGGTCTCCAGAGGAACTTAACTCTTTTATTAGTAATTTGAATAGTAACTCCTGGAACCTCAATTTTACCCCACATATAAGTAATACATCTGTTGAATTCCTCGACCTTCAATTCACATCTACCCCAACTAAATTATTATGCAGCACCTTCAATAAGCCGATGGCGAGGAATAGTTTCATACTGTTTTCTAGTTGCCATTTACCTACGTGGCTCCTTAGCATCCCCACCAGCCAATACAGGAGATTGAAAAGGAATTGCATGAATAACGAACAGTACCAGGTAGAGGCACAGGTTCTTAAAAAAAATTTAAAGGAAAGAACTATCCGAACAAAACCTTAGTGACCGCTAAAGAAAAAATCGAAAAACTAGACAGAAAATTATTTTTCCAAGACTGTGTACAATTATCAACTACCAATAACACACCACACCTGATTTTCCCATTCAATCAGGATCAAAGAAAACTCAGACAGATTTGTCATAATCATTGGCACATATTGCAACAGGATAAACTTATAGGATCATCATTACCCAACACACCACCGATTGTATTTACAAAAGCACCCAACCTCAGCATCCAAGTAGCCCCGACCATACGCACCAAACAGGAGGAAAACACAAGTACATGGCTATCCGCCAGAGGTTTTTTTGGTGCAATAGCTGCTCATGTTGTAAAGCTACAAAATTCCCTAATAAGACAGAAAAAGTGATTTCAACTTCAAATAATTTTCATTGGGACATAAAACAACTCCTGGCTTGTAATACTAAGGGGGTAATCTATATCATAACATGTAGTTGTCGCAAGCAGTACATCGGAAGAACTAAACGCACACTTAAAACCAGAATAGGGAAACACATGTACATTATTAGAAAAAGTAGTGACAAACACCCCATATCGGTCCATTTCCATACTCATCATAACTCAGACCCATCAGATCTTACATTTGCAGCGATTCAATTTGTCAAAAGAAATTGGAGGGGAGGAAATTATGTTTAACAAATATCCAGAGCAGAGGCTAGAAAAATCTACGAATTTGGGAGCCTCAAACCCAGGGACCTTAATGAAATAGAATTATTTGGTTTTGTGTAATAAGTTTTTTTAAGAAATTTTTTGAGAATTTTTTCTATTTTTATTTTAAAATTAAAAAAAAATGTTTTATGTCTTTGCATATATATTTTTTATATATTCTTTTTACATATTTTTTTATATATTCTTTATATATTTTTTATTCTTTATATATTTTTTATACATATATATCAATCTACTACTAAGCACCTGAGCGTGTGAAACGCATCAGATCCTGTCCTGCCTATTGCGTTTGAATAAAGCCATATATAAGTTTTACCTGCTATTCCCTGAGTGCCGGACGTCTTCATTTGTGGTCTCTACTGAACCGGGAGCGGTACCGGTGTCCGTGGCACGAGGACGTACAGTAGACGTAGGAGCGTTGAGCGGTTCCACCTTGTTTGCATATATATCTATACACCCCTAACAGTTCAAAAAGTAACATAACCCTCTACACAATTGGACACCTTGTCACATTGTAATATATCCACTGATATATAGAATAAAATATAACATATCCAACACACTGCATCTTTTCACTTGCAGTAAAATTTCATATATATGACACAAAGATTATGTCTAGTAAGTTTCACATATCTATACACTTGCCAAATATCTAATCTCAATTGCATTTAACCCTTCTATTCCGCATTACATTTCCTGACATCATTCTTATTCTTCTTTTCCCTCCTTCTTGCATCTATTTCTCCATGTCTTTCTTTCTTGTGTCTAAACAGCTATATTTGGTTTAAGTAATTAAGAAGCTACCGGGAGAAATCCAAAACTGGAGCTTCTGTTCCACCTGTATGACATTTTAGTAATTGGTTAGGTTATATAAGGCTGCAATCTCATAGCCATGTACACTCAGTCTTCTTACCCTCACCATTGAAAAAGGGGACGTGGCTCCCCGAAACGCATCTGGTCATAGACTGTTTCGCTGCACAGAGATTGGGACTTAACAGGGACGCTCCGCTACCCCAGCAGAGCCTGACATTTGGCTACCCCAGCAGAGCCTGACATTTGGCTACCGGAGGACTTCCAACACAGATACGCGCAGAACACCGAGCATTTGAAGAGCCGGTAAGAGGCACATAGTGCCTATCCTTTACCTTCTTTAACTTATCCCCGTGCCGTCGGGGTATAGAAGGAGTAACTGATACTGTGTGAAACTTGGTGAAGCTTCAGCGCTACCACGCGCATCTGCCTATTCCACAGACAGGGAGAGTGGGCTCAGTACTGGGAGTCTCCAGTGCTGTCAAGCGCTGCACCTATGGCCAACACTGTGGATTTAATCTTTCAGCGCTATTTGTGCTAAATACCCTCACTGAGACTACATATCACACCAATCATCACTTATAACAAATAGGACATTTGCAATTTCCAGACTGTCCCACAGTGCTTACTATAGCACAGACCCTTTGTCCCAACCACCTCATTTGTGCAACTTTGGTGTTTTTTTTGTATTTTACATTTTATATGTCATTTGTATTATATTGTGTGTTGACCGAAGCAAGGGCCCTGCCAAGGACATCACCATTAAGCCATCAAGAGTATCATTGTTATTTTAAATAAATATCCAATATTTGACACAAACCTTTTTTTTCTCTCCTATTATTTCAATTCTTCTGATTTCTATAACCTTTTTTTCTCCTAGCCTAGTAGGACTGCTCCATTTATTGTTAATAACCCAAGGAAAGATTTACTATAGATCTATTGAGCATTATGTTAAACTTGTAGACGTCTCTTTACACAAAATTACCATCTGACTATAATGATGGGAAATAAGGTTGTTTTATTGCAAAGCCCAAATGTGCCGAAAAAAAATGCTACCATATGTTTACACTAAACTGTATCCAGATAAAGTCTTTTGGAGCTCAGGAGCTATCTAAAGAAACAGAGAAGTCACGCTGCCCTCCTTCAGGATCAGGAAACACTTTATTTTTCAGCTTGCTGAATGCATGAGAAAGAAACGACTCATGTTATGAGGATCAGCGATCTTATTGTTTCAGGGTTCACACAAGGTGGGCAGATGGTAAATAAGACAACTCGCCTTCCTCAAGGTGTGGTGGTGATTTTCCACCTGAACAGGTCAGACAGGACTTTTTAGTGATAAATTGATAGGACAGAATGACATATTTACTGTAAGTTTATCATCCCTGTGCACATCTGCTTTTCTTTTGTGCTTCCATTTCTGTCATCTAGTAAATCACAGCCTCTTATAAAATATTATGAAGAATTTGAGGAAAGGGGGGGGGGGGGGCACATAATATTATCCTCAGGAGGCCCTACTGGTAAAGCCATTCAGACAAGATTAGGATACAGCCTCCTCTGCTTTTCTCATTAGCATTTAGTTTACTGCAGCAATAAAATGTACAAATGAGAGTAAAGCATTCATAATAATGAAATACTTAAAGGAGTACTCCAGATGAAAGCTTTTTTGTTCTAAACAATTGACTTGTAAATTTATGCAAGTTCTTAACATACTCTAGTTAAAAATATCACATGGTTCCTGAGATAACAGCTCAGCCCTCTGCCATTAGGTGGCGTTACGTAAGCTGGGGGCTAGGCTTTCTTCAGCCTCCCGTTTGAAGCCCACTCTTAGCACATGCCACAGCCATTCTTCTTTTAATATTGTAGTAGGAGGACTACTTGCCTAATGGGTAGGCTACCTTGCTAATGGTAAGAACTGCCTTCCTACTGGGGGGAGGGGGGGCTACCTAGCTAATCAGGGGGCCTACCTGCCTTCCTGGGGGGACTATCTGCCTAGTCTACTGAAGGAATACCTGCCTACTTAAGAGGGACTATCTGTCTAATGGAGAGAATTGCTAGCCTACTGGAGAGGCTACCAGTCAATGGGGGAACTTTCTGCTTAATGGTAAGAATTGTGGCCAAGATTTATCAAACTGTGTGAGAGGAAAAGTGGAGAGATTTTTGCACAACAACCAATCACAGCTCAGCTAACAAGCTCTGGTAAAGTGAAAGCTGAGCTGTGATTGGTTGCTGTGGGAAAATCCCTCCACTTTTTCTCCCACACAGTTTGATAAATTTGGGCCTGTGTGCCTACATAGGGGACTGCCTGCCTACTGGGGCCTACCTGCCTACTGGATGGACTACTGGTGAGACATAACTGCATAATGAGGGACTACTCCTGTCTACTGTAGAGACATACCTGCGTAATGGGGGAACTACCTAACTGCTGTGGGAGACATACTTAATGGGGAACCTACATGCCCAATGGGGGAACTACCCACCTACACACTTTTACTGTGTGGGGCACTAAGAGGGCATTATCACCATTTGAAGGACTATAGATGTCAAGACTGTTTAGAGGTGAAATACCTGTTGGAAAATAAAGCAGCCTAAGATGTTTTTTTTCTGACACATTCAGCAGAAAAGAGTCATGGTTGGAAGAAGTCATCATGGCAGTTTGGAGAAGAAAAAGGAAAGAGAACAACCCCAAGAAGACATCACTTGTGAGTCACTGGATGTAACTGCACTGTAAAATTACTGGTATCAGACTCTTACTTGACAACGGACAAGGTTAAGGGCTCATTCACATTAACGTTTGTCCCTGTTAATTCATGCCTGTTCTCAAATCCATTCTTGCCTTTTGCAAGCGGCTGTAAATGAATCCAAGATGTTACATGCAGTATTTTTTTCCTGTAAAAAATAACTGAATTGAACCGAATAGTATGAATTTAACATTGAAATCTATGGTGAACGGATGAGCTTTTAATGTCTTCTGTTTGCACACGGTTTTTAATATCCGATTTTGAACCGTTTTTACTTCTGAGCATGCTCAGAAGAGGTCACTACGACTCCCATCATGGAACAAACTTTTCTGCGGGTGTCTGGGCAGGCTACTTTAGTGCTTGTACTACTACCCCCATCATGGAACAGAGTCTGTTCCATGTTGGGGGCAGTAGTACGGGGGCTGAGGGATTAATTACACCTGGTTTCACTTCTGAGACCTGATGCGATCAGAATTTATTAACCAGGAGAGCAGGCGGCATGCTCTGCTCCCCTGGGATGTATGTAGTGTTTTACTTTCATTTTCAAATCCCCAGCCGGGAGCCCAAAATGGCCGACACTGAGTGCCCATTCAAGGCTCCCAGCAGCGCCTCTATACATCTTTCCCCCTGCAGCGCATTTACACCCTGTTCAAAATCATTATGTAAATGATGTTTTTCTCATTTACCTAAATATTTGATGTAATTAACAGTCAGCATAATTCTCATGTTATCAACTATTAAGAGAACAATTCAAATGTTATTGAACAAACCTCCTAATGATAACAGTATTTATTTTACATAAAAAAAATTCCAATGCACTGTTCTAAATTATTACGCACAGTAAGTTTCAAAACACTTTATAGGTTGTAAAGAACTGAAAATTGTCATTTGTTGTGTTTGCAGCATATTTACTGAAATCAAAAGCTATTTCAATCAAACTTTTAACAACATTTTAACTTTTTAAACATTTTAACCGGTCATGTTACATTTTAACATAGGACCCCTTATTTGATAGCAGCTTCACAAGTCTTGTATTCATTGAACTTGTGAGTTTTTGGACAGTTTCTGCCTGAATTTGTTTGCAAGATGTCAGAATAGCCTCCTAGAGCTGATGTTTGGATGTAAACTGCCTCCCACCCTCATAGATCTTTTGCTTGAAGATGCTCCAAAGGTTCTCAATAGGATTGAGGTCACAGGAGGATGGAGACCACACCATGACTTTTTCTCATTTTAACCCAATAGCAGCCATTGATGCAGAGGTATTCTTTGCAGCATGAGATGGTGCATTGTCATGCATGAAGATGATTTTATTACCGAAAGCATAGTTCTTCCTTCTGTACGAGGGAAGAAAGGGGTCAGTCAAAACCTCCACATACTTTAAAGAGGTCATCTTTATACCTTTGGGGACCCTAAAGAGGCCGACCAGCTCTCTTCCCATGATTCCAGCCCAAAACATGACTCCACCACAACCTTGCTGATGTTGGAACAGGGTGGCCGTCCACCAACCATCCACTACTCATCCATCTAGATCATCCAGGGTTGCACGGCACTCATCAGTGAACAGGACTGTTTGAAAATTAGTCTTCATGTATTTTCTGCCCAATGCAGCCATTTCTGCTTGTGAGCCTTGGTTAGTGGTGGCCAAATAGAAGGTTTATGCACAGTTGCAAGATTCTGGAGGACTCCACACCTTGTTGTCCGTGGGTCTCCAGAGGCACCAGCAGCTTCAGATATCTGTTTGCTGCTATGTAATGGTATTTTAGCAGCTGCTCTCTTGATCCAATGCATGGATCTGGCTGAAATCTTCCTCAATGTGCCTTTATCGGCACAAACCCGTCTTTGCTCTGAATCAGCCACAAATCTCTTAATAGTGCGATGATCACTCTTAAGTTTTCGTGAAATATCTCATGTTTTCATACCCCGTCCAAGGCATTGAACTATTTCACTCTTTTCAGCAGCAAAGATATCCTTTTTCTTCCGCATATTGCTTGAAAATCGTGCTCTGCTTAATAATGTGGAACACCCACCTTTAGTACTTTTTCCTTAAATTGGGCTCACCTGGCAATCTAATTATCACAGGTGTCTGAGATTGTTTTCAGTGATCAAAAGAGCCCTGAGATGCAATGCCATCCATGAGTTAAACTGAAAAACAAAATATTTAATCTTTGTGACACTTAAATAGAATTTGCCGGCCCGATGCCTCCTAATAGAATACTTTTAACACATGGCGCAGCGGGGGCATATGTTTATAGATGCGCTGTGGGGGCCAGACATATAGCGTTATATGTCTGGCCCCCACATCCATTCTATATACATATGCCCCCATGGCGATATGTGTCAAAAGTATTCTATCAGGAGGCATCGGGCCGATGCCTCCTGATAAAATACTTTTGACACATAGCGCTGCGGGGCATATGATTAGAAATGCGCTGTGGGGGGGCATATAATTAGAAAGGCGCTTCAGGGGCATATGATAATAAATGCGCTGTGGGGGGTATATGCTAAATGCGCTGCTGGGGGCATATGTATACAAATGTGATGCGGGGGGGAAAGATATATAGAAGTGATGCGGGGAGCTAGACATATAGCGCTATATGTCTGTCCCCCCGCAGTGCTATATATCTTGACCCCCCCCAGCGCTTTTATATACATATGCCCCCGTTGGTAGTATGCTCCATTTCTGCAGCATTGACGAATGAATAGCGGAACAGCGGACAACGGCCTTGTGAACCTAGCCTAAACTGTAGACTGACGATACCAGACTTGGTACCACAGGACTTCACTGGACAATGAGTACAGATGTTCTTCTGCTGGCACTGTTTAATTGGCAAGCTCTCCCACACACACTGTGCACCCCACATTACTGATGGCGCTAACTCTGCCTGAAGTCAGGGAACTGGCCACTCAGGGACAATAACAGAGTTGTCCCTAAGCCACACTTGTGTTGTATTGACTGTGTTCTGAGAGTCATTGGGGGAGATTTACCAAAACCTGTCCAGAGGAAAAGTTGCCCATAGCAACTAATCAGCTTGCTTCTTACTTTTTTAACAATGACTCTGCAAAATGAAAGAAGCAATCTGATTGGTTGCTATGGGCAACTGGGCAACTTTTCCTTTGCACAAATTTTGATAAATGCTTTTCTTTTTGGATTTCCCTGATGTCATGACCACAGTGCTCTCTGCTGACCTCTGCTGTCCATTTTAGGAACTGTCCAGAGCAGGAAAACATCCCCATAGCAAACATATGCTATGCAGTTCCTAAAATGGACAGCAGAGGTCAGCAGAGAGCACTGTGGTCATGACATCAGAGAAATCCAAAAAGAAAAGCATTTCCACTATAGTTTATAGCCTATAAAATGTATTGACAGGATTAAGATTTTTTAATAGAAGTAATTTACAAATCGGTTTAACTTTCTGGCACCAGTTGATTTTAAAAAACAAAGTTTTTCACGGGAGTAACCCTTTAAGTTCTTGGTCACCTCCCTTACCAAGGCTCCTTTCCCCCAATTCTTAGTTTGGTAGGGTGGCCAGCTTTGGGAAGAGTCCTAGTGGCTTATATTCTGCTTTAATCTGACTGAAAAACAAAACAGTGATTTCATAGACTGATATGGTGTCCCAGATGTGTAACTTTAGAGAGCTAGGCATTAATGCAATACTTGTAATAGAGCCACCCATGCAGAGGGACCTTTGGGAGCACCTCAGCTCAGCAACACTTTTGCTCAACAGCAATGCTAACAGGAAACCCCCATATTTGTAGAATCTAATGCCTCACTCAAATGATGCTCAGTGTCTCCCGCTATCAAGGCTTTATATCCTAGGCCTTCTGTCTCCCATTCAGTAGCAAGGCATACTGGGACACTAATTCCCTGCCACAATTTTTCCAATCACATAGAAACTAAAGTGCACAGAGAACTGCACACATCACACTGATTATACACTGCTCAAAAAAATAAAGGGAACACTAAGATTACACATCCTAGATCTGAATGAATGAACTAATCGTATGAAATACTTTCGTCTTTCCATAGTTGAATGTGCTGACAACAAAATCACACAAAAATTATCAATGGAAATCAAATTTATCAATCCATGGAGGTCTGGATATGGAGTCACACTCAAAATCAAAGTGGAAAACCATCCTACAGGCTGATCCAACTTTGATGTAATGTCCTTAAAACAAGTCAAAATGAGGCTCAGTAGTGTGTGTGGCCTCAATGTGCCCGTATGACCTCCCTACAATGCCTGGGCATGCTCCTGATGAGGTGGCGGACAGTCTGTGGTGCAACGTGGCATTGGTAGGTGGAGCAAGACATGATGTCCCAGATGTGCTCAATCGGATTCAGGTCAGGGGAACGGGCGGGCCAGTCCATAGCATCAATGCCTTCCTCTTGTAGGAACTGCTGACACACTCCAGCAACATGAGGTCTATCATTGTCTTGCATTAGGCGGTACCCAGGGCCAACTGCACCAGCATATGGTCTCACAAGGGGTCTGAGGATCTCATCTCGGTACCTAATGGCAGTCAGGCTATCTCTGGCAAGAACATGGAGGGCTGTGCAGCCCACCAAAGAAATGCCACCCCACACTATTACTGACCCACTGCAAAACAGGTCATGCTGGAGGATGTTGCAGGCAGCAGAACGTTCTCCACGGCGTCTCCAGACTCTGTCACATCTGTCACATGTGCTCAGTGTGAACCTGCTTTCATCTGTGAAGAGCACATGGCGCCAGTGGCGAATTTGCCAATCTTGGTGTTCTCTGGCAAATGCCAAACGTCCTGCTTGGTGTTGGGCTGTAAGCACAACCCCCACCTGTGGACGTTGGGCCCTCATACCACCCTCATGGAGTCTGTTTCTGACGGTTTGAGTGGGCACATGCTCATTTGTGGCCTGCTTGGGGTCATTTTGCAAGGTTCTGGCAGTGCTCCTCCTTGCACAAAGGTGAAGGTAGTGGTCCTGCTGCTGGGTTGTTGGCCCTCCTACGGCCTCCTCCACGTCTCCTGATGTACTGACGTGTCTCCTGGTAGCGCCTCCATGCTCTGGACACCACGCTGACAGACACAGAAAACCTTCTTGCCACAGCTCGCATTGATGTGCCATCCTGGATGAGCTGCACTACCTGAGCCACTTGTGTGGGTTGTAGACTCTGTCTTATGCTACCACTAGAGTGAATGCACCACCAGCATTAAAAAGTGACCAAAACATCCACCAGAAAGCTATAGAGAATCATAACGTCTCAATTCCAGATTGGTGGAATTTACAGTGACGGCGGAGATCGGAACCGGAGGTCACATCATAGTCAAAAGCTATAAATAAATGAGCAGACGGTTAAATAGCCATTAGCCTCACAAATCCTTGACAAAGTCAGGTCACTGGCGAAACGTTGGGGAGGCAGGTGATAGCCTTTTAGACAGTGACTTCTCTATACATGACAGCAAATCAGCGGCTATATTAGAGATAGGTCGGGTGGATTTAGCATCTCTAGAAAGATGCAAGATGCAGCAATACAAGCTCATGCATACCAAAGAGCATAACCGGAAGGTGTGAGAGGCCTCCGGCATAGCATCTGATCCACCCTTTACTGATACCCCAAGAATTGGGGATCAAGTCTATGAATTAGGCTAGTCATATATAGAGAGTCCACTGATAATTGAAACCCATAAGTGTATTGTTTATTAACATTTTAAAGTATACCAATAAAAGTTACATTTTAAGTGAGACAGGGTGCCTTTCCCCAGAGGGGGGCGCTGCCCTCCAAAGGGTTACTGTAATTGCATATTTACCCTGGGACTCATAAGGGATGATTTGAGAATAACCAGGAGGTGGCTGTCACACCTCCTCCCATAGACATGAATGGAGGGGGGGGGGTGACATCACGAAAGGGGCGTGGCATGATGTTACTACCACGGCCTCCCAAACCCAGTGTTCTGAACATAATGTTCAGAATGCCGCTGGGTGTCTACACAGAGATTGCGAGGGGCCCAGCGGTCGGGCCCCCCACGATCAGACATCTTATCCTCTATCTTATGGATAAGGGATAGAATGTCAAGGGGCAGAGTACCCCTTTAAGGCCTTTACTGACTAGCCACACAGTGGAGTATTTCTATGCATGCGATGGAGCATTGCACCCCTGAAATTTTTCACAAAAATTAAGTATTTATCACAGAAAAGGATTGCAGTAACACATGTTTTGCTTTACACATGTTTATTCAGTTTGTGTGTATTGGAACTAAACCAAAAAAGGGAGGAAAAAAGCAAATTGGACATAATGTCACACCAAACTCCAAAAATGGTCTGGACAAAATGATTTAACCCCTTGGGGACGGAGCCCATTATGACCCTAAGGATGGGAGCATTTTTTGCAAATCTGACCACTATCACTTTAAGCATTAATAACTCTGGGATGCTTTTACTTATAAATTTGATTCCGAGATTGTTTTTTCATGACATATTCTACTTTATGTTAGTGGTAAATTTTCGTCGATACTTGCATCATTTCTTGGTGATAAATTCAAAAATTTCATGAAAAATTTGAAAATTTTGCATTTTTCTAACTTTGAAGCTCTCTGCTTATAAGGAATATGGATATTCCAAATAAATTATATATTGATTCCCATATACAATATGTGTACTTTATGTTTGCATCATAATGTTGACATGTTTTTACTTTTGGAAAACATCAGAGGGCTTCAAAGTTCAGCAGCAATTTTCCGATCTTTCGCAAAATTTTCAAAATCGGAATTTTTCAGGGACCAGTTCAGGTTTGAAGTGGATTTGAAGGGTCTTCTGGTTAGAAATACCCCATAAAGGACCCCATTATAAAAACTACATCCCTCAAAGTATTCAAAATGACATTCAGTAAGTGTGTTAACCCTTTAGGTGTTTCACAGGAATAGCAGCAAAGTGAAGGAGAAAATTAAAAATCTTCATTTTTTACACTCACGTGTTCTTCTAGACCCAGTTTTTGAATTTTTACAATGGGTAAAAGGAAAAAAATCCTCTCAAAATTTGTAACCCAATTTCTCTCGAGTAAGAAAATACCTCATATGTGTATGTCAAGTGTTCGGCGGGTGCACTAGAGGGCTCAGAAGCGAAGGAGCAACAATGGGATTTAGGAGAGTGAGTTTTTCTGAAATTGTTTTTGGGGGGGCATGTCCCATTTAGGAAGCCCCTATGGTGCCAGGAGAGCAAAAACCCCCCCCACATCGCACACCATTATGGAAACTACACCCCTCAAGGAATGTAACAAGGGGTACGGTGAGCCTTAACACCTCACAGGTGTTTGACAACTTTTTGTTAAAGTCGGATGTGTAAATGAAAAAAAAATGTTTTCACTAAAATGCTGGTTTTTCCCCAAATTTTACTTTTTTTACAAGGGGTAATAGAAGAAAATGCCCCCCAAAATTTGTAACCCCATTTCTTCTGAGCATGAAAATACCCCATGTTTGGACGTCAAGTGCACTGCGAGCGAACTACAATGCTCAGAAGAGAAGGAGCGCCATTGAGCTTTTAGAGAGATAATTTGCTTGGAATGGAAGTCGGGGGCCATGTGCGTTTACAAACCCCCCCGTGGTGCCAGAACAGTGGACCCCCCCCCCACATGTGACCCCATTTTGGAATATAAACCCCTCACGGAATGTAATTAGGGGTACAGTGAGCATTTACACCCTACTGGCATTTGACAGATCTTTGGAACAGTGGGCTGTGCAAACAAAAAAATTTCATTTTTGATTTTCACTGACCAAAAATCTGTCAGACACCTGTGGGGCATAAATGCTCACTGTACCCCTTGTTACATTCCGTGAGGGGTGCAGTTTCCAAAATGGGGTCACATGTGGGTATTTATTCTTTTGGGTTTATGTCAGAACCGCTGTGCAAATCACCAATTTAGGCGTCAAATGTACATAGTGCGCTCTCACTCCTGAGCCTTGTTATGCGCCCGCAGAGCATTTTACGCCCACATATGGGGTATTTCCGTACCGAAATTGCGTTACAAATTTTGGGGGTCTTTTTTTCCTTTTCCTCTTGTGAAAATAAAAAGTAAAGGGCAACACCAGCATGTTAGTGTAAAATTATTATTTTTTTACACTAACAGGCTGGTGTAGCCCCCAACTTTTCCTTTTCATAAAGGATAAAAGGAGAAAAAGCCCCCCAAAATTTGTAGTGTAATTTCTCCCGAGTACAGAAATACCTCATATGTGGCACTAAACTGTTTCCTTGAAATACGACAGGGCTCCGAAGTGAGGGAGTGCCATACGCATTTGAGGACTAAATTAGGGATTGCATAGGGGTGGACATGGGGGTATTCTACGCCAGTGATTCCCAAACAGGGTGCCTCCAGCTGTTGCTAAACTCCCAGCATGCCTGGACAGTCAGTGGCTGTCCGGAAATACTGGGAGTTGTTGTTTTGCAACAGCTGGAGGCTCCGTTTTGGAAACACTGCCGTACAATAAGTTTTTTCATTTTTATTGGGGGGGACAGTGTAAGGGGGTGTATATGTAGTGTTTTACTCTTTATTAGGTGTTAGTGTAGTGTAGTGTTTTTAGGGTACATTCACACTGGCGGGTTACGGTGAGTTTCCCGCTAGGAATTTGCGCTGCGGCGAAAAATTTGCCGCAGCTCATACTTGAAGCAGGAAACTTACCGTAAACCCGCCCGTGTGAATGTACCCTGTACGTTCACATGGGGGGGGGGGGGCAAACCTCCAGCTGTTTCAAAACTACAACTCCCAGCATGTACTGACAGACCGTGCATGCTGGGAGTTGTAGTTATGCAACAGCTGGAGGCACACTGGTTGGAAAACCTTCAGTTAGGTTCTGTTTCCTAACTCAGTATTTTCCAACCAGTGTGCCTCCAGCTGTTGCAAAACTACAACTCCCAGCATGCACGGTCTGTCAGTACATGCTGGGAGTTGTAGTTTTGCAACAGCTGGAGGCACACTGGTTGAAAAACCTTCAGTTAGGTTCTGTTATCTAACTCAGTATTTTCCAACCAGTGTGCCTCCAGCTGTTGCAAAACTACAACTCCCAGCATGCACGGTCTGTCAGTACATGCTGGGAGTTGTAGTTTTGCAACAGCTGGAGGCACACTGGTTGGAAAAGCTTCAGCTAGGTTCTGTTACCTAACTCATTATTTTCCAACCAGTGTGCCTCCAGCTGTTGCAAAACTACAACTCCCAGCATGCACGGTCTGTCAGTACATGCTGGGAGTTGTAGTTTTGCAACAGCTGGAGGCACACTGGTTGGAAAACCTTCAGTTAGGTTCTGTTACGTAACTCAGTATTTTCCAACCAATGTGCCTCCAGCTGTTGCAAAACTACAATTCCCAGCATGTACTGATCACAGAAGGGCATGCTGGGAGATGTAGTTATGCAACAGCTGGAGGTGCGCAACTACAACTCCCAGCATGCCGAGACAGCTGTTTGCTGTGTGGGCATGCTGGAATTTGTAGTTTTGCAACATCTGGAGTGCTACAATTTAGAGACCACTGAACAGTGATCTCCAAACTGTGGACCTCCAGATGTTGCAAAACTACAACTCCCAGCATGCCCAGACAGCAAACAGCTGTGTGGGCATGCTAGGAGTTGTAGTTTTGCAAGATCTGGAGGGCAGTATAGAGATCACTGTGCAGTGGTCTCTAAACTGCAGACCTCCAGCTGTTGCAAAACTACAAATTCCAGCATGCCCACACAGCAAACAGCTGTCTGGGCATGCTGGGAGTTGTAGTTTTGCAACATCTGGAGGGCTACAGTCTAGAGACCACTATAGTGGTCTCAGACTGTAGCCCTCTAGATGTTGCTAGGCAACTCACCGGCTTCCGTCGCATCCAGGGAGCCGTCCTCTTCTGCCGCACGCCGCCCGCAAATCTCCGTCGCTGCCCGCGGATCGCCGTCGCTCCACTGCCTCTGGACGGGTAAGTGGACTCCGGCGCCGCTCCTCTTCATTTTCCCCATTCTGGCCCGCTTATTGTGGGTGGGCAGGACGGGGAAAACTAAAGTAAACCCCTCCGCCCCCGATCTGCTATTGGTGGTCGCGTCTATAGCAGGAATAGGAGGGGGGGCACCCGTGCCATCTCACTCCTATCGCTTTAGGGGGATCGTGGGTGTCTTAGACACCCGCGATCCCCCTTATATTCCGGGTCACCATAGACCCGTAATGACCCGGAATCGGCGCAAATTGCAAGTGTGAATTCACTTGCGATTTGCGCTGATCGCCGACATGGGGGGCTCTAATGACCCCCCTGGGCATTTGCACGGGGTGCCTGCTGATAGATATCAGCAGTCACCCCGGTCCGGTCCCTGCCCGGCGCGCGGCGGGGACTGAAATTCCCTCGGGCGTATGGATACGCCCTTCGTCCCCAACAGGTTAATATTTGGGTGCACACCCTTTGGAAAAAATAACTGGAATCAGTCGCTTCCTATAACCATCAATAAGCTTCTCACACCTCTCAGCCGGAATGTTGGACCACTCTTCCTTTGAAAACTGCTCCAGATCGCTCTTATTGGAAGGGCGCCTTTTCCCAAAAGCAATTTTAAGATCTCTCCACAGGTGTTCAATGGGATTTAGATCTGGACACATTGCTGGCGACTTCCGAAGTCTTCAGCGCTTTGTTGCCATCCATTTCTGGATGCTTTCTGACATATGTTTGGGGTCATTGTCCTGCTAGAAGACCTAAGATCTCAGACGCAATCCCAGCTTTCTGACACTGGGTTGTACAGTGCGACCCAAAATCCACTGGTAATCCTCAGATTTCATGATGCCTTGCACACATTCAAGGCACCCAGTGCCAGAGGCAGCAAAACATCATTGAACCTCCACCATATTACACTGTAAGTATTGTGTTCTTTTCCTTGTAGGCCTCATTTTGTTTTTGGTAAACAGTAGAATGATGTGCTTTACCAAAAAGATCTATCTTGGTCTCATCTGTCCACAAGACGTTTTCCCAGAAGGATTTTGGCTTACTCAAGTTAATTTTGGCAAAATGTAGTCTTGCTTTTTTATCTCTCTGTGTCAGCAGTGGGGTCCTCCTGGGTCTCCTGCCGTAGCGTTTCATTTCATTTAAATGTTGATGGATAGTTTGCACTGACACTAATGCTCCCTGATCCTGCAGGACAGCTTGAATATATTTGGAACTTGATTGGGGCTGCTTATCCAGCACTATCCTGCGTTGACACCTTTCATCAATTTTTCTATTCCGTTCACGCCCAGGGAGATTAGCTACAGTGCCATGGGTTGTAAACTTCTTGATAATGTTGCGCACTGTGGATAAAGGCAAATCTAGATCTCTGGAGATGGACATATACCCTTGAGATTGTTGATATTTTTCCACAATTTTGGTTCTCAAGTCCTCAGACAGTTCTCTTCTCTTTCTGTTGTCCATGCTTAGTGTGGCACACACAGACACACAATGCAAAGACTAAGTGCACTTCTCTCCTTTTTATCTGCTTTCAGGTGTGATTTTTATATTGCCAACACCTGTTACTTGCCCCAGGTGAGTTTAAAGGAGCATCACATGCTTGAAACAATCTTATTTTTCCACAATTTTTAAAGGGTGCCAATAATTTTGTCCAGCCCATTTTTGGAGTTTGGTGTGACATTATGTCCAATTTGCTTTTTTTCCTCCCTTTTTTGGTTTAGTTCCAATATACACAAAGGGAATAAACATGTGTATAGCAAAACGTGTTACTGCAATCCTTTTCTGTGAGAAATAATTCATTTTCTAGAAAAATTTCAGGGGTGTTAATCTCCTTAGGTCACTTCCTCCTTCATTACACAAATACACATCACTTAATAGGCTTAAATCCAATATGCGCTCCTGTTTATTAGTGTTGAGCACGAATATTCGTAATGCTAATTTTTATCGCGATTATCGGCACTTAGCGATTTCGCCAATATTTAGAATATAGTGCTTTATATTCGTAATGACGAATATTGTTTTTTTTTGTGTTTTTTTTCACATGCAAATTTTTATGCAAATTTTCCAGGCGAATTTTCGAATGGAAAAAAAGTGAACGAACATAGCAAATATGCAAATTTCGTGAACATAGGACGAATAATCATCAATATATTTGCGAAATATTGCAAATTTGAATATGGCCACTGCCGCTCATCACTACTGTTTATACAGTCTGGAGTTGGAAAATATGCCTAGCAATTATAATATGGTCAAAACACTTGCCTAAATATTGTGCATACATACAGCGTATTAATCGGAACAGGTAGAGACAATTAACCTCTTAAGGACCCAGGACGTACGGGGACGTCCCCGCACCCTGGGCTTTAAGGACCCAGGACGTTCCCGTACGTCCTGGCGTTTTCCGGTCTCTGCCGCTCGCCGGGCAGAGATCGGAAGCGGATGCCTGCTGAAATGCTTCAGCAGGCATCCAGGGCAAACGCAGAGGGGGGCCATGTAGGCCCCCCATGTCGGCGATCGCCGCAAATTGCAAGGGATATCGCCCTTGCGATCTGCGGCGATACCGGGCTGATCGGGTCTCTGGGACCCGACCACCCGGTAATTTCGCATGATCCCGGCTGTCACAGACAACCAGGACCATGCTAACGTATAGGAGCAAGGTGGCAAGCCTGCCACCTCCTCCTATTCCCTGCGATCTGTCGGTTAGTTAACCGACCAATCGCAGGAGGGGGGGCGGTTACTTCCTCCCGTCCTGTCCGGCCCCTTGAAGTCCGGAGAGGACGGGAGGAAGACCGGAGGACGCGGCTGGGGACGGGGGAGTGCTGGGGACCAGCCCCGGTACTTACCTCGTCCCTGAAGACCCGGATCCCGGCGAGGAAGATGGCGGCGGCGGCGACAGGTGAGTAGATCTTCAGCCGCGGTCGGGCCCTTTACAGCAATGCACGTCGCCGTAAAGCGACATGCATTGCTGTAATAGGACCCTGTAAACTACAACTCCCAGCATGCCCAGACAGCCCTTGGCGTCTGGGCATGCTGGGAGTTGCAGTTTTGCAACATCTGGAGGTCCACAGTTTTTGGACCACTGTGCCCTTCCAGATGTTGCAAAACTACACATCCTCACATGTCCTTACTGTCCAGGCATGCTGGGAGTTGTAGTGCTGTAACATCTGGCCCTTCAGATGTTGCAGAACTACAACTCCCAGCATTCCTGGACAGTTTTGGCATACTGGGAGTTGTAGTTTTGCAACATCTGGAAGGGCACAGATTGGGAACCACTGTATTAGTGGTCTGCAAACTGTAGTCCTCCAGATGTTGCAAAACTACAACTCCAAGCATGCTGGGAGTTGTAGTTCGGCAACATCTGGCTCTAAAGATGTTGCCGAACTACTACTCCCAGCATGCCTGAGAATGTTTGGGAGTTGTGGTTTTGCAACAGCTGGAGGCACACTGGCTGGGAAACATTGTTTCCTAACTCAGTGTTTCCCAAACCGTGTGCCTCCAGCTGTTGCAAAACCACAACCCCAAACATTCTCAGGCATGCTGGGAGTAGTAGTTTTGCAACAGCTGGAGGTCCCCCCCCCCCCCCCCCTGTGAATGTACAGGATACATTCACATGGGCAGGGGGCTTACAGTGAGTATCGGGCTGCAAGTTTGCAATGCATCAAATTTTGCGCGGCAGCTCAAACTCGCTGTAATCCCCCGCCTGTGGGACTGTACCCTAAAAACACTACACTACACTAACACAAAATAAAATAAAAAGTAAAAAACACTACATATACACATACCCCTACACAGCCCCCCTCCCTCCCCAATAAAAATGAAAAACGCCTGGTTCGCCACTGTTTCCAAAATGGAGCCTCCAGCTGTTGCAAAACAACTCCCAGTATTGCCGGACAGCCGTTGACTGTCCAGGCATGCTGGGAGTTTTGCAACAGCTGGAGGCACCCTGTTTGGGAATCACTGGCGTAGAATACCCCTATGTCCACCCCTATGCAAATCCCTAATTCAGGCCTCAAATGCACAAGGCGCTCTCACTTTGGCGCCCTGTCGTATTTCAAGGCAACAGTTTAGGGCCACATATGGGGTATCGCCGTACTCGGGAGAAATTGCCTAACAAATCTTGGGGGTCTTTTTCTCCTTTCACCCCTTATGAAAAGGTGAAGTTGGGGTCTACACCAGCATGTTAGTGTAAAAAAATAAACTTTTTACACTAACATGCTGGTGTTGCCCTATACTTTTCATTTTGACAAGAGGTAAAGGGGAAAAAAGTCCCCCAAAATTTGTAACGCAATTTCTCCCGAGTACGGAGATACCACATATGTAGGCGTAAAGTGTTCTGGGGGCGCACAACAAGGCCCAGAAGGGAGAGTGCGCCATGTACATTTGAGGTGATTTGCACAGGGCTGGCTGATTGTTACAGCGGTTTTGACAAACGCAAAAAAAACAAAACCCCACATGTGACCCCATTTCGGAAACTACACCCCTCACGGAATGTAATGAGGGGTGCAGTGAGAATTTACACCCCACAGGTGTCTGACAGATCTTTGGAAGAGTGGGCTGTGCAAATTAAAAATGTTGTACAGCCCACTGTTCCAAAGATATGACAGACACCAGTGGGGGGTAAATGCTCACTTTACGCCTTGTTATGTTCCTCAAGGGGTCTAGTTTCCAAAATAATATGCCATGTGGGGGTTATTTTGCTGTCCTGGCACCATAGGGGCTTCCTAAATGCGACATGCAAAATTTGCTCTCAAAAAGCCAAATATGACTCCTTCTCTTCTGAGCATTGTAGTTCGCCCGTAGTGCACTTCAGGTCAACTTATGGGGTACCTGCATACTCAGAAGAGATGTGGTTACAATGTTTGGGGGGTATTTTCTGCTATTAACCCTTGCAAAAATGTGAAATTTGGGGGGGAAACACACCTTTTAGTGATTTTTTTTTTTTTTACGTATGCAAAAGTCGTGAAACCCCTGTGGGGTATTAAGGCTCACTTTATTTCTTGTTACGTTCCACAAGGGGTCTAGTTTCCAAAATGGTATGCCATGTGGGTTTTTTATGCTGTCCTGGCACCATAGGGGCTTCCTAAATGCGACATGCCCCCGAGCAAAATTTGCTCTCAAAAAGCCAAATATGACTCCTTCTCTTCTGAGCATTGTAGTTCACCCATAGTACACCTCAGATCAACTTATGGGGTACCTCCATACTCAGAAGAGATGGGGTTACAATATTTGGGGGGTATTTTCTGCTATTAACCCTTGCAAAAATTTGAAATTTGGGGGGAAACACACATTTTAGTGAAATTTTATTTTTATTTTTTTACATATGCAAAAGTCGTGAAACTCCTGTGGGGTATTAAGGCTCATTTTATTCCTTGTTACGTACCTCAAGGGGTCTAGTTTCCAAAATGGTATGCCATGTGGGGGATTTTAGCTGTTCTGGCACCATAGGGGCTTCCTAAATGCAACATGCCCCCCAAAAACCATTTAAAAAAAACGTACTCTCCAAAATCCCCTTGTCGCTCCTTTGCTTCTGAGCCCTCTACTGCGCCCGCCGAACACTTTACATAGACATATGAGGTATGTGCTTACTCAAGAGAAATTGGGCTACAAATATAAGTATACATTTTCTCCTTTTTCCCCTTGTAAAAATTCTAAAATTGGGTCTACAAGAACATGCGAGTGTAAAAAATGGAGATTGTGAATTTTCTCCTTCACTTTGCTGTTATTCCTGTGAAACACCTAAAGGGTTAAAACACGGACTGAATGTCATTTTGAATACTTTGGGGGGTGCAGTTTTTATAATGGGGTCATTTGTGGGGTATTTCTAATATGAAGACCCTTCAAATCCACTTCAAACCTGAACTGGTCCATGAAAAATTGTGAGTTTGGAAATTTTGTGAAAAATTGGAAAATTGCTGCTGAACTTTGAAGCCCTCTGGTGTCTTCCAAAAGTAAAAACACGTAAATTTTATGATGCAAACATAAAATAGACATATTGTATATGTGAATAAAAAAAAATTATTTGGAATATCCATTTTCCTTACAAGCAGAGAGCTTCAAAGTTAGAAAAATGCAAAATTTTCACATTTTTCATAAAATTTTGGGATTTTTCACCAAGAAAGGATGCAAGATACCACAAAATTTTACCACTATGTTAAAGTAGAATATGTCACGAAAAAACAATCTCGGAATCAGAATGATAACTAAAAGCATTCCAGAGTTATTAATGTTTAAAGTGACAGTGGTGAGAATTGCAAAAAATGGCCGGGTCCTGAGGTGTAAAATGGCTGGGTCCTCAAGGGGTTAAAGGGGTTATCCAGGAAAAAACTTTTCTTTATATATATCAACTGGCTCCAGAAAGTTAAACAGATTTGTAAATTACTTCTATTAAAAAATCTTAATCCTTTCAGTACTTATGAGCTTCTGAAGTTAAGGTTGTTCTTTTCTGTCTAGGTCCTCTCTGATGACACCTGTCTCGGGAACCGCCCAGTTTAGAAGCAAATCCCCATAGGAAACCTCTTCTAAACTGGGCGGTTCCCGAGACACATGTCATCAGAGAGCACTTAGACAGAAAAGAACAACCTTAACTTTAGAAGCTCATAAGTACTGAAAGGATTAAGATTTCTTAATAGAAGTAATTTACAAATCTGTCTAACTTGCTTGCACCAGTTGATTGTTTTCCACCAGAGTACCCCTTTAAAATCATTCCCTCTGTTTGGAACAAGAAACCCCGATCTGATATTTTTTCTACTGTTCCCAATATGTTTTATTTCATGTGTTTACATGGTGGGAGTTGTACTTTTGCGAAGTTTGGGGCTACAATGCAATGATATCGCTTGGTGACCGTGCACATTTTTATCATGTTAGATACATTTCAGGGATATTAGCAATATTTTTATCATGTTAGATACATTTCAGGGATATTAGCAACAGCTGTAACACATCATTTACACATAGGGATTTTACCATGATGCATTAAGATGCCTGAACTGTCCCTGACAATATGGAATGGATACCAAGCCTTAAGCCATAGGTAAATTTATTCCGCAAAGCAAAATATTTTCTTAAAATGAATATATTGCAGCACTCATTTCGGTAACTCATCTGCTTGTGTTGATAGTATGACAACAGTGTGAGAAGGAACCTGCCTGAGGCCCAGGTGGCACTTTAGGCTGACACAATAGGCTAATGTATGGAAAGTTGTGGACAAATAAAAGCAGCGAGCCTCACCCACTTCCCACAGTGCAATCTGCATAATGCCCAAGGTTTAATCAGCCGTCAAGAAGGGAGGTGCGGTGAGTCCCAGGGTACCTGTCATATTCTTCAGCAGAAATATTATTGATACTTATCCTGTTTTCAGACTGAATCATGAACTTTCTGTTCCTGCGAAAAGTTGTTTGAAAGCATTTAGTCAGACGTAGGAAAATTATCATAGATGGAAAAGCAGTGGTCTCCAAACTGTGGACCTCCAGATGTTGCAAAACTACAATTCCCAGCATGCCAGGACAGGCATGGTTTGTCCGGGCATGCTGGGAATTGTAGTTTTGCACCATCTGGTGGTCCACAGTTTGGAAACCACTGTAGTAGAGCATTTACCTTTGTCGGCTGTCCGGGCATGCTGGGAGTTGTAGTTTTGCAACATCTGGAGGTCCATAGTTTGGAGACCACTGTAGAAGAGCATTTATCTCTGTCACCTGTCCGGGCATGCTGGGAGTTGTAGTTTTGCCACATCTGGCAGTCCACAGTTTGGAGACCACTGTAGTAGAGCATTTTTATCCGTCACCTGTCCGGGCATGCTGGGAGTTGTAGTTTTGCAACATCTGGAGATCCACAGTTTAGTGACCACTGTAGTAGAGCATTTATCTCCGTCACCTGTCCGGGCATGCTGGGAGTTGTAGTTTTGCAGCAACTGGCAGTCCACAGTTTGGAGACCACTGAAGTAGAGCATTTACCTATTTTGGTTGTCTGGGCATACTGGGAGTTGTAATTTTGTAACATCTGGAGGTCCATAGTTTGGAGACCACTGTAGTAGAGCATTTACCTCCGTTGGCTGGCTGGGCATGCTGGGAGTTGTAGTTTTGCAACATCTGTCGGTCCACAGCCAGGAGACCACTGTAGTAGAGCATTTTTATCTAACTAATGTGTATGGATGTTCAAGTTAAAGGGGTACTCCGGATAGGGGATAAGATGTCAGATCGCGGGGGTCCTGCTGCTGGGGACCCCCGCGATCTCGGTTGCAGCACCCCTCTGTCATTACTGCACAGAGCAAACTCGCTCTGTGTGTAATGAAGGGCGAGCCCCTCGTGACATCACGGCCTGCCCCCTTAATGCAAGTCTATGGGAGTGGCGTGACGGCCGCCAAGCCCCCTCCCATAGACTTGTATTGGGGGTGTGGGCTGTGACATCACAATGCTCTGGCCCCTGTATTGCCGTCATTACGCATGGAGCGTTTGCTCTGTGCAGTAATGACAGAGGGGTGTTGCAGTGGAGATCCTGGGGGTCCCCAGCAGTGGGACCCCCACGATCAAATATCTTATCCCCTATCCTTTGGATAGGGGATAAGATGTCTAGGGGCGGAGTACTCCTTTAAGCTGCCATTTGTATGTATAGGATTGTAAAACTATCAGGCTGGGTTCACATGTAGCATTTTGGTCGGTATTTTTAGTTAAAACCAGGAGTGGAAATGACACAGAGAAAAAGGAGGGGATTTATAACCTTTTTTCCTGTGTTTTGGACCCATTTCTGGCTATGGCTAAAAACCCTGGCCAAAAAACGACATGTGAGAATACTTTGAGTTACTTTTCTACAATGCACTTTATTAAGATAAATCTACATTCCACCACTAGGTGGAGCTATGGGAAAAGCAGAAATGTGGATCTGAAGCTATAAGGTGAGTCAGGAGGAATCATGCTTGATTGGTAATCATTGCGATTATGGGTGGAACTGCAGATAAAGCTGAGCAGAATATGTCAGCACATAAAAGCGTTTATTTATTCAACGATTTATTGTAAAATTTTGTGTTTTTTGTGTCTTTTCATAGGATTCCATGTAGGGGTAAACCCTAAGGACCAGGCAATTTTTCATTTTTGCACTTTCGTTGTTTCCTCGTCACATTCTACAAAAAATAACACTTCCAATTTTGCACCTACAGACCCATATAAGGGCTTTTTTTTTTCGCCACTAATTTCACTTTGTAATGAGATCAATCATTTCACCACAAAATCTACGGCGAAACCAGAAAAAAAATATTTGTGGGGCAGTTTAAAAAAAAAAAAAAAAAAAAAAAGCCATTTTGTTAAATTAAAAAAATAAATTATAACTACAAAATTTGTATGTTGAAAATTGTCATCTTCTGACCCCTATAACTTTTTTATTTTTCCGTATACGGGGATATGTGAGAGCTCATTTTTTGTGCCGTCATTTTATCAGTACCATTTTTGATGGGACTCTTTGATCACTTTTTATAAAACATTTTTGGTATACAAAGTGACCAAAAATATACAATTTTGGACTTTGGCCATTGACCGTCCAGTTTAATTAACAATATATTTTTATAGTCCGGACATTTGCAGAGATACCACATATGTTTATTTTCATTATGTTTACATATTTTTTAAAGGGAATTTGGGAAAAGATTCAAACTTTTAACTCCTTGGGGACGGAGGGCGTACCTATACGCCCTCAGTCCACTCCCTTTCTATAACCCGGGGCCACGCCATGGCCCGCGTCATAGCGGGTCAGGCCTGGCCTCTAACAACGGCCGGGACCCGTGGCTAATAGCGCGCAGCACTGATCACGGTGTTCAAAGTTGAACAGCGCTCAGGGAGCTGTTCGGGATCGCCGCAGTGAAATCGCGGCATCCCGAACAGCTTACAGGACAGCAGGAGGGTCCCTTACCTGCCTCCATGCTGTCCGATCACCGAATGACTGCTCAGTGCCTGAGATCCAGGCATGAGCAGTCAAGCGGCAGAATCATTGATCAATGGTTTCCTATGAGAAACCATTGATCAATGTAAAAGATCAGTGTGTGCAGTGTTATATCCCCCTATGGGAGCTATAACACTGCAAAAAAAAAAAGTGAATAAAGATCATTTAACCCCTTCCCTAATAAAAGTTTGAATCACCCCCCTTTTCCAATAAAAAAAACTGTGTAAATAAAAATAAACATATGTGGTATCGCCGTGTGCGGAAATGTCTGAATTATAAAAATATATAATTAAACCACACGGTCAATAGTGTACGCGCAAAAAAAATCCAAAATCTAAATTAGCGTATTTTTGGTAACTTTTTATATCATGAAAAAATGAATAAAAAGTTATCAAAAAGTTCGACCAATACATAAATGGTACCGCTAAAAACTTCAGATCACAACGCAAAAAATGACCCATACGCGACCCATATGCGGAAAATTAAAAACATTATAGGGGTCAGAAGATGAGAATTTTAAACGCATAAATTTTCCTGCATGTAGTTATGATCTGATATGATTTGATATGAAAAATCTAACCTATATAAGTAGGGTATTATTTTAATTGTATGGACCTACAGAATAAATATAAGGTGTCATTTTTAACGAAAAATGTACTGCGTAGAAACGGAAGCCCCCAAAAGTTACAAATGGCATTTTTTCTTCCATTTTGTCGCACAATGATTTTTTTTCTGTTTCGCCGTAGATTTTTGGGTAAAATAACTGATGTCTAGAGATGAGCGAACTTACAGTAAATTCGATTCGTCACGAACTTCTCGGCTCGGCAGTTGATGACTTTTCCTGCGTAAATTTGTTCAGCCTTCAGGTGTTCCGGTGGGCTGGAAAAGGTGGATACATTCCTAGGAAAGAGTCTCCTAGGACTGTATCCACCTTTTCCAGCCCACGGGAGCACCTGAAAGCTGAACTAATTTATGCAGGATAAATCATCAACTGCCGAGCTGAGAAGTTCGTGACGAATCGAATTTACTGTAAGTTCGCTCATCTCTACTGACGTCATTACAAAGTAGAATTGGTGACGCAAAAAATAAGCCATAATATGGATTTTTATCTGCAAAATTGAAAGGGTTATGATTTTTAAAAGGTAAGGAGGAAGGGGTTAATGGGTGTTTTGTTAAACTTTTATAAAAAATTTTTTTTTTACACTTTATTAGTCCCCTTAGGACTTTTAGGAGGAATCATTAGATTCCTCACACAGATCAATGTAGTTCCTACAGTGATCTGTGTGCTATGCGCTTGATTGATAAAGCCTGGTTCAACCTGGCTCTATCAATCACAGAGCCGGGAGCAGCGTCGGAGGAGAGATAAGCCCTCCGGCTACCTCCACAGTGGATTGCCCCCTGCGATCGCACTGTGACTGGACCACTAGGGACTAGTTAAAGGTCCCTTTAGATGCCGCTGTCAACTTTGACAGCAGTGATCTAAACGGTTAATAGCTGCCCACGGCGATCGCCGCATGTTGGCTATTAAACGGCAACCCCCAGCTACAAGAATCAGCTGGGGGCCGGCCGGTGTGGCACGGGGTCGAGTTAGGAGCCCGCGCCATACACCGCTTGCCGTTGTTACTTTTGTTAGAAACAACTTTTTTTTCATTTCATTCTTTCTTAATATACTTTAACAAAAAATTTGATTGCTAAAGATGTGAAAAAATTTTGCAAATAAATCCTGGAAACCAAGTACTTTTGGTCCAGGACCATTTTTCTGCTCTGCCTCAGTGCAGCATATAAGGCTAAGTTTCTACTTGGGTTTTTTGTGTGTGCGTTTTTACCAAAAATAGCCCCCATGGCATTTTTTCATTGAGAAAAAACTGTGCCAGATGTTAGCTGTAAATCAATGAGAAATCGCTAAATTCTTTTTTCACTTTGAGTTTTTCAGTTTGCCTTTTTTTTATCCTTTTGGCATTTTTTCACTCTTTTTTAGCTCCTTGGCGGTTTTGCAAAGTCGCAGCATGTTGAGCCTATGGCAGAAGTCTATGGGAGTAAAAAATCGCCAAGAAAAACGACATGTGGGTTTTAACTTTGGCGTTTTTGCAGGCGGTTTTTATTCTTTTATGGACTTTAGCGATCTAAAAAAAGAGATGGAGATACCTTTTTTAATAACATTTCGTAGGGTACCATTTAAAAAAAAAATTAAAAGATACAGTAACAGGTATGTAGATGGGTTTTAATCAATAAAGTGAATTCGTTGGACCTACATTGTGCTGGACATCCCACTTTCTTTTCATAAAAGATACAGTAGTGTTGGAAAAAATAGTATCTAACAAATTTTATCTTTTTTATAACTACATTTTTATTAATTTTTAAAACATCAATTTTTTTTTGTTACATTTTTTAGGTAGTGGAACTACTCCCAGCATGGAACACACTGTTCCATGATGGGAGTAGTAGTACCTGTACTAATTGACAGATCACCCGGGTCCGTTGTTATCCTTCTGTATCATTTATAGATGTGGCTGGCAGCTCTTCTATGGTCCCCTGCACTGCCGTATAAATACACCTATTCATATTTTCTGCAGAGAGCTGTGATTGGTCAGATGGTTCCAGCCAATCACAACTCTCTGCAGGGGACCATAGAAGAGCAGGGGACCATAGAAGAGCGGCTGGCCACATCTATACATTATACAGGAGGATCACAGCGGCTGTCAGGAGTAACATCCGCTGTGATCTTTCCTTAACTGCAGGTACTACTACTCCCAACATGGAGCACACTCTGCTCCATGCTGGGAGCTGTCGTACCTGCATTAATAGACAGATTGCAACAGGTGTCAGAAGTTACACTCGCTGCAATCTGTTTATTAAAGGGGTACTCCGCACCCCTAGACATCTTAACCCCTATCCAAAGGATAGGGGATAAGATGTCAGATTGCCAGGGTCCCGCTGCTGTGGGCCCCCGGCATCTCGGCTGCTGCACCCATCTGTACGGCTGCCACCTCACACCGGGAACGCTGGAGGTTTCGGAGCCCAACCACAATGGCAGACGATCGTGACGTCACGACTTCGCCCTGTCCCCTCAATGCAAGTCTATGGGAGGTCTGTCACGCCACCTCCCATAGACTTGCATTGAGGGGGTGGGGCGTGACGTCACACGGGGTGAAATCGTGACGTCACACTCTTCCGCCATTGTGGTCGGTCTCCAAAGCCTCCAGCGTTCCCGGTGTGAGGTGGCAGCCGTACAGGTGGGTGAAGCAGCCGAGATCCCGGGGGCCCACAGCAGCGGGACCCCGGGGATCTGACATCTTATCCCCTATCCTCTGGATAGGGGATAAGATGTCTAGGGGTGCGGAGTACCCCTTTAATGCAGGTACTACAGCTCCAAGCATGGAGCAGAGTGTGCTCCATGTTTGGAGTAGTAGTACCTGCGGTTAAGGACAGATCACAGCGGGTGTCAGGAATGGCACCCGATTCGATTGTCCTATCTATTGCAGAGATGCAGGGCAGCTCTGTACAGCGCTTGCATCTCTGCACTATACTCCGGCCAGTGAGGTGAGTAGATCATAACTCATTCATATTTCCCTCTTAGAGCTGTGATTGGCTGCAACCATCTGGCCAATCCCCACTCTGGGGGGGAAATATGAATGAGTGATGTTCTATTCACATCACTGGCCAGCCCGGAGTATAGTGCAGAGATGCGAGCGCTGTATAGAGCCACTCCGCATCTCTGCTATATTATGGACGATCGCATTGGGTGTCAGGAGTGACACTCAAGGCCATATGTCTATTAGTACAGGTAATACTACTCCCATCATGGAACTGTCTGTTCCATGCTGGGAGTAGTAGTACTACCTAAAAAATGTAAACAATTGAGAAAAATAACGTGAAGCACACACACACTTTACAAAAAAAAATTTTTATTATAAAAAAATATGAATTTCGTTAAATACATTTTTTCTTATCACTACTGCATTCTTTATATATTTTTTTTTTTTGGTACCCAACAAATTTTGAAAAAATGTCAAAGGGGCCAAAAATGCAATTTCCACTCAAAGGCAAAAAACGCCAGAAAAAACTCAAGAAAAAACGCCAAATACAGAAAAATGCTGTGGCGTTATTTTCTTGCGTTTTTTTGGGACACAAAAAAAACAAGTAGAAATTTAGCCTAAGCAAGTTTTCACCAGTGAGACATGCAACGAGGTGCTCAATAATTATTTACATGCAAAATGCTTTCCCTTTGGTTATTTTATGTACCTATTTCTCATGTATTTGCACCATATAGGCTGTTTTAGGGTCATAGAGCCAGCACTTTTGGGCACAAAGCTTTGTACATGGAAAAATGTTTATGCAGACCTCATGGGAGGGGGGGGGGGAGGAAAGGAGCTCATCATGCTCCTGGAGAAACGCCCCTAGCCTCCAAGAGGAATGCAAAAAGACTGATCACAGTAAGGCCATGTTCACATGTCGGAATTTCTGTGCGGAAGTCTGCTTGAAATGTCTGCACTGAGATTCCGCTGCAGCTGAGTCCCATTGAGTTCAATAGGATTCTGCTGCTGTGTGCACACAAAGAGATTTCTGTGCCAGATGTTTCCGGCATGGAAATTCCATTTCCGTGTCTGCACAAAGAATGAACACGTTGATTCTTTGTGCACAGACTGCACGGAAAGCATAGCTGTCTATGAGATGGCATATTCCCGTGCAGTCCTTTCGCCGGCCCGCACTCTGCGGATTGTCTGCGCAGAGATTCTCTGTGCAGAGATTCCGTAGTGTGAACATAGCCTAATACATAGATCAAAAGGTATTTTACATATTAACACATGCAAATTATTTTGCATACAGGTCTTTGGGTACATCCCTTCACTGACTTGAGCATTTTTAAAATTTCTTACTAATGACGGTAACGCTTTAACAAACGCAGTATCTACTGCAGAAACATACTGACCCCATCAACTCTCTTTTTTGGCTAATATTATATACAAAATGCATGCACTGCACTCCCATTGTTTTAAAAAATATATGCTACTTGTAAATCCACATTAAAGTGTTTTTTTAGCTTACAAAAAGCAGAGGGAGTTTGATTTTTTATTCCAGTACCACCCATTTTTTTGTACATTATATTTACCAAATTCGACTATTGTTCTAACTTGTGATTTAGTGTTTTGTGGTCATATTTTCATATCATATTGAAAAGCTGTCAAAGTTGATGGTCCCCCCCATATATAAAAAATTTCATTTTAGCATCACGTTGCCAGCAAAGATGAAACTTGTAAAAATGTATAATTTTTATGATTATAATTTTTTCAAGAACTGTGTGGTAGAAATGCACATTTTCCAGTAGTTGCACTCATTAAATCAATGATGGCGGCAGCGGGTCTTCTTGACTTCCGCAAAACAAACAGGAGTGCATTAATAGGGCACCTATTTAGTGCGCTACAGTTGTAAGATAGAGACAATTTAAATGATAACATCTATGAAATAGTTGTACACTTTGAAACAAAGCATTCAGAGGTAAAGTATAAGTTAAAGGGAATGTGTCACCTATTTTTTTTTTATATAAAGTAAACGTTTAATAAATTTTTTTTTTTACTGAAATATGAAATAATAATTTCTCATATTTCCCACTGTTGACCAGCAGAAGGAGCTAAAAAAGAATGTGGAAAAGACAAGCAACCTGTACTTTGCCGCTGGTGGTTTTGATCATAGTGGTGGATTCAGGTCTTCACTAAAATGGTGGCCAGCTCCCTTTCTGTTAAACGTAGGCTGTGTTCTGTGCATGACATTGCGCATGTGTAGTGCACAGCCTATGAAACAAAAGCATTAGAGAATGGGATGGGAGATGTCCTAATTTTGCCCTGTATGTGCCGAATATCATCCATGTAGGTGTTGTGAAGTGACACACTACACAAATGCTATAGTAATGGCAGCCCACTATGAAAGCTATATTAATTAAAACAGTAAATACAAAAATAAAGTTCTCTAGCTTTATAACATGATTGTATTAAAGAAAAACAAAACAAAAAATACCTCATTGGTGGCACAATCCCCAAGCTCCTAAACCCTAAGGGTGCGTTCCCACACGGCGTATACGCAGCGTATTTCACGCTGCGCAAAATTTACCGCAGCAGCGGGAAATACGCTGCGTATTCCTTGCTCACTATGCACACAGGGCTTTCCGGCGGCAGCCCTATGCGTGTAGTGAGTTTTAGAGGCGGGGCCATGTGCCGGCATGACTGTGACGCGCGGCTACGCCCGTGAAAGGGAAGAATGCCCTTTGAGCCCCTCGAGTACCTGGCCCATGTATGACTGATACCTCTGTGCCCCTTTACCTATCTTTTTTCATCTGGGGTGCGCCTTGTTACTCAGGTGCACTTTGGAAGTAACAACCTGGACAACCATTTTTAACAAGCTGAAACATTCTACATATTTTATCTGCAAAACCGAGTCATTATTATTTGACCAACTTGTAGAGTTAAAGCCAGATTGATCAGAGAATGAAATTTTAGTAGGGCTAAGGGTCATCTGGCCTGTGGAGAACAGGTCACTGGCAGAAGAATGATATATACCCCTATATAGGTTCTCTTTTGTGAAACAGGTGGTACCCCTATGTACTTTCAGAGGAGTGCAGTCAACGGGACAGAAAAAAAGCAAAAAAAATAAATAACCTTTTGTTAAAATGTAGATGACCCATATTCCATAGTGTGCCAGTAATAATATCATGATTTCCAGGAAGAACAAGTTATCACTATCATGTATTTCAATACAATAATGTCTTAAAGGAGTACTCCGGTGGAAAACTTTTTTTTTTTTTTTAAATGAACGAGTGCCAGAAAGTTAAACAGATTTGTAAATTACTTCTACTAAGAAATCTTAATCCTTTTGGTCCTTTTTAGCAGCTGCATGCTACATTTACTTTTTGAATTTCTTTTTTGTGTTGTCCATAGTGCTCTCTGCTGACACTCTTTTTATTATAAAAATACAAAACTTATCCAATACAACAAAAAACAAGCTTAACCAGCTATAATATAAATCAAAAACAAAACCCTGCCTAACCGGCCAGCCCAGCTTTACAAAGCAAAAAGAAAAACAAACAAACAAAAACACACTGACACACATACCAAAAATGAACATAAAAACAGCACAACTTGGCTTAAACATAAACATAAAATTAGCACTACCTGGCTGTAACTCAAACCATCCATACTCGGGGGGGGGGGGGGGGTAAAAAATAAAAAATAAAAAATAAATAAATAAATAAATAAATAATAATTATAAAAATAAAGAAATAAATAAATAAAAATAAACAGCACAACTTGGCTTAAACATAAACATAAAATTAGCACTACCCGGCTGTGACTCAAAACCATCCATACTCAGGAAACAAAACAAAAGGGGAAAATAAATAAATAAAAAATATAAAAATTAAAAATATAAATAAATAAACAAAAACACATAACACAACAACTGGTCCGACTGCCATAACTATAATATGAGACAATATAAAACGATGTAGATACAAAACCAAATAGATACAAAATCACTAATAGAAATTAATAAATTATAGTATATAAACATAAATATATGCACCCTATTTACAGAAACCTACAAAAAAAAAAAAAAAAAAAAAAAACCTCACCCACACCACCCCTCCTGCACATGGGTCAGAGTCCATACCGTTCCTCTACAGTTTACAAAGTTCTGTCCTTAACTGACCCATGTCAGGTCCCCCAAAAACACACCACCACCCACAAATACACCCTCCCCACCTAGCACTCCACCCAACCAACTTATACATACTAACTAACAGACACTGAACCACAACCCACTTTAGGCCCAAGTTTGGTCGCCTGTAAGCCCTTCATGCCATATCAGCTTAAAACAAAACAAAAAAGCTAGCGTGCACATGCATTAGCCCACCACCAGAAAGAAGGATGGCAGACTTGATACACCAAAATAATTTTTAACTCTTTTCCTAACTCCCCCTACAATTCTCCCTAATTCTATCCCTCCATTAAAGCTAACCCTACTCTCACCCTATCTCTATCCCTATCACACTTCCCCTATCCAAAATAAAGGTACTCTACCCAAAAGATCTAGTACCTAGGGCACATCAAAAGAAAACCCTCTCCACAGGAGAGAAGTCCTACTGGTACCAAGACTGCCATACTCCAAAGACCTGATCTTCCCGAGGTCACCGGTGATGTTCCTACAGACCTCCACCTCGGAGAGGATTTTCTGCTGGGTCGACACTAAACACCGTGCATTCCACGTGTAGTACCTAACCACTAAACTAACTAAGAATAAAGTGCCCCGGTCTCGGCCACCCAGTGTCCTGAATGCCCCATAAGCCCACTCCGGATAGGTAAGGCCGGCAAGTTGACTCCAGCCGATGGAAGCGCCCACCCGGTTGTAAACCCCTATATTAAAGGGACAATGAAGCAGGAAATGGTCCATGCTTTCCAGCGTGTCCCCACACTCTTCTCGGGGACATCCCCGGTCATCAGAGTTCCTGCACTTCAGGTTGTCCCTTACATATAGCTTCCCCTGAAAGCAGCGCCAGGCCAAGTCCCAAAACTTCTGGGGGATCCTTTTCATGTTTAAAAGGTACAACCCCACCCTCAGATCCCGACCTGGGCAGTCCCTGAGTGCCAGAGGCTTCTGGAAGTGGGTCAACAGAACCCGTTTGTCAAGGAACTGCCTTGACTGGGTCCTGATCTCCCACACTCCCAGACCCCACCGACGTATCGCCTTCAGAGTCGGGGTAGCGTAAGCCGGAAGATATCCATGGGGCGTACGGAGGTCTTTCACTTGCCCTCCTGTCTCCCATTCCTGGAAGAAAGGCCGAAACCATTCCCTGCAGGAGAGTACCCACGGAGGAGCCCTCTCTGACCAGAGGTTTGAGATGTTAGCTTTTAAAAAGGTGTTTGTTAAGAACACCACAGGGTTTACCATAGATAAACCCCCTAGTCTCCTCGTGCGGTACGTAACCTCCCTCTTGACTAGGTTCATCCTGTTCCCCCATAACAGTTGAAAAAACAGGCTGTAGATCCTAGTGTAGTAAGCCTCTGGCAAGATACATACGCTGCCCAGATAGATAAACAAGGGGAGCAGGTACGATTTGATCAGGTGTACCCTTTCCCTGAGGGTCAAAGACCAACCCTTCCACTGGTCCACCTTCTGAGTGGCATCCTGGAGCTTACCATCCCAGTTTTTGGTGGGATAATCATCCTGGCCAAATGTGATGCCTAAGACTTTTGCTGATTCTTGGGGCCCTGGAAGGGTGTCCGGGAGATCAAACGTGGGATCCCCCCTCCCAGCCAGAGACTCTCACACTTATCCCGGTTGATCTTAGACCCGGATGCCTCCGAGTAGCGTTCCACCTCCGACATCACCACATCAACCCCCTCTCTCTCGAGGAGACGAAAATAGTGACATCGTCGGCGTACGCCACTACCCCCTGGATGGCCCCCGGCTCCGCCAAACTCATCCCGACTCCCACCAACGGTCCGCAACTCACCCTCCTAAGGAAGGGATCGATCGCGAACACATATAACAGCGGGCTCAAAGGACAACCCTGACGGACTCCAGACCCCACTCCAAAAGAGTGGCCAGACCACCCGTTCACCAGTGGGAAACTCTCTGCCCCTGCATACAAGATCTTAAGCCAATTAACAAAAGTACTCGGTAAGCCATATCTCAGGAGGACGGACCAGAGGTACTCGTGGTTCACCCGATCAAATGCTTTGGCCTGATCCAAGGACAGCAAGTACCCCTTCCAGAAACCCGCACTACTCCGCTCCACTGCCTCCCTGACACTAAGGACAGCACTTAAGGTGCTTCGGCCTGGAACAGTGCAGTGCTGGGCCTCCGAAAGGAGCCGGGGTGCAAACTTCACCAGCCGATTAAACAGTATCTTGGCCAGAAGCTTCCTGTCCGTATTGAGAAGAGCTATGGGTCTCCAATTCTCAATATGGCTGGGATCTTTACCCTTTGAGAGAAGAATCAGGGCTGACCTCCTCATTGACTTTGGCAGAGTGCCCGAGGAGAGACACTAATTGAATACCTCAGTCAAGAGGGGAGCTAAAGACTCCTTAAAGGTCCTGTACCACTCAGATGTTAAGCCATCCGGACCTGGCGACTTCTTGGGGGCAAGCCCCTCGATCGCCAGTCTCACTTCCTCTTCCCTGATCTCTTCTGCCAAAACGCCAAGAGAGGGGTCTACCCCTGGCTCAGGAATGGTTTCAGCCAGGAAACCCGACATCACATCCCGATCCAGATCCTTCCTTCCCAAGAGGTGAGAGTAGAAGGATCTGACGATCTCCAAGATCCCTGATCTGGACCGATTCAGAGATCCTGTACTATCAATCAGTCCTGAAATGACTTTACTACTCACTGACATCTTACAGTTTCTGTAAGGGTCGGGCGAGCGGTACTTCCCGAAATCCCTCTCAAAAACCAAAGATGCGTGCCTATCGTACTGACACCTCATCAGCAAGGACTTCACTCTGGAGATATCCTCTTGGCTACCTCCAGTCGAGACAAGAAGCTCGAGTTTCCTCCTCAGACCCTGATACAGGCGATACCTGTTCAGGGACCTGAGGCTCGAGAGCTGGCGGAAGAACCCCGCAACCCGCTTCTTGAATATCTCCCACCACTCTGACTTACTACTACATAGGCCCAGTAAAGGTACCTGACTCTGAAGAAAATCCTCAAAGGACTGTCTTATCTCCGCTTCCTCCAGGAGGGACGAATTCAGCTTCCAATAACCTTTTCCCATCCGGGGGGTTTCTGAAACATTCAGGGAAAACAAAATCATACAGTGATCGGAGAACTCCACCTCAACCACGGACACTGCAGAAGAGACGGCTTCCTCCTTTAAATAAAACCTATCTATCCTAGACCTGCGACTACCTTGATGATAGGTGAAACCCGCGTGGCCCGAGGGGCTCCGGATGTGGGCATCCTCTAGGCGAGCTTCTCTAGCTATGCTAATCAGCGCCACACTATCGCAAGTCAGCGGACTATTGGAGCCTCTCCTATCTTGGGACCTCGTGACATTATTGAAGTCCCCTCCAAAGATCACCTGCCGATTCGTAAAAAGAAAGGGCTTAATCCTCATAAAGAGATCTTTACGGCCCCGCTTACTTTGCGGGGCGTAGATGTTAATGAGCCGGAGCTCTTGTCCCTTCATGAAGACATCTAAGATCAGGCACCTCCCCATTTCTAATTCAATAACCCGTCGGCATTCAACAGGAGCGGTAAAAAGGACCGCCACCCCACTATACGGCTCAGCCGCAAGAGACCAGTGGGAGGGACCGCGCCTCCACTCTCTTCTGGCTTTTACCAGAGAGGCTAGATCTGACAACCTGGTCTCCTGTAAAAAGAAAATGTCGGCTTCAACGCGGCCGAGAAAATCAAAGGCTGCGAATCTAGCCGTATCCGACTTTATGCTGGCACAATTAATAGATGCCAGCGTCAATGGGGTGAGTGCCGCCATACAGGGTGATTAAATTAGACGGCCACACCCTTTACTTTTGTTTTCCCTTCTTTTTTGCCCCCTCATCCCCTGAAGAAGACGAGAGGGCAGGACCACTCTTGGATCTTTTTTTCGATTCAGATAGATCCATATTATCCCCGTCTCCGTCCGGCCCCGGTCTAGCCCTGCCCTCTGAGGAAGGTGCCTCAATAGGACAGGGCCCAGTTCCTCCCAGAGGCTCTTTCTCCCTAGGCACCTCGCCCTCACCCTCCCCAGCCAAGGAGGGGGAGGAGATGGTATCAAGGACGAGGTACCGGTTTGACAGGTCAACCAGAGGGGGGGCAGTCAGGCTTCCGTTTTGAACCTGGCCCGTAGTACAAGGAACAGAGGGCTCTGACCTCTTCTTTCTCCCTTTCCTTTTGCCCTTGTCTTTCTTTTTAGGCCTCTCCCCACTCTCCTCATCCACACTTTCATAGTGGGAGGAATCGGAAGGGTCGGCCATATTGCCTTCCTCTCTGTGAAGCCTCCTGATCTCCCCATCCAGCACATCCTCCTCCAGGGCTTCAGCGGTTACAGGGCCAGCTTCAGGAGCAGAGGCCGGAGCTACCCCCGTCACCTGGGCACTCTCCAGCTCCCTACTCCTTCTACGATTTTCCTCCCGCCTTAGTTTGGCGGGGCCCTTTTTCCTCCTCACGAGCCCTGTTGCACCCCCATCCCTGCCCATACCCTCCCCGGCCGAGGCAACTTCACAGCTCTCCTCAGCCGGAGCGGCCACTGCACGGGCGAAGGCGCTAGGACAACGGCTAAATGGGTGCCCAAGGACACCACACAGGTGGCACCGGATCTGCCTACAGGATGCGGCCAGATGTCCCACCCCACCACACAAAGCGCAGACCTGTACAGTACAGGCTGCGCTAAAGTGGGTGGGGCTGCCACACCTGTGACAGACCTTAGGCTGCCCCTGGTAGAAGACCTGGATCCTATCACGTCCAAGGAAGGCGGCTGACGGAATGTGGGCAACCGTACTCCCTGAACGCTTGAGTTTGACGGAAAACGTCCAGGCCACGGACCAGATCCCGTGCTCATCCAAGTTTTTCTTGGGCATGTCCGTCACATCCCCATACCGTCCGAGCCAGGTCATGATGTCATAACAAGAAAGTGACTCGTTACGGGTCAAAACGGTCACCTTCTTGACAGCATTTTGTCGGGAAATTGCCTTTACGGCGAAATCCCGCCAGCCGGGCTCGTTTTTTGCCACTTCGTAATTCGACCAGAAGAGTTCGAGACCCTCTGGCCGAACGAAACTGACGTCAAACTCAGACGATCCGTAGGGGTGAATCAGGGCAAAGATGTCACTCGCCCTGAATTCCATCTGAAGGAGGAGCTCAACCACTTTAGCGCGAGGTGGGCACGCATCCTCGCCCCTCCAAATCAGACGGACCACATTCCTACGGTTATTGTCCTGCCCGGTTGTCGGGAGGGACCAGACCACCTCCCCATTCCGCTCTCGGAAAGCCCCCAAACCGTGCCTCTCTATCCAGAAAGACAGGTCGACCTCACCCCTTCCCTCTACCTGGATCGTCCTTGTCACCCCTGCGTAGAGCCTCCAGGAGGCGCTGTTGCAAATGGCCCCCAGGGCCGGACGGAGACGGGGACCCCCCTGAACCCCCGGCAGCGACATTAGCATAGCTCCTAGGAGCAGTCACTGCCGGGGGGGCAGCCGGACCAGACCCAGAGCCAGAACCACCACAACTCTCAACCTCTTTATTTCCAGCCATACTACTACCACTCCCATCAACATTCAATCCACTGACACTCCCACATACACTCCTCTCACCCACAACACTACTACACCCATCAATATCACATCCTACATTCTTGTCCTGACTAACAAATTCTGGGCTGGCTGGGACTTGTAGTATGGCTGGCTTTAGTAAAGTCCTTTGTGCTGGCTTAGCCGCTGCTGGGGTCGACGCCGATGGTTTCTCCTTCATGGCTGATATCATATCTTGATTCTGGGGCTGCCCCACCGGGCGCACCCCAGCTCCTCCCACAGCGCCAGCACCTGCTTCACCCAACTTCACAGGCTCTGTGGATAATCCCGGCGCCCGGACACTCCCCCCCCTCACAGGGGAGTGCCCCGCAGTGCCGGTAATGCCCACAGTACTCGGGGAACCGCCCCCCGAGCACACAGGGGCATAACTCGCGCTTCCCACCATAAGCCTATCCTGCCCCTCCCTACCGGCAGGATGGGTGGGCTTCACATCTATTGCGTCTGCAGCTTTTACTGACGCCATGCTGTACCCCCCATGCTGGCTCCGTTCCACCACAGAAACGGAGTCTGGCAGTCTGGGGGGCCCAGCAGCCTGAACCAGCTTTGCAGCTGGCCCAGACTGCTGGAAAGGAACAAACACGTACTTCACTGATTCTTGTGTCTTTTGCTTTTTCCTCTTAACTGCCACATCATCACAGAGATCATCACCAAAGGTGAAATGCTGGAGGTGGGCTGGGGACTCCTGCATGACTATCGCCCTTAGCAATCCCCCAGCCTCACTCTCCACATCATCCTCCTCGCTCTCACTTGAAGGAAGAGCCACCTGGGCCGGTTCAATATAGCTGTCCTGGGTGGCCTGGGTGTCACAGGGAGCAGCCACAGGCACAGCGTCTTCCTCCACATTCTCATCCTTTTCCTCATCACCACCATCCTCAATTTCTTCACCGCCACTACTCTCCCCATCATCCACCTCCACCTTACCTGGGGATTTCGTTGCGGCAAACCGGTCTTCATTAATCAGCTTTTCCTGGAAAAGACCGCTTCCCTCCAGGATCTCGTCTCTCCTCTCCTCCAGCTTCACAATCTCGCTTTTCAGCGCTGTGATCCTCTTTCTTAGCTCTGGCCTGTTCTTTTTGGACCCCGTGCTCACCAGATTCTGAGCCACACGTAGATCCTCCCTGGCCATCCTCAGCTCCTTACCGCACTGGTCATATTCCGCAAAGCGTGCGGCCATGCGGGAGCAGTATGTATCGCTCGACTCCTTGGGCCCTCTCTCTGCCCACATCTCCACTTTTTTCCTCCTCGCCTTGCTTCCTCCAGATCTCTGGTTGGCACCCGTCGCCGTGGAAGCAGAGCCTGCATTGCTGCAGACTCTGCCAGATTTTCTTCCTCCGGCCGGAACAATGGCTGTTGCAGTTTTCTCTCCACCCCCCGCCAGCCTGGAAGAACGGGAAGTGGAGGCTCGAGATTTCCGGGGCTCCATGCAGGGGAGGCTCTCCCCAGGAGTCTGCCACCCTCCTGGGAAAAGCAGTTAGAACACCTGCCTCTGTAGTTCTCTTGGAAGTCCTGGAGAGCTCCAACAGGGACACACCCGCACACTTCTCACACTGAACAGCTGTGTTTCACAGGATGTGCTCTCTGCTGACACCTCTGTCCGTGTCAGGAACTGTGCAGAGTAGCATAGGTTTGCTATGGGGATTTTCTCCTGCTCTGGACAGTTCCTGATAAGGACCGAGGTGTCAGCAGAGAGTACTGTGGACAACACAAAAAAGAAAAGAAAAAATAAAGATTTTCCTCTGCAGCAAACAGCTGCTAAAAACTACTGAAAAAATAAAGATTTTTTAATAGAAGTACCGTATTTATCGGGGTATACCACGCACCGGCCTATAACACGCACCCTCATTTTACCAAGGATATTTGGGTAAAAAAAGTTTTTTACCCAAATATCCATGGTAAAATGAGGGTGCGTGTGTGCGCGTGTATACCCCGATACACCCCAAGGAAAGGCAGGGGGAGAGAGGCCGTCGCTGCCCGCTTCTCTCCCCCTGCCTTTCCTGGGGTCTAGAGCCCTGCTGCCGGCCCTTCTCTCCCCCTGGCTATCGGCACCGCTGCCCGTTCTGTCCCCCTGACTATCGGTACCGGCGCCCCATTGCCGGCGCCGATAGCCAGGGGGAGAGAAGCGGCGCCGACAGCCAGGGGGAGAGAAGGGGCAGCGGCATCCATTACCGGCGCCGCTGTCCCGTTGCCTCCCCCCATCCCCAGTGGCATAATTACCTGGGTCGGGTCCGCGCTGCTGCAGGCCTCCGGCGTGCGTCCCCTGCGTCGTTGCTATGCATGGCGTCATGCGCCGCGCCGTGCAGCGCATAGCAACGACGCAGGGGACGCACGCCGGAGGCCTGCAGCAGCGCGGACCCGACCCAGGTAATTATGCCACCGGGGATGGGGGGAGGCAACGGGGCAGCGGTGCCCCTTCTCTCCCCCTGGCTGTCGGCACCACTTCTCTCCCCCTGGCTATCGACGCCGGCAATGGGGCGCCGGTACCGATAGTCAGGGGGACAGAACGGGCAGCGGCGCCGATAGCCAGGGGGAGAGAAGGGCCGGCAGCAGGGCTCTAGACCCCAGGAAAGGCAGGGGGAGAGAAGCGGGCAGCGACGGCCTCTCTCCCCCTGCCTTTCCTGGGGGTGTATCGGCGTACCCCTTTAAAATTCAAGCACACCTCCATTCAGAACCTATAAATCCAGATGCTCTCACTCCACCATGTTAGGCTACCGAGGGTTCACAAAGATGAGATCTTGTCTGGAGGTTTTTGAGGGGATCATTTAGCTGACAATGCTTGAAGGAATTACTCGCAATGCAGGAAGGGATTACACAATTTTTTTTACTGGACTGACAAAAGGCACTTACAAAAAAACAAAGGGTGACATTTATCATTGTTTGCTTTGGTAAGAGAGTTCTGTAGGTATTTTTATTTTTGCTTTGGTTTTGCTTATGTGTGACATATTTATCATGCTATCACAGGGGGTTGATGAATTTGGCTCACATAAGCAAAAACCAATAAAATCCCTTTCGAATACTATTTACTTAGCACACATAAGCAAAAATAATGTGTGTGTTTGTTACAATTTTTTTACCACTTTTTCCCCCCCTAAATGTACTAACACAATTTAGTTTTTTCTTTTCAATTCAGACCCGTCTATCCTGTTGGCTACTTCAGATTTGGTGGACTACGATAACAAGCGTTTTTTGTTTAATATTAACAACATTTTGTAATGAGGGCTTATTTTTATTTTTGGAACAAAAGTTTTTTAAATGTGTTTTTTTTATTTACTCTACAGGCTTAAAGGACATCTGCAGCGTGATTAACACTTATCCCCTATCCACAGGATAGGGGATCAGTGTTTGATCGCGGGGGGTCTACCCGCTGGGACCCACTGTGATCTTCTGTTCGGGGCTGCGGCTGTCCCGTGCATGGGGCGAGCCAGCCGCAGCATGACGTTGTGGCCGGCACGCCTCCTCCATACATCTCTATGGGAGAGGCGGGGAGGCAGCATATGTGCCTCCCCCAATAGAACTGTATTGGGACGGGGAGGAGACGGGGCGTCAATGTCGACCTCTAGGTCGACGCTACGCGCCTTAGCGCTCACTATGAGCGCTAATGGCGGCGCTCCGTTAGGGAGATCATGGGGGGGGGTCCCAGCGGTCGGACCCTCCGTGATCAAACACTTATCCCCTATCTTGTAGATAGGGAATAAGTGTATATTGTGCTGCAGTTGTCCTTTAATAGTGGAAGCTTTCTTATAGACAGAATCCATTACTAAGCCTGGGCTTAGCGTTAGCCACAAAAACAGTTAGCGCTAGTCAAAAATGGGGCTCCTGGGCCTAGGTGGTAACAGGCTGGCGTTATTTAGGCCTGGTCCTCGCCCACCGTGGTTACGGCAGGTTGTTGCTGTTTGGTTGGTATCTGTCCGAGAATAAAAATACAGGGAAAACTATGCGTTTTTCTTTTATTATTTATGGAAAAAAAAACAACAAAAAAACGCATAGGGTTCCCCATATTTTCATTCTCAGCCAAATAACAACCAAGCAGCAACAGCCTGAAGCTACCAGGGTAGGCAAGGACCATTGATACTGGCCCTCCCCAGCCTAAATAACGCCAGCCTGTTACCACCTAGGCCCAGGAGCGCCATATTTGACGCTCCGGGCCTGTTGTTACTGGCCCTTCACAGCACCCCTGAGGTGGTGGGTAACTGGATAATAATCGGGGGTTAGCAGTATCTGTTTTGGGGAATAATGCTAAGCCCTGGCTTAGTACTGGATTCTGTTTATAAGACAGCTTCTACTACTAAGCCTTTAAAGTAAGTTATAAAAAAAAAAAAACATGTTTAACCCCTTAAGGACCAAGCATTTTTCCACTTTAATTTTTTCCTCCTTACCTTTTAAAAATCATAACCCTTTCAATTTTGCACCTAAAAATCCATATGATGGCTAAATCATTGTGCGACAAAATTGAAGAAAAAAACACAATTTTGTAAATTTTCTGTTTCTACGCAGTAAATTTTTCGGTAAAAATGACACTTTCTCTTTATTCGGTAGGTCCATATGATTAAAATGATACCCTACTTATATCGGTTTGATTTTGTCGTACTTTTGGAAAAAATCATAACTACATGCACGAAAATTAATGTTTAAAATTGTCATCTTCTGACTCCTATAACCTTTTTATTTTTCCACGTAGGGGGCGGTATGAGGGTTCATTTTTTGCACTGTGATCTGAAGTTTTTAGCTGTACCATTTTTGTATTGATTGGACTTTTTTGATCACTTTTTATTCATTTTTTCATTATATAAAAAGTGGACAAAAAAAGTAGATTTTTTTTACTTACCGTAAAATCTCTTTCTCAGAGCTTCTATTGGGGGACACAGGACCATGGGTTATATGCTGCTGCCACTAGGAGGCTGACACTAGGCAAAACAAAAAACAGTCGGCTACTCCCTGCAGGGTATATAACCCGCCTCTGGACACAGCATACCTCAGTTTAGTACCAAAGCATAAGGAGAAGCTAGGACTGAAATAAACAGAAAACATCTGACAACCAAAAAATACCCCTTCCAGGAAGGGGAACACCAGTTGAACACAAACCAACCAATGGGTGGGTGCTGTGTCCCCCAATAGAAGCTCAGAGAAAGAGATTTTACGGTAAGTAAAAAAAACTACTTTTCTCGAGCGCTTCATTGGGGGACACAGGACCATGGGACGTCCAAAAGCAGTCCCTGGGGAGGGAAAAAAACTCAACCCAAAAGAAAAGACAACTCAGGCGGACGACTGAACTGCCGCCTGCAAGACCCTGCGGCCTGTACTGGCATCAGAGGATGCAAAGGTGTGCACACGAAAAAACTTAGCAAACGTGTGAAGAGACGACCAGGTGGCTGCCTTGCAAACCTGAAGAGTAGAAGCCCCATGACTGACTGCCCAGGAGGCCCCAACTGCGCAGGAAGAATGAGCCGTAACCTGAAAGGGAGGCACCTGACCCTTGCAGCGATACGTCTCCGAAATGGCGGAGCAAATCCATCGAGACATGGTAGCCTTGGAGGCCGGCAGTCCCTTCCGCCAACTGTCAGGGAGTACGAACAGGGAATCACACCGCCAAAAGGAAGAAGCGAACGACAAATAGGTCCGAATCGCTTGAACCAATTCCAGCTTGTGAAGTTTGTGCTGCCTCGGATGAGAAGGGGAAGGACAGAAGGAAGGCAAGATGATGTCCTCATTCAGGTGAAAGGAAGTCCCCACCTTGGGCTGAAAGGAAGGTACAGGGCAAAGTACCACTTTGTTCTGGTGAATAACCAGGAAAGGAGAATGGCAAGAAAGAGCTGCTAATTCAGAGACGCGGCGAATTGAGGTGATCACCATGAGGAAGGCCACTTTCCAGGAAAGGAAGCGGAGTGAGACCTGACTCAAAGGTTCAAAGGGATCGCCCTGCAGGGCGTCCAGCACCAAGTTAAGGTCCCAAGGAGCTGTAGGGGAATCTCGTGAGCAACATCCTGTAAAAAAGTGCGAACATGGCGATCTGTTGCAAGAGGGCGTTGAAAGAGAACGGAAAGAGCCGAAACCTGCGCTTTAAGGGAACTGAGGGCGAGACGTGTCTCCAGCCCAGATTGTAAGAAGGATAAGAGATTTGGCAAGAAGAAAATGGTGGGAGAGAGAGAGCGAGCCTCACACCAATGGAAGTACGCCTGCCAAGTACGGTGATAAATCTTGGCAGAGGAAAGTTTCCGAGCACGGAGCATAGTCCGAATTACCTGATGGGAAAATCCCAGTGCCTTCAAAACCGTGATCTCAACAGTTATGCCGTCAAACGAAGCGGAAGTGAATTGGGGTGGCAGAAGGGCCCCTGAGAGAGAAGACCGGGACGATCCGGAAGACGGAAGGGAACATCTGCCACGAGACTGACCACGTCTGGGTACCACACGCGACGGGGCCAATCCGGAGCCACTAGAATTGCCGAGACACCCTCCACTTTGAGCTTCCGCATCACCCTGGGGAGAAGTGGAAGTGGCGGAAAGAGGTAGGGGAGGACGGAGGGAGTCTAGGGGACAACGAGCGCGTCCACTCCTAGAGCCAGAGGATCCCGGGACCTGGATACGAAGTGATGGACCTTTCTGTTGCGACGTGACGCGAACAGGTCGACGTCTGGAATTCCCCACAGGTGGCAAATCTGATTGAAAACTTCCGGGTGAAGCGACCAGATCGGCAGTGGAGCAACTGAGAAAGTCTGCTTCCCAATTGTCGACCCCGGGAATGTGTACTGCGGAAATGGCTGGAACGTGAAGTTCCGCCCAACTGAGAATTTTTGATGTCTCCTTCATGGCCCGTGAGCTGCGGGTGCCTCCCTGGTGGTTTATGTATGCCACGGCCGTGGCGTTGTCCGTTTGTACTCGGACCGGGAGACCCTGAAGCAGGGGGCTCCAATGTAGGAGGCACAGGAAGATCGCTCTGAGCTCCAGGATGTTGATGGGAAGCCTGGCCTCTGAAAGAGTCCAGCGACCCTGGACCATCTGGTCCCGAAATATGCCTCCCCACCCCAGCAGGTTTGCATCTGTTGTTAAGACATGCCAATTGAGAGGCAGGAAGGAGCAACCCCCCCTGGATGAGGGGGGAGTGAAGCCACCAAAGAAGAGACCGGCGAACCCGAAGAGAGAGCCGGATGCTCTGGTGGAGGGACTGAGGAGATTTGTCCCACTGAGAGAGAATGGCCCACTGAAGTGGGCGGTAACAAAACTGTGCAAAAGGAATCGCCTCCATTGCGGCGACCATCTTGCCGAGGATCGACATGCAGGTGTGGATAGTCACCTGCCCTGGTCGCTGGAGAAAACGAATATTGGAGAGGAGCTCCTGTAGCTTGTTCTCCGGAAGGGAGAGGCGAGCTGATGCGGTGTTGAAGCGAAGTCCCAGAAATACCAGGCACTGGAATGGGGACAGGTTGGACTTTGCACGGTTGATAATCCATGCGAACCTGGTCAGAGTGTCCAGGGTGATGTCTAGACTGACCTGGTTCTGCTCCCAAGAGGGTGCCTTGATAAGCAGGTCGTCCAGATAGGGGATAATCAAGACGCCCCGGGAGTGGAGAAGAGCTACCACTGCGGCTAGTACCTTGGTGAATACCCGGGGTGCCGTCGACAGACCGAAGAGAAGTGCCACAAATTGAAAATGACCCGCAGGAACCGCAAACCTGAGAAAATTTTGGTGGGCTGGAAAGATTGGGATGTGTAGATAAGCATCCCGAATGTCCACAGAGGAAAGGAACTCCCCCTGATCCATGGAAGCCACCATGGACCGTAGGGATTCCATCCGAAACCGTCGCAGACGGATATGGCGGTTCAAGAGTCTGAGATCGAGAATCGGGTGGACCGCTCCATCCTTCTTGGGGACCACAAAAAGGTTTGAGTAAAAACCCAAAAACCGTTCCTGCGGAGGAACAGGTATGATCACGCCCTGGGACAACAGAGAATGAAGGGCCCCCTGTAAGGCTGCTGCACGCTCGGGGGACCGTGGAGGACGGGACCCGAAAAAACGATTCTGGGGAAAAGAAGTGAACTCTATGTGATAGCCCTGGGAGATGATCTCCCGAACCCAGGCGTCCTGAACCTGCGCCAGCCAGACGTCCCGAAAAAGAGACAGGCGTCCCCCCACCCAGGCAGAAGGGGGCTTACGAGGTCCGAGCTTGGAAGAAGCAGGGCGGTTAGAGGGGCCCGATTTCCAGGAGCGAGTCTTGAAGGAAGGGACCCTGCTTTCCTGGGGGGCCGCCGGTTTATCCGTACGCCATGAAAAGCAAAAGGAGCGAAAGGGAGAAGCTTTACGCCATAAGTCAGAATGGCGTGGACGATTTTGGGGCAAACCTTTGCCTCCTGTGGCATTGGAGATGATATCATCTAAGCGTTTATCAAAGAGCTAAGTTCCTGTAAAAGGAAGCTCTGTGAGGGAACGTTTCGAAGCTGGATCAGCGTTCCAAGCCTTAAAGGGTAGCTCCCACCATCCTCTTTTTTTTTTCTGTCCCTGCCTATTGCCCATCTATCCCTAACCCCCTCCGTGCCTTTATTTATTTTTTTATTATCTTAAAAATGGCATTTTGTCTGCCTGGTAGTGTGCTCACTACCAGGCAGACTTCCCTAGCAGGCACCACGTCACTGATGCCTGCTGGGGGCCGACTTCCGCCCTTACTTCTCCTGACAGGGTGCCTCCAGCTGTTTCACCACTACAACTCCCAGCATGCCCTGACAGCAAATAGATGACAGGGCATGCTGGGAGTTGTAGTGGTGAAACAACTGGAGGCACTCTGTGTTGGAAGACACCCAGCCCCCGACCAATATCACCCCCACCTGTGCCGGAGCATGAGCGGGGTTCCGTAGCAAGCAACAAGCGTGTACCCGGCTTCCTGTCATGCTCCTACACTCTGTAAACTGTCTCTATGATTCTGGAGGATTGAAAGTCCTCCAGAACCATAGAGAGAGTTACCAGAGTGTAGGAGCATGACAGGAAGCCGGGTACACGCTTGTTGCTCAGTGTGTGATGGGCCCTCCTGGACGGTCCCGAGAGGGCCGTAGGGTAGGGCGAGAGGGAGGATCTGATGTGGACTCCCTGGTGGCCGAGGGGATTGAAGACCGCCCCATGACCGAGACCATGTCCTGGGAAACCTTGGCCAAGTCAGAGATGGATTGGGCAAGAGAGGCGACCCATTCTGGTGGTGGGTCAGACCGTCCGCCAGTGGGGGGCCCGTCCTGAGCGGCAGCCAGGGAGGGGGTGGCACGCAAGGACTTACAGGATAGGCAAATAGGATTATCCGAACCGCATGGGAGTTTATTTAAACAGGTAGCACAGGTATAGTAAGTGACCAAGGGAATGGTCACCTGCCTGGAGGGAGGGGGGTCAGGTCTGGGGTCAGACATTGCGCTAAGTATCAACTTAGTGGACACAGCAAAACTTATGGGTCCTGTGTCCCTGGAGAGTAGCGCAGCCAAACTGTGTATGCTGTCGGCTTCTGACAGCTACTGAGCCCGCAGCGCACGCTTTATAGATGTTTGCGCGCGCTGCAGACTCCCTGGCCTTCCCCCTAATCAACCCCGCCCCTATCCAGTAGGAATCAGCTGTGCCAGCTGGGCGGAGGGACCGCCCCTACCTCCTGTAATCATGTTGCGGACGCAGCCGCGAGTGAGGTCGGGGTGGAGCTGTGCTCCATTCTAGAACCCAAGCCGCGGGCTCAATTTTGAGCCCTGCGGCTTGGATAAGGTCTCCGAGCGGCGCTGCCATCCGTACCACAGAATTGTGCTGCGGAGGTGCCGGGGAACCGGAAGCGAGCGGACCTCCGCTCACTCCCAACAAGGGGAGCCCAAGCCGCAGGCATAGTTCCGCCTGCGACTTCAGCCGAGAGTCTATGCTGTCTGCCCTGCGGGAGCTCCGTTCCCTCCCTCGCTGCAGGGGAGACAGTGCAAGCCGGCAGCTGCCGGCCAGGCTGAGGTTCTTCTAGCTAAGAGGAACCTCAGCCTAGTAGTTCTAAGAAATAAATAAATAAAAAGTGATGAAAAAATGTTTAAATAAAAAAAACTCCATATTCAACCCCTGTTAACCCCTTAATCCCTGACTTCGCCAGCATAGGACCCCTGTCTTTAGCCCCAAGGGGCGAACAGGGGTCTTGGGGAACCCGGACCCAGGGTGTACACCTGCTGCTGGCGGTTGGAGAGGAGGGGTTAACAGCTCATTCAGAAATGCCCATGCCCCTTGCTCGCAAGTGGGGGATCAGGTAGCGCCATGCTCCAGTCGCCCCACACTAGAGAAAATAAAAAAGGGAAAGAAAATCTAACTTTGCCCTAACTAAGAAAATAGACCTGTGTCTGCCTCCTTGACACTAAGCTCAAAACTGAGGTATGCTGTGTCCAGAGGTGGGTTATATACCCTGCTGGGAGGAGCTGACTGTTTTTTGTTTTGCCTAGTGTCAGCCTCCTAGTGGCAGCAGCATATAACCCATGGTCCTGTGTCCCCCAATGAAGCGCTCGAGAAATACGCTATTTTGGACTTTGGAATTTTTTTTGCGTGTACGCCATTGACCGTGTGCGGTTTAATTAACTTTATATTTTTATAGTTCGGACATTTACGTACGCAGCGATACCACATATGTTTATCCTTATTTACAGTTTTTTTTTTTTTTATGGGAAAAGGGGGGTGATTCAAACTTTTATTAGGGGAGGGGTTAAATGATCTTTTTTAACTTTTTTTTTTTGTAATGTTATAGCTCCCACAAGGGGCTATAACATACATTACATTGATCTCTCATACTGTTCATCGCTATGCCATAACATTGCATTGATCAGTGATTCTGCTGCTTGACTGCTCCTGCCTGGATCTCAGGCATGGAGCAGTCATTCGGCGATCGAACAGCAAGGAGGCAGGTAGGGATCCTCATTGCGTCCTGCATGCTGTTCAGAATTCCGCGATTTAACCGCAGCGGTCCCGAACAGCACCACAGAGCTAACCGGCTAAGTTTACTTCCGTTTTAATACCGGACATCAGCCCGATCAGCGATGTCCGGCATTAGCCATGGGTCCTGGTTGCTTATAGCAACCGGGACCCGCCGGGTATAATGCACGCTCACCTGCTGAGCGCACTTCATACATCAGGAGCCGCAGATGGACGTTAATGAACGTCCATTTGCGGCAAGGGGTTAAAAAACTTTTATTCCAAAAAAACACTCCCTCACAAGCCCTCGTTTACCATTTTATTAACATTAAACAAACAAACAAAAAAAAAACTCTGGTCATCGTCGTAGTCCACAGGATACACAGATCTGAAATGAGAAGGAAAAACAAACAAGGAAAATAGGTTAGTACATTTATTGTAACCCACCCGCACTGCACGACTACAACTCCCAGCATGCCCTTACAGTAAGGACATAATGGTAGTTGTAGTCATGTAGCAGGGCTGGGGGGAGATGTGCTAGTGGGTGACAAGCTTGTCACCAGCCCCCACTGCATGACTACAACTCCCAGCATGCCCTTACAGTAAGGACATGCTGGGAGTTGTAGTCATGCGGCACGGGCAGGTGACAAGCATGTCATCTGCCCGCCCATCTAACACTCCCCCGTGCTGCACAACTACAATTCCCAGCATGTCCTTACAGTAAGGACATGCTGGGAGTTGTAGTAGTGTTGCGTGGGCGGGAGATGTGCGTGTGGGTGACAAGCTTGTCACCCTCCTGTACATCTCCTACCCGCTTGTCCCACCGTGCCTGTGAAAATGAAAGTAAAAAAAAGTTGCCAAAAAGTCTCATGTGCGACTTTTTGAAAATGCTGTCATAGGCAAGTTTGTAAGCCAAGTCTGACCTTGCTTACACTTGTGACTTTTTGAAGGGGGGTTTGCGACTTTTATTTGATTACGTGCGACTTTTGCAATGATAAATCCTGGACCACTGCAAAGTAAAAACTGAAAATTGCTTAGGTAGTGCAGATTGGTATTTTTTGCTTACCCACAAAAGTGACACAAAAATTGCTTAGGCGCTAGTGCGAGTTTTGTAAGCGGAAAAAAAGCTGCTTAATCCTTTGGATAGGGGATAAGATGTCTTAGCGCCGGAGTACCCCTTTAAGCTCATTAGAAACTGTTGAAAAGCAAATTATTCTTGGGCTCTGTATATTTACTGGGGGAGATTTATCAAAACCTGTGCAGAGGAAGAGTGGTGCAGTTGCCCATAGCAACCAATCAGATTGCTTCTTTCATTTTTTAAGAGGCATGTAAAAAACTGAAAGAAGCGATCTGATTGGTTGCTATGGGCAACTGCACCACTCTTCCTCTGCCCAGGTTTTGATTAATTCCCCCACTGTGTTTGACAGCGGCCCCCTTGTTCTACTTATTTCCAGTATGAGCAATGTGAGTATAGGGCGGTTACCTACAGTCAATCCTAAATTTTACAAATAATTGTTTTAGGAAGAACAGTAAAACTATGCACATATGTCCACTGATCCTGAACTGTCCCGGATTAGAACAAAAAAAAAACCAATAAGCTGGATCCATTACTATCCATCGCCCCACAAGCTGAAATGGGACGCAGCTTTGAACATATGAATTATCTGGTATGGTTGCCTGTTGGGGTGGTTGAACCGGATCAAAAAAACCCTGCTGCATGTTACATTTTTTATTTATTCTGTGCCTTTATCCTGGATGTAAACTTTGCCTAATTCCAGGGCAGCACTGCAACTTTGTAACACTTCAAGATCAATGCAACACAATGGGGGAGTTTTATCAAAACCTGAGCAGAGTAAATGCCGACCAGTTGCCCATAGCAACCAATCAGATCGCTTCTTTCACTTTTAGAGGCCTTTCCTAAAATAAATTGCAGTGTAGCCCTGGCCTAAATAGTGCAATATGCTACTATGAAAACAAATGGTAAAATGCATGGGGGCACACTATCCTGCATTTTACAAGAAATGCATTGATTCAGCAAACTGCAAACCTAGTATTGAGTGCTGCCTTGTTTAGTGATTTTGTAACAATTTGTGCTATTCTCCAAACTCAGCTTGCAGTAACATTGTGTAAGTATGTTGCTTCTGTATTGCTGTATTTTGGTAACACTTTAAAGGGGTTCTCCACCATAAGGTGATTTTAGTATGTACCTGGCAGACAGTAATGGACATGCTTATGAAGGATCTTGTCTTGGGGATAAATGGCTACGCTGTGAGATTAACATAACACTGTGGCTAGCTTTTTGCGAACTTGTATTTCCTGTTTCACTTTTCTTTTTTTGACTACAAATCTCATAATTCAATTTCTACCCCTCCCACACATCAGCCGCCCACCCATTGAAACATAAATGAGCTGCATCCATTCAAAAGACCTGTGGTTTGTATGCTGGCAAAAATAAATATTGGAGTGAAAAATCACAGAAGCATTGTGAGAAAACCGTCACACACAGGTACAGACACTTTATTATGAACTACACTAACTTTACAGCCCCTGTAGCATAGTCAAATAAAAAAATTCCTGGAATACCACTTTAATATCCCCACACAGTAGAATGATATAAGTATTTGGTAATTTTTGTAGTGTGACACTCAACCAGAAGGTAAACCATTCTTTTTGTTTTATTTAGAAATAAATCAAACAAATTTAGATAACTGAATTTGCAATTATACAAAATATTTACAAAAAATGTCAGCTCAGAAACAAGACTTTTCTTTTTTTGTTTGTTTTATGATTTTGTAATAAACAACATCAAAATCCAGTGCTATAAACACCGTACATGGGAGATCAGGGACATTGCATGTTACTTCACACAATATATGGCAGTGAGGAAGGAAATTACAATGAGAACAGCCAAGTCTTCACCTATGAATGGAGAACAGCTTATTTTATGTTAATATGCTATGTATGTTCCAATATAGTTGAAATATAGGACTCTAAAGTTGAATATGTACAAACTGTTTAGGGGGAAAAAACTATTGAAAATGAGAGTTTAAATGTGGCTGAGCCAAAGCCAGAAGTGGATTCAAAAGAATTGGTAAATATAAATGAAGGAATTTTACGTCTTCTTCCTGCTGGATCCACTTCAGGTTTCGGCCCAAAAATCACATGGAAAACTACACTTAAGGTTTTCCTAAAAACGCTTGTGTGACACCACCTTAAGACTAAACAGTCTTATTTTGACACAATAAATCTCTTTTGGAAGTCCTGTTATCCCCAAAATACAAAAAATGTAAAAAAAAAAAAAAAAAAAAAAGTATAAAAACAGAAATATACAAAATACTTATAATATATAATCTATCAGTGCTATAATAAGGCAGTAGCACAAATGTATCTAAAAAGTCAGTTTACGGTAAAGCTGCCATCACTTTGGCATATATACTTCAGTACCAATAGCACAGTACAGGCACATATTAATGACAGCGCCTGAAGAAAAAATGTGCCTGACCAGATCTGGGAATGAGTGGGATGAACACAATCTCACAGATACAACCGCCTTAGCTCTTTGAATATGCTGTATTTTTGCCATGTCAGCCTAATATTACATTTTTTTTGCCATTTGGTATGATACCAAGGCTGATGTCTGTATATAATATACTGCCATAAAACAGGATGCCAAAAGAGGTGCTTTATACTCTGCTTATCATTTCTATAACGGAACTAGTGGTGCTCTATTGTGTAACAGCAAATAGCTGTCTATAGAGCTCTCTACTGAAACGGCAATGCTTAAATAAGTGCAACGATATTCACATGACCTACAGCGGGAATCTAAAAACCTCTGTGTCTCAAAACATAAAATAAAAGTATTGGCAAGGTCTATTCAAACTGGTACTGGTTGGCACACACAGGGGTTTTCTTTATCTAATCAGCGACAGGGTGAAGAAATACTTCCCCCCTGTAAAAAAAAAAAAAAAAAGATAAAAAAAATGTAATTGTAACTTTAGATTTGTTCAGTACAAAATATGGAAAAACAAAAACCTGGCCACCACTTTTACTGTGAAATGAAATGTAGTTTGTTGCCACCCTCCGCTAAGGTTACTTATTCATATAGATATTCCTTACGTATCCATACAGCTACAGTAGTTGTAGCTTTAAAGTTCTGGAATATAAGTTACTGCAACAAAATGGTGATTTTTTTTTTTTTTTTTAGCTTTTTATCTCCATGTCTAACTTCTGACTGCTCCCCACCATCTCCCCTATACATATATATACACATAAATACAATGGTGAGTGATGGATAAACAGATAATAAGCTGAAAACAACATTTGGGCCCTGCGCAGCAATATTAAGAGGAAAAGCAAGAAGATAGTCATTCGCCCTCTTCCTTTATGCGCTGCTGCTTATTTCTACGCGCATCCATATCGAAATTGAAATCATTCCAATCATCGCGTGGTGGGAAGGAGATGGTTTGGCGCAGTGTGAACCGCACTGCATCAATGACTCTTTCTCCTCGAGATTCGTTGGATCCCACACTGACGGTAGAGGCACTGCTAGTTGTCCGCAGCAGATGGGGCGGCGATGAGAACTCATGGATTTGCCTGTGTTCTACTAGACCCTTCCAGATTGCATGGCGAAACTGTTCTGGAATCTTGAGGCTTATCAGATCCTATATAAGAAAAATTGAAGGTGAGAGATTGTAGAAAGCACAAGGTTCACATAGCCATTCACCTTCTATATCTGATCAAATAAATAATAAGGAGGAAACAATTGTATCCTATGCACACAGGATTTTTAATCTGGGGTCTTCCAGCATGAAAGTGATTGGGCTTCATTATTAACGGTAGTCCTGTTGGTTTTTAACATTGACACAAAAAAAAAAAATGCTCACTTTAACTTAAATATGTTGAAGTCAAAAATAGATGATGATGGAGTGCATCTCACAACTCACGCTCACTGCAATAGTGACTGCTTGTAGGTACACCATTATGCTAAGTTTGTACTATTCTTAACATGCTGTAATATTAGACGCAATCCCTTCCAGTGACTCTCTTCACATTAACCAATGACCATTATTGGCGCAATATTTGAATATGTTGTTAAGTGTACACTATTTGTAATGGCAATCTGAATCTGACGTAGGGGTTGTGCAACCCAGAAATGTGTTATGGCAGTGTTTCCCAACCAGGGTGCCTCCAGATGTTGCAAAACTACAACTCCCAGCATGCCTGGACAGCCTTTGGCTGTCCAGGCATGCTGGGAGTTGTAGTTTTGCGACACCTGGAGGCCCCCTGGTTGGGAAACACTGTGTTATGGTGTGGACAAAACATAGCATATATACTACCCTGGCAGACATAGCATGCTGTATATACTATACTACTATGCTGGGTTTTTTATGCTATTTTTTTAGGGGAATAAGGTGGCAGTTATAGACATAGAACAATGTGAAAATAGAATTGGTCCTCATGGAAGATCTAAGGAATTGAATACAATCCAAACGATTTGGAATCTCACCTCCATGGAGTAGTGCTCAATCTGATAGATGCTGCTCAGGCCCTGGGTAGTGAAATAGTCCAGACAGGATGAACATCCCAATCTCGCTAAAAAACTAGAAGACAAGAAATAATACTTTATATAAACAGCAAGTCCTGGTTTGGAGAGATTTTTATTTTCAGAATACAAGTTTTCAGATAATTTCAGAATATCAGACAACATAACATCTGTTATGTGCTTTCTGAATCTTTTAGCACTGGGAGGCTTTTAAAAATACCTCTTTAAGAGCTTTGAAATCAAAGCTATGAAATATGAGTGTACAACCAATCGGCACAGAACCTATATATATATATAATGGCAGGTTCCACTCTGAGTAATGAGAGATGAAAGATTCTGCTTAATGGAGTGTTCAAACATGCTCTAAAAGTGGAAGAAGCATCAAGACCTGGAGGGACCCACTGGCAGCCAGAAGAGTCAACTCAGGAGAAAAAGGGCAAAGATTTAAGCACCTGACAAAGCAAGCAGCATAGTTGAAAGTGGCAGAGTTGTCGGGGACTTCTGGGTAACAGTAGAAAAATTGTCAATTTTTTCATGGTTGAAAAGAGTTTGCCCGATTTCATTAATCTAATGTGAAGTGCCCAAAACTCAGCCATATTAGCCAGAAGTATTCTTAAATGCAAAGACTAGTAAAGGACTGGGTTGCAGAGGTAAAATTGGTGTCATCTCACCTCACGTCTTTCTTTTACTTGTCCATACGCATGCACAAATTGATTAGGGGTGGGGGATGAATCCAAGCCCAGGTGACTGTAAGAGGGGTGCAAAATACAACCCCTTACTTTCCATATTTTCTATGATTTAGATGTTGATACATAAAAGATGCAGAAGGCACTTACAGGTTATACAACTATGCTTAAGTTAATTACAGACATGCAATCTACTGTATTACAACATAAAGAGAACAAACACTACCTAGAAAGAGTTCAGCGTGATGCACAGAAATCCATTAAGGTTCATCAGGATGCAACAAAAAAGAACTTGCAAGAACTTTAAAGTTTAAACAAATATTTAAAGTTGAGACTTTTCATACAAAGCAAAAGACAAGATGCTTCAGAAACTGATAGGAAATGTTAAAGGTTGCACATATTTGATCCAGCAGATCAATTTTGGTTTACATGTAACCAATATCTAAAGCCGTACTGTCATTTGTTTAAACTTTTGACATGTTGTCCAGACATGTCAAAAATTTTGATCGCATCGGGTCTCACTCAACTTGTTGCTGATGTTTTCATCACAGAGAACTGCATTTGTCCATGTTCACTATTGTCTTATGTAAACGCACTCTGTACCCATTAAAATTGTTATCTTTTTTTTAGACTATAAAACAATCTCTAGTAATATATTGCCTCTGCTGATCTGGACAATAGGTATTTTTTATGCACTTACCTGGAGATGCTACAGTCTGTTGGATATGGAGGAGGAGGTGTGCAGTGGGATGCGGTTGACATGGACAAGGAAGGAGGCAGCGATTGTGGTGGGCTTAGCCCATTAAGATCACCGGCCATCGGCATGTGAGCAGTCATCATGGGAACTGGTAGTAAGAAGAAACAGTATATAATGTAGCTTAAAGACCTGAAGAACTGTCTATTTTATTGGTGCAATCTATTCACTGATCTTCCTTTCCCCTTCCTGCAGCTATATCTTAACAGTGAGGAGAACTGACAGAGACAGGAACAGTTTGTTGTTTAAGCTTTGTCAGAAGCAGCAGAACAACCAGCTATGTGAAGGAGTTATACACACTGCAGGAAGCTGTAGGAATGGCTAAGTAAAGACTATGTAGAAAGTTGCTTAATTTTGCATTTAATAAGAGATGGGCAATACAAACATTTAGTGCAAAAATATACAAATCCTTTAATAAACCTATATTATAGAATTGCAAGTCACAGATTCATAATGCAACTCAGTAAAGGGAATTTCAGCTGGTTACTGTAATAAGTGTAACACAATGCTTATGACACATTTTCTGTGTATCACATGTGTATGTTTAGCAACATATAAAAAATGGTGCAGATGTACCGCTTGAAAAATGATCCCATCTATGCTGCAAGCAAATGCTGATGAGACGTAATGACAGATATTGGAGAAGGAGCACCCATTCTATATATGACCGATTCCTTTCCAACATGACTAAAGTTTCCCATATGTAATCTTTTTATAGACTGACAAATAACAGCTAAAGTAAACAGACATGGAAAATCTAACTATAAATGAGTGCATTATAAGACATTTTGGTCAGGGATAATAAGACTAGTACAGAGTATATACTTACTGTTAGATCCCATGCCATCTGTCATGGCATTTGGAGTAAGAGAATTTCTCTGCTGTGGATTCATCAGCTGACTAACAGAAGGCAACTTGTTCATACTGTTCATCTTGCTGAGAGGAGGAGATGGAGATCCAAAGGAAGGTTGTCCTTGTAATGACGATCTGCAAAAGTGCAAAATAGATGATGAGTTACTTGCAAATCTCAATATTTATTTCATCTTTACATCACAGTTCTACATAACTAATGGAAATGAAAGGGAATATAAATGTATAATAGAATATACATGTCCACAGATTGAAAAAAGTAGAGTGGCTGCCTTGTTTTCTTTACATCAATCCTCCAGGAATCCACTACACATCGGTCAAATTGATCAGATTTTGAAAAATACAGATGAGGGTTCGGAGTTTTCCTCATTCCAAAATAAAATGTTCTGTAAACTATTGTTCATCAATAAGGCCATTTATAGTGGCATCTAGGAATGCTATCTGGTTTACATTAAAGCCTGGAAAAGTTTAGAATTTCTATTTTTATTTTCCTATGAGGAAGAAGTGATTTTTTTCCCCTGACTCCATCATTCCAGTATCAGTGAACACATCTTCCGGGCAGGTATGTGAAAAGATAGGATCACTCTCACCCTCCAGGTATACGGCATCGAGCCAAGCGGAGGAGGTGGTGATCATACGCCCTGAGGCACTGGCTGCAAGACCTTAAGATTCAATTACACAACTCAGATTCCAGACTTAGTTCATTGGTGTTTTGATAATAAGGAAAAATATATGGTGCAATGCAGGCTATGGCTGACAATGATGAAAGGGTGATTACAGTACAGAGTATTTAAGGCTATGATTCAATCAGAAAACATATGAATCAGCTTTTATTATTACACATGATGATTGAAAACGCTGGAGCATATTCATGTTCAACTTAAAATGTCCTAGGCCAGCTTGTCACCATGTTCACCCCAAGATTTTACATGTGATAACGTAACAATTGATCAACCAACTTTTTCTTCCCTATAATAATGTGTCTATACTGTAGCTACTTCCTTAGAACTTCCACCTTTTGTAGCTTCAGTTTTATTATTATATTATTGATAAGGCAACATACAACTTGGATTTTTACACTTAAGATGGTCTTGACTGGCTAAGCAGCGTTAACCTACATGTGTGGGTGAAACTGAAGTTATAAGAGCCATCTACTCATAGGCTACAGACACAGAAAGATCAGCTTCCCTCCTGAAAATTACAGTAGATTTCCATATTTTAACAAGAACACTTTATAATACCCAAATACAAAAAGCTGAAGAGCCACGTTGGAGGTTGAGTACTTAACAGGCATCTACACTGATGTGTTTGTCTTATTGACCTTAAGACAAATCTGGATTAAGCACAAGAAAGAGAACAGGAACTGGAACAAAAAGACATCCAATGTCCAAGATAAACTAATATAAATATTTATTGGCAATTTAGAACATGCAGTCACTCGAAAGAGCAATTCTCAAGAGTGCCAAGGGGAAACCCAGAGGAATTTGTCTAAACGAAAAAAAAAAAAAAAAAAAGAATATTTTCCAATTTTTATACAAGATTAAATTTTTATTTTTCAGAGTGAATGACAAAATATAAGAAAGTACAGCATGTTCAATGCATACAATCCAGTGTAAACCTCAGCATTAACAGTACTGTGGTAAAAGCAGTAGTGGAACAGCATTGTAACATTGATATTCATACTTTTTCCATCAGTGTTAACAATATGCAAGTAAAAAAACAATGCACTAAACAATACCATAAAGTCACTTATGTCTCATGACCGTATAGTAACCACAAATGTACATTCTAACAGTCAGTATTCTTCTTCCTTGTTGCTACAGTATATTATCTTTCTATTGCTTATGATTTTAAATACATAGTAAGTGGGTTCCACTATTTTACGGTTTAATCCTATTGCAATTTCCAAGTAACTTTATATTACTTAATAGTGTCTTGGTATGATAATGGATGGATCTTGAAGTATTATTAGTCTATAAGAATTAATTATATTGTCATTACAACTAAGTTTAAATGTAACCTGCCAGCAAGATGCTCACATATTCTTCTGCATATGCCTTGCAGTTAGTGCTATTCACTTATTTCATACTGATACTACTATTATTATTAAAGTTCTTCACCTAAAGTATCAATATAAGTGTATCTTAACCCTAAAATTGCATACATAGCCCAAGCCTTTGCTCAAATATAAGCAATATAGAACACATGTCTGTCCAGCAGCAATTACACATAATATCACATGCCCAGCATTCCCAAACATATTTAATTGAGTAAATTACAATAAAAAAATAAATGTATACATCTGAGACCTGCTCAAATAGACACAAGTCTTACAAACACTAGTCCAGAAACATCTGACACTGAAAGGACAGGTCAGAAGGCACTTAGTCTGCCACATGGACAGATCTGTGCTTGAGTCCCTTAACAATAAACTACATAGCTTTTAAGAACAATCACAGAAAAAATCAAGCCATACAAACAACATGTTTCACGCTCCTTTTTTTCTACAACACGTCATTAAAGAGGATCAGACGTGGTGGAGTAACTATTTAATACTGAAGTATGTCCACTATCACTTGTGCTGCTGTATGACTTGATGCTTACTCAGGTCCTGGGGTTCAGACCTTGACATTTTATTTAGTATCTAGTATGAATTATGTAAATGTCTACAATATGGTATTATAGAATATGACACCTAAGGGTGCGTTCACACATACAGGATCCTGGGCAGATTTGATGCGCAGATTAGAAGCTGCGCTCAGTCATTTAGTTGCCATTGAAATCTGCATCAGAAAATCCTGTGCATCAAATCTGCACAGAATCCTGTACGTGTGAACGCACCCTAAAGGTGATGTAAGATGTCAGATATCTGCAGTAATGCCCATGAAAAGGTCTTATGTCTGAATCTCCAGTTCATGACAAGTGCCCCACGGAATATGCTTCAGTATTAAAGGGGAATTCCGCTGCTCAGCATTTGGAACAAACTGTTCCAAATGCTTGAGCCGGGAGCTTGTGACGTCATAGCCCCACCCCCTCATGATGTCACGCCCCGCCCCCTCAATGCAAGTCTATGGGAGAGAATGTGACGGCTGTCACGCCCCTCCCATAGACTCGCATTGAGGGGTGGGGCTTGATGTTATGAGGGGGGTGGGGCTATGACATCACGAGCTCCCGCCACTGGCTCCAGCATTCGAAACAATTTGTTCCAAATGCTGAACAGCGGAGTACCCCTTTAAATAAACATGTCCATCCATTAAGGACACTTCTTAGTTGTTCATAGTCAGGGACCGTTTACATCAGAGCTCTACAATTGCTTAAACCACTTATAAAAACATAGAATGTGTCGGCAGATAAGAACCATTTGGCCCATCTAGTCTGCCCAATAATCTGAATACTATCAATAGTCCCTGGCCCTATCTTATATGAAGGATATCCTTATGCTTATCCCATGCATGCTTAAACTCCTTCACTGTATTTGCAGCGACCACTTCTGCAGGAAGGCTATTCCATGCATCCACTACTCTCTCAGTAAAGTAATACTGCCTGATATTACGTTTAAACCTTTGCCCCTCTAATTTAAAACTATGTCCTCTTGTGGTAGTTTTTCTTCTTTTAAATATGCTCTCCTCCTTGAACACTCTCTCTCTGATGCAGCTTATCACTGTTCATTTTGACAACATGCAATTTATGGACAATTTTTTTTAACTAAATTATACTTGTTTTTATATGTTGCTTTATATTAAGAAGCCCCATTATATTGGAAGGTTGTTTAAAGAAGTTGTGCACTCAGGGATTGTCCACTTGAAGTCATCCGAATGAAGAACTGCTCCAAAAAGCTCAGGAGGACTTTGTACTGCCTACAATAGGCATCTTGTAATACAGCAGTGAAATGTGCATATGTGTAAAGTTGTAGTTGGTAAACAATAGCTGATCTCTGGAGTGCCCCCAAACCACCCCCCCCCCAGCCCCCCGCGGTCCTCACTCCCTAACAAGTGTAAGGCCCTTCATGTTGTGGATTGCATGTCGGTCAGCTTTACTCACTACCGCCTGCTAATCCATGGCATATAAAAGGGTAAATTCGCAGAAGAGTGTCCACCAAGGATTGTTGTGTGAACATACAAAGCAAATTGTACACACAGTACAGATACAGAATTTGCTAAAACAGTAACCAAAATAACTATTGCAGACAAAAAGAGGAGAATGTCCAGCGCAGTCTCGATGCAATACATGTCTTTTCATTCAGCAATCAGCCAACATGGTGAACAGGACCTGTTTACCATGTTGGCTGATTGCTGAATAAAAAGACATGTATTGCATCGAGACTGCGCTGGACATTCTCCTCTTTTTGTCTGCATTACATGAGACGTTGGTCCGGTCTAGTCCGAGACGCAGTAGAGACAAGTGGGAGAACTGTTCCTAAAGCCACGAGTGTACAAAATACTGTAACTATTCATAATAAAGTACACTCATTGAAATGATTACATTGTAAAGCTGTCATTCTGATGTAAACAGACCCCTGAATATGGATATTATATGAAATGTATTTCTAGCTCTATAATCAGATAAGATATAGATTCTTATCATATACAATAAGTCGTCAGTAAAGCCCTACCACTTACATTTGCTGTGGGAAAAAGTGAATTTATACCATATCAAAAAGAAATATTCCTAAGGCCACGTTCACATTTCAGTCAGTATTTTACATCAGTATTTGTAAGACAAAACCAGGAATAGAACTATAACGAAAAGGTCTACACTTTTACTATGTTTAATGCCTACCTCAAGTTTGGGTTTACCATCACTGATGTAAAATACTGTCATGTGAAAGTGGTCTACATTTTGTGTCTTCTCATTTTATGTTTTGTATAGGTTAGTGCATTAAGGTAAAGGTACAGAATGCTGTAGTTATCAGATTATTTCAAGGCCTCCACTCATAAGTAGTTAACATAGGGGAATATGTATTCCATCAGATTTAGACATACTGAGATCTAACAGTTATGTATTTTCCTATCTACAGCAGTACTGTCCTACAGCAAGGCAGAATGGTGAATGGTCTATTATTTATGGAAACATTGCAAGCTGGGGGAATGTTGAGTGTTTTGGGAAGGTATCTTTGTCCTTCAGAGGTTCTCCCCGAGGTTCCAGGAGTTCATTCCGGAAACAGGCAGACAGAAGACTGTAAGGAAGAAACCAGAGAAGAAAAGAAGAAAAGATGAAGACAATGAGGAGTTGGAAAGAGCAATGACACCACTGTGACCAAAGTGTGACATCCTAGAGAACAGGAGAAGTCTGTAGAAATTGTGTCCTCAATAGTAACATGTGATTTGCAGGGTTAAAATTTTAAAGAAATCTTCCAGAAAGAAGTAACTTAAGGACAACAGAGGGAACACGCTCCTCTTAACTGTGTGTACCTACTGGCCAGGTGTTAAAAAATGTCTCAGTCTGTACTTTATTCTGTTAGAATTGGCACTCTTCACACAAATATTCATACAATATTGCTTTTCTGGGAAAATGGACGTGAGAGAGCAAGTGTACCACAAAGATCTAGAAACAAAGGCTTACAATGTTGGGATTACAACACGTGCCAGCTCTGTAATTTCCTGAAATTCAAGCCAATAGCAAGAGTGCAGGACAAGCAACATGCTTAAGGTGGAATGAAATATAATGCTTCCTCCTTCTATTCCATCTTGATATGCCTCCAGTAACTAAACAATCTTAATGCCTGAAGTTTAAATGATCACCAAGTCTGGCATACTATTACACAAAACCACCTTTATACAGGGAAAGATTTGGATGCTGTCATTTTATTATTCTTGTGTTTTCTGACTGCTGTAGTCATCATCCTGTTAGCAGATGTATTGTATACTTAAAGGGGTACTCTGCCCCCTAGACATCTTATCCCCTATCCAAAGGATAGGGGATAAGATGTTTGATCACGGGGATCCCGCCGATGGGGACCCCTGCCATCTCCCTGCAGCACCCGGCGTTCGTTTAGAGCATCCGATGCAGCGCTGGAGGCTCGTGACGTCACATTCACACCCTGCTTGTGATGTCATGGCCACGCCCCCTTCCACAGACTTGCATTGAGGGAGCGTGGCCGTGACATCACGAGCCGAGGATGAACGCGATGAGCCTCCGCCCCACATCGCCAGTCATCTGGCACGGAGTGAAGTTCTGGGGTGCCGCAACAGAGATTGCGGGGGTTCCCAGCGGCAGGACTCTGGCGATCAGACATCTTTCCTTTGGATAGGGGATAAGATGTCTGGGGGCGGAGTACCCCTTTTATATAACATAGTCCATTCTAACCTGTACTACGGAAGGCTGAAGTGCACCAGTAAGAGTCCTTCTAATCCCAGCTAGAGTTCTCTGTTATGTATTTATGTTAGTCTGTATAGCTACATGTATTATACAAATGTACAACACTTTGTATAAGGTGTTTTTCTATCAGGCCAAAATAATTTCTTGGATTCTGACTGCTGAAAAGCGATTTCTATGCTATATAGAAGACAGGTGGGCATGAAAACCACAACACACTGATGTAAAGGAGTAAAACATCAACACCTTACTGCAACAATGAGCGATGCAGGTTTTGCTATCTTTGTGGGTGAGCTGTAATTTTAGCAGTCACACTGTGATCACAGAGGTGTGGGGGTTAGTGAGGAAAAACAAAGGAAACACATTAGAAGAAATGTGACATGCAAAATGGTAGACTTGAAAGAAGAGCAGAGAAAGGAATATCCACTACTGTGACAATCTTGAAAGGACTGTCAACAATTTTCCAGACCATAGTCTTACCAGTACCACCACATTTACACATGATGCACCTTCTGGAGTAAAATAACAACTCTGCTTTCATCTTGTTTTAAGAAAAGATAGACTTAAATCTTTAAATTCAATGATTCAAGAAATCCAATGTTTATATGGTAAAAAGGCAATGCCATACGCTTAGCTGCTGTTGGTGGACAGCACAACTGTAGAGTTTAGTTTACTACCATCCAAAACAATGCATGTGTGGCAATGCACCGGCACAATGTTTCCATAGAGAAACATAAGTTGTAGTCAGGGAAACATATACAGTGTACTAATTGGTGAGAGTTTAAAACACCTGAACACCTTTCAAAAACCTGAACACCAGCATCTTTTGCCCCTGCATGTCCCTTTCTCCACAAACATTCCTTTAAAGGGGTACTCCCCTGGAAAACATTTATCTTTTAATCAACTGGTCCCAGAAAGTTAAACAGATTTGTAAATCACTTCTAATAAAAAATCTTAATGCTTCCTGTACTTATCAGCTGCTGTATACTACAGAGGAAGTTCTTTTCTTTTTGAATTTCCTTTCTGGCTCTCTGCTGACACCTCTGTCTATTTTAGGAACTGTCCGGAGCAGGATACATTTGCTATGGGGATTTGCTCCTATTCATAGGTGTCATCAGAGAGTACTGTGGTCAGGCAGAAAAGAAATTCAAAACGAATAGAACTTCCAGTAGAGCATACAGCAGCTGATAAGTACAGGAAGAATTAAGATTTTTTTTATAGAAGTAATTTACAAATCTGTTTAACTTTCTGGCACCAGTTGATTTTAAAAAAACTGTTTTCCAGGGAAGTACCCCTTTAAACAAACAAACAAAAAAAGTGCTAGTTGGGGTTGAAATATTTAAAGGGAATCTGTCACTTTGTCTTGAAGGCAGCATAAAACAACATCAGAAATGCTGATTTCAGTGGTGTGTTACGTATGTATGACTATGGGGTACTTTTTGTTAGTCTTACAGTTTAATATTTTCAGCGTGATGCCTGTTAGGCAGGAGTCCAATGAATCCATGAGATAAAGACAGCTTTCTTCATACACACAGAAATAGGGAGAATGTGGTCAATCTGCAGCAGAAGGGCAGGGAGAGAATGATAGATTTGCCGCATAGTCCTGGCATCTCATTGCAACTATAAAGTTGCAAGCTTCACAAAAACAACACCATAGTCATACATAAACAACATACCACAGAGAGGGCTGCATAAACATGGTGGCAAAATCTCTTCCGAACCTATTTTACTTTGAAGTCTGGCAATGTTACACACTTGTCCTACAAAAATAAAATACAGTAGTATATACATCAACTGAAAATAACCCCAAAAATTTTAACCAAATCCAAAAGACACAAAGTTATTATTAAAAATTGTATTTTTATGGACTAGACACATACTCCGATGTCTATTGATCTTAAATTAAAGCATTCTCCAAGCTCAATGCAAGGGAAGTTGTGCTTTACATGCATAGGACAAGAAGTCACCACTAGCATGTAGTATCAAACTATACCGCCACAAACAATGTATAAACCTTGTGGTAGGTATTTCCTCTTTTTTCCTCCTCGCTACTTTTTGTGCCATGTTTTATCCATCTTTGGTCAGTACAGGAAAACTGAAAATCAGCATGTAAAACCCCAAATGCCAGGGATACTTTGACTCTTCGTAAGTACATACAACTTAGTTCTATATAAGTACTAAATACACAGAATATACATAAAACAAATAATATGATATCCTATTCCTACATACTGAAGAACACTGCAGACCGAGCCAGAACTTCCATGGATCACCTATATTTACACAATATGGTGGATTAAACTCTAAGACAAGTTAATAGATGGTAGTGAAGTTGTACCGTTCATTTAGGTAATTTTCGTCTCTGACATCTTGTTCTACTGGAGAAAACTTTAGATTGTGTTCCATGTAGTTGGGGCTGTTCTGCATTCTTTTTGGCCAGTGATGTCTGGAGAAGATGTCACTCCTCCCTGTATTTCGGGGGCCAGGCAAGTTGCTTTGTAGGCTTCTGTCCCTAAGCAATTTAATGTCATGTATTAAGAGTCTTAAAGCCAAGTAGTGAAAACTAATGCTATTCCAGGAAGCGTGGATATTTTACTATATCATATTATATGAACAACTATACCATGAGATGCCCAGCCCTGCCTAGGTGCTTGTAAAAGAAAGACAAAAAAGAAACAATCTGGCATTTGCACTGATGTGTGCACTACTGGATAAAGTGTTATAACCTTGAGGCTGCGTTCACACAAAGTATTTTGATCAGTATATTAGTCAGTACTTTTATTCAAAACCAGGAGTGGACTGACAGAGAGAAAAACTATAATGAAAAGATTAAACGTCCATCGCTCTATTGGAACACATCTGCTTTTACTGCTGTGACTGTGTGAAATAAAACCTTCCACTTCTTATGGTGCATAATAGAAAGATTTGCAGCTTTTTCTGTGGTTTTAACCCCCTCCTGTTAATGCTTTAAGATACTGACCAAAACACTATGATCCCGGCCCAACTGGCAAACTGGCTACTATGTAATGAAAGGGTGGAGATGCAAAGTAGCACTCATAAAAGCATCAAAAAACATGCAAAAATATCACCCCCAGCAAACAAAGCACACAAACATATCAGTAGTTGTATGTCAATTCATCTTGTCTATATACATATATATATACTCACTGTTTCTGCAGTAAATGCTGCTGTTGCTGTCTGTAGGTCTCAATGGTATGTTGTGGAATGTACTGCATAAGCTCCAAAGACTCCTTAATCTTTAATAATGTTTCATAGATTTCCCGGCCTTTTACCTAGATTTAAAAGGAGTCAAATAAAGACTACAATATCTAAAACACTTTTTCTTATAACTTTCTCAATGTGTACATTTTAGTTCTAATACTACATTTAACCCCTTAAGGACGCAGGACGTAAATGTACGTCCTGGTGAGGTGGTACTTAACGCACCAGGACGTACATTTACGTCCTAAGCATAACTGCGGGGATCCGATCATTCATAACGCCGCACGGAGGTCCCCTCTCCTTCCTCCGTGCGGCTCCCGGCGTCTCCTGCTCTGGTCTGAGATCGAGCAGACCAGAGCAGGAGATGACCGATAATACTGATCTGTTCTATGTCCTATACATAGAACAGATCAGTATTAGCAATCATGGTATTGCTATGAATAGTCCCCTATGGGGACTATTCAAGTGTAAAAAAAAAATGTAAAAAAATGTAAAAGTAAAAGTAAAAAAAAAGTGAAAAATCCCCTCCCCCAATAAAAAAGTAAAACGTCCGTTTTTTCCTATTTTACCCCCAAAAAGCGTAAAAAACATTTTTTATAGACATATTTGGTATCGCCGCGTGCGTAAATGTCCGAACTATTAAAATAAAATGTTAATGATCCCGTGCGGTGAACGGCGTGAACGAAAAAAATAAAAAAAGTCCAAAATTCCTACTTTTTTAATACATTTTATTAAAAAAAAATATATAAAAAATGTATTAAAAGTTTTTTATATGCAAATGTGGTATCAAAAAAAAGTACAGATCATGGCGCAAAAAATGAGCCCCCATACCGCCACTTATACGGAAAAATAAAAAAGTTAGAGGTCATCAAAATAAAGGGATTATAAACGTACTAATTTGGTTAAAAAGTTTGGGATTTTTTTTAAGCGCAACAATAATATAAAAGTATATAATAATGGGTATCATTTTAATCGTATTGACCCTCAGAATAAAGAACACATGTCATTTTTACCATAAATTGTACGGCGTGAAAACAAAACCTTCCAAAATTAGCAAAATTGCGTTTTTCGTTTTAATTTCCCCACAAAAATAGTGTTTTTTGGTTGCGCCATACATTTTATGATATAATGAGTGATGTCATTACAAAGGACAACTGGTCGCGCAAAAAACAAGCCCTCATACTAGTCTGTGGATGAAAATATAAAAGAGTTATGATTTTTAGAAGGCGAGGAGGAAAAAATGAAAACGTCAAAATTAAATTGTCTGAGTCCTTAAGGCCAAAATGGGCTGAGTCCTTAAGGGGTTAAAGGGGTTGTCTCATGAGGTTCAGTTCCTGAAGCATTGTCTATAAGACAAGTCACTTTTCCATGCTTGCTCACAGAGAGGGGGCCCAAGTAACCCCTTAAAAAATCATACTATAATATGGATGCAAGATGTCACAGAGATGTGTGGTATCACCTATAACTGAGCTCAAAGGGCTGTTAAAATGTAAGCACATACATACAAAGAACTATTTATCATTTATACTAATAAAGGTGGGCTTGAGTAAGGTATGTGACTTACAGGTAGATATAACACCTCATCATCTGGTAACCGCCTTTTTTTCACAGACGTCATCTGAATGCCATGTGTGGTCTGTCGAAAAGCTGTTACAAAAAAACCAAATAAAGTTAAAGCCATTTTGTGGGTCAAGCTGTATCTTCTGAATCTATATGGATTACATTATAGGTATTATAGACTTTGAATAACCAAACACTTCATAGTGTATAAAGAACACATGGATACTAGCTATCTTAAAGGGATTCCTGTCAGCTGTATTTGCTGGTAAGAGCTGCAAACACCAATGGATAGGTGTTAAGATATAAAAGCAAACTGCACCTTTCCTGGGGCTGATGGTGGTTGCACCAATTATAAAATCACCTTTTTATTTCTCATCCAAGTGTCAAGGCAGAACCGAGCTTCCTCAATGCCATAGAAGGTACAACTCTTTCATGCCCTCACCTCCCAGATCCTCATTGATTGTAAGCCGAGCCCTGTATATCAGTCAAGTAGAGGCTGGAAGATGAAGGCGAGTGAGGAGGCGTGCCGGACTGTGGCACTTGAGCAGCTATGCTCCTACTCTTTGATGCTTGGCTGAGAAATAAAGAAGCAATATTATAGGTTGGCAACAACGATCAGCTTTAATAAAGGTACAGTTTACATTTATACCCTAAAAGCTATTCAGTGGTGCGTGCAGCTTTTAGCCATAAATAATTCCCTTTACCAGTTGAAACAATACAAGTTACTAGTCTTTAGGGAAAAACTAGTGTGCCCTGGTAAAAGTATTGTGATGATCAAAGCGCTAGTTGTACCAGTATCAGATGGCTTCCTGGGGATCTACTAAACTTACAGTAAATAATCATAGATACCTTTTGTGAACTTGATTCACTTCAGTAATACCTCAGTGGTCCAGGCATTGTAGCCATAATACAGATAAGAAAATGATTCTGCATTACAGTTGTCTGAAACCAGCCTTACAATATGGAATCCCTGCCCACTACAATAAATGAACTTACATTGCTTCATACCTTCTCCATTTTTTGAGCCATCTGTGACTTGCTGTTTCCGGATACTGTCCTCATCTGCCTTTCTGTCTCTGCCTGGACAGGCACAAATTCGAGCCTCAAAGCATCTGCGTCCAAGTACTTGACCACTGAGAAAATCCAAAGAAAAATATTAAACCTTTTAACAGAGACGCTGAATGTGGTGAAGAGATTTGTCATCAAGTCGTATCTCACAACATCTAAATCATGGAAACAACTTGTGAAGTTGGTGAGAGAGATGACCAGATACTCACTCTCTGGTTTCCAGGGTCACAATGATTAAAATCGGCCGTCTATTCATGCCTCCAACACAACTGCTATTGCACATAAAGTTATACAATATTGTTGTGAATTCTGTGCCCACCTAAAACATAGATAGAGAACAAGACAGTTATATTTATAATAAGGTTCTGTGCGCATGTTTACAGCACACGTCTATTGCCCATCATAGTTATGTCTTACCTGTGGGGGCTCATAGGGCACCAGGACACTCTGTCTCCCAGTTATTGGGTCTTCCACATATTGTGAATGGTTGTTTCCCTCTACTCTAATGAGGTGACTGGCAGGAGCCATTTGACCTACAAATCAAAGAAGCACAAAGGCATCACTTGCCATTCTTTAACCCTTCTGTATGGCTGACATCAAGTAGTACCTAAAAGGGAATGGGCATAACTAGAAAAACATGGCTGTACTTTCAGAAGCACATGGGTAGATTCTGGCATGCATCTCCGCCTCATTGAAATAAATGGGACTGCGCAGTGATAACAAAACCTGTGGAAGTTTTTTGCATTGCAAAAAAAAATTAAAAATAAAATAAACAAAAAGCAGCCATGTTTTTCTAATGGTGGGAACCCCTTTTTTAAGATCTGTAAGAATTTGTTTTATCATACCCTCATTAAACTCTCGGCTAAGCTCATGGTTTGGGCAACGTTTTACAACTTCTGTGACATGTTCGGCCTTCTTGTAGACTGGCATTGCCCTTATAACGGCTCCTTGTGGCGGTGGTGTCATCACTTTGATTTGAATTGGACATGTCTTGGCAATTTGGCAGTAGAGCTTCTTCAGATCTGTAGAATACTAAAAGAAAAGAAGAAAAAAAAAAAGAAATTCAGCTGTCTTCAAGAATATCAAAGGTGAGTTGTCAATGCCAGGCAGCCCTGCCACTATGCCTACTACAGGTGTGGCAACACTTAATCCCTTCATCTGTCCTGTTCTCATACATCTGAGTTGTTAAGACCTTTAGACTACATATGGTAATTCACCATAACCCTAACATCATAAAATTACCAACAATAAGATTAACACCATTTTCAACTTCATAAGCCTGCAAAACAAACAGATGAGCAATGGGAAACAGTATTGTCGTGTAACCAGGTGTTGCTAGGGTGCAGCACTAACAGGATTAAATGTGCGGATTAACAAAAGAATATTTACTATTTCATTTTAATAACTTAGAATACAAAAATGTATACTGCATGTGAACACAAAGTTATGTAGTAGTTTGTTTTGTACTTCAAGCTACATTTTGGCAATCATGATGCTGAACCCTTATACTTTCAGCTCAGCCAACCTTTTGACAGTATGGCTCCAACCAGTTTACTTCAGCAATAGCTGATACCTAAATGCTAAGGAGAAACACTTTATAGAATGCAAGATTCTATATAAGAACATTCCCCTTTGGGTACAAGTAAACTTAGTATGTATAAGTAGGATATGATTTTTTTTTTTACAGTGAAACCCTTAAAATCATGGCTTTAGATAAAACGTGATGCATATCTAAGAATTCACTGGAAGACATTGAGCAATTTGTGCTGTGCCCTGAGGCAGAGGATTAAAACAAAGCGGCTTCAAGTAGCCTGCGGATACACCGAATGCTGCCAGGAGATAAAATACACATTGTGAAAGCCATTCCTTTTACTTCCTTCTTTCAAACTTGAGAAAAGCACTACATTAGGCAGCTGGCGTTAAATAAACATGATATTAAATCAAATGAAAAAGCACACAAAGTATGACTGTCCAAATTGTTGTTTTAAGCAAGTTTACTACTCAATGTTGGTTGAGCTAGAACCTAGGAATTTTCTCATTTAGAAATCCTATTTTCATATACTGTACCCTATAACAGGAATCTGAGTTACGATGGTTTCACTGCTGTGTGAATCCAGTCGTCATAGAGGGGGATTCTAGTTTACCGCATCTCTTGATTTGGAGGACCTGTCCTGTCATTGATATGAATGGCCACTGTGTAATGCTTCATTATTCCTGCGGCGGTGCTGCTGGGAATTTGAAAGCTTAATCGGTAGAGAACCCAGAAATAACCCCTAGTCAGCATGTAACATATATAGTATATGTGGTGCGGTTATCAAGGACTTTCCGTAATCTGTTGTATATGTCAGACTCTGATGCCATTGGCGGCACATGTTAGTTGCATATTACAGCTGACACTCTACTGCAATGGCAAGGATTGGAGAAAACTCTGTTACCAGCTAGTTAAGTGGTTAGTTACCTTATTAACCCCTCCACCCAAATTATATAATAAATCATAGTACCACATAATACAAATACAACTCTTCCCACAAAAAACAACCCTTCATACAGCTACAACAGAAGAAATAAATAGAAAAAAAACACTGAAAATGCAGGACATTGATTAGTCCTATTGAATAGGCCTAAACTGAATCCATGACCGTGACTAAAATTATGGTCAAAAGAATCAAATGTGTGACAAAATCCATCTTCTGCTACATATTTCACTGCACAGTTCTCAACTACTAGAAAAATATGCAGTGAGAACATACCCTAAAGGGGTTAAATGTTATCTCTGATGGTCCCAGCAGATGGACAATTTTTGATCACCTTATTGCCAATGGACTATTCTAACTTTTAGGAATTGTCAAGAGCAGGGAACCCCTCTAACACTAACTAGCACACAGTAAGTAGGCAATGCTGATGATAGCAGATAGTAGCGAAGATGTAAGAAACGTCAGAAATGACAGCTCAGCTTTCTAGAACCTAAGCATCTATTTCTGAAGTCTATTCCCATATCAGGTAAGCGCTGACAGATCTTCCATGCATCTTCTCTATCCCCTTAGCTCTATGATATGGAAACTACGGAAGGTGGGAGGGCAGATTAAACTGACTGCAGATAGGGAACATAAAAGTCTGTCCGCTATATCTACAGGAAGTGCCAAGAAAAGTCAACCAAGAAAATGGCAGATTTACCATTTGGATGTTTACCCAATTTAAAATTGTAAATCTTGTAATCCTTAAAAGGAAACTGACAGTTCACCTGCATTAAACCCAATACACTAGGTCATAGTGCGGGTAAACCAGATTACAATGAGGTATCAGTTGCCTGCATCCACAGTTCGGCCTACTTAGCATGTTGGGTCCCGCCTCCATTGCACAAAGCGGTCTATTAGTAATGGAGGCTAATACAGTGAGTATCTTTGGGACCACGAATAAGTGACACCTCCAATAATCCAGTTTGCCTGCACTATAACCTTAAAAACTGGGTTTAGTGAGGGTAAACATTCTGTCCATGTGGTTGACAAGAATGTTGTCACTATATTTAATATGAAACAAAATGAATAGTATTTAAAAGGGTACTTCAGTGAAAAACTTTTTTTTTTTTTTTTTTAAATCAACTGGTGCCAGAAAGTTAAACAGATTTGTAAATTAATTCTATTAAAAAATCTTAATCCTTCCTGTACTTATTAGCTGCTGAATACTACAGTGGAAATTCTTTTCCGTTTGAAACACAGAGCTGTCTGCTGACATCATGAGCACGGTGCTCTCTGCTGACATCTCTGTCCATTTTTAGAACTGTCCAGGGTAAAAGGAAATCCCCATAGCAAACATATGCTGTTCTGGACAGTTCATAAAATGGACAGAGATGTCAGCAGAGAGCACTGTGCTCGTGATGTCAGCAGACAGTTCTGTGTTTCAAAAAGAAAAGAATTTCCGCTGTAGTATTCAGCAGCTAACAAGTACAGGAAAGATTAAGATTTTTTAATAGAAGTAATTTACAAATTTGTTCAACTTTCTGGCACCAGTTGATTTAAAAAAAAAATATATTTCACAGGAGTACCCCTTTAAGAGAGCAGGGAGAAGTATTCATGTAGGCAGACACTAATATTGTCCTTACATGCACATATCTATAGATTGGAACAACATTTACTCTTTTATCTACATGGCAGGTATACAAAGGTGATGTTTGTCTGACTTTACAGTTGCAATATCCTAATCGCCTTGAAAGTTTATTTGTATTTCCAATATACCTACTGACCTAAACTAATCCAGTTTAAAAGCCTGTAAATACCCATAGCAGCACCCATCCAATTATTCTGTATGCGCTGATAAATAAGAACAAACAGTAAAAAAATATATAGCCTGGGGAAATAAGTCTTGGAAGTGATATCTAGTATTCTTATTGCTGCAATCCTGGATCATATTACCTGGCATGCCTTTCCTATTCACCTCCTTGTTTTCAGGTTCACCTGCAATGTCATGTTTAAATAAGCAGGCTTCATGTAGGCAAAGCTGGAGAACAACAGCACATTCGGGTACATTAATAATAACACGTTTTAAAAGAACATTCCAATGAATATGACCCCACTCGCACCACCTGCCTTTTGAGGAGCATGGCCTTGGCATCTGAGTCTGATTCTTTAAGATAATGGCCATGCATGCCAGTGACTAGCACCAGACACCTGTCTGCCTGTTTTATGCAAAAAAGAAAAAATTTAAAACAACCCACCAATATTTCTCAATATTTGCATCTCATTGGGGGAGATTTATCAAAGCTGTCTATGTCCCGCATCACTATAGACCAAACTACAGAGGGTAAGGTTGCATTCACACCTCGTTTGTTACATACGGGTGCGGGATCCTGCTGGGGGAGGGGAAAACTGGGCTCTCCCGTACCCCAAGCCAGACCAGCCCGTGACTCCATTTACTTTAATGCGCTGACCGGAGTCAAACGGTGACTCCAGTCGGCTCAGTTTTTACCCGTATGCGGTTTCCTGACCGGACTTAAAACCATAGTATACTACGGTTTTAGGTCTGGTCCAGAACCGGATACGGGTCAAAACTGAGCCGACCGGAGTTGCCGTTTGACTCCGGTCAGCGCATTAAAGTAAATGGAGTCACGGGCTGATCCGGCTGGTTTTCCCCCTCCCCAGCTGGATCCGGCACCCGTATGTAAAAAATGAGGTTTGAATGCAGCCGTAGTCTGGTCTATTGTGCGCCTAATTAATCAAAAGTCGCACGGCTCTTGATAAATTCTGTGCACGGACTTCGTGATCTATGGTTTAGACTGTATTTAAACCTGCTCCAGCATGGTCTGACATTTCTGCGTTATTTCAGCCATGCGACTTGTCGCTGAAAAGTCGCTTTTGATAAATTCAGCACCAATGCATTTTCCGTCTAAAATAGACTAGAATGCATCATGTTCTAAAAATCGTCGCAAAATTCGTCGCACGTGTTTAGACTGCAACTTTCTGTGCGACATATTTAGATGGGAAAAACCAGTTTAAATCCTTTGATAAATCTCCTCCATTGTATTTGCAGTGTAGCATAAATAACCCTATTCTGGATATAAGAGGAATCCCCAGTACATCCCCTGGATATTTAGATTTTAGGAAGGCTGGGGATTCTCAGATAATAGAAACATCTTAAATGTGAACTTAACTTTATGTTATTGTAGAAACAAAAAACAGAGGCCCTGTCTACGAAAACTTAGCCTCACCTATTTAATATAATTCTTAGAACAGTTTTTATATTTATGTCACATTATATTTCCTGAACAAAAAAGGGGTCTTATTGTAGCTTGACACACAGCATACACACATCATTTCCAAGCTTCCACCAGTATTTTACTGAAGAAATTCTACTATTAAAGAAGAAATGCTATGCAGAGTTTTGCTAATGGTACTGCCCCAAGTTTTGCAATAAGCTAAACCAGTGTTTTTAAACCAGGATGCCTCCAGCTGTTGCTAAATGACAACTCCCAGCATGCTGGGAGTTGTTGTTTTGCAACAGCTGGAGGCACCCTGATTGGAAGACCTGGAGCTTAACTTTTTATTAATCTCTTGGACATCATTTTGGGGACTAATTTATGTGAATTAAGGCAAATAGAACTGATGAAACACACAGCTTAAATAAATTATATATATATATATATATATATATATATATATATATATATATATTTCCCATTTTAGGGAATTCTAAGTTAGTTAATTGACAAGTTGATAGGGTTCCTTATTCATAATCCCTATCTCCTGACCAGACTTAAAAGCAGTTACAAGTAGCATCTAAAGTTCTGTAGGATTTAAAGGGTTACTCTCCTTTGTAATGTTGCTGCCGGTCTCAACAGCTGACTTCTGGGAATCTCTGACAATTTGTGATCAGCTTGTCATAAAGTGGTCCAAGAAAGAATTGTTTAAATCTGAGGACCGCTTTAGCACCAGCCCCCCCCCCCCCCCCAAAAAAAATGTTGAAAAACAACATACAGAAAACCTACTTTGTTTAAAAAAGGTTCACGTTTTTAGGCTGTGCACATAGACAGAAGTGAGTAGGTCACAGACGGCTTTATTACAATTACTGACCTTTATACATTATCATCTAAACTGATAATTATTGGAAATCCTAACATAGGAACCCAGCTAAAAGAGAAAGGACACAATCTATCTTTTATTTTAGGCCTTTTTGAATGGAATACCTTCCAGAACACATTTTCTGTTGAAGTACTGTATTAAATGCAGGAAATACTTGTTTAAATAACTACTTCAACATTACGCTGAAATGGTCAATAGAGTGATGAATAGATCCACAATGAGGACGAAGAGGTGTTTATTCAGTGTACACAGCATGTCTTCAGCGTAGCCCTGTAGCTCAGATGCTGCCTCCTGCCACCTGTCAGTCACAGCAGATTAATGACTTGGGCGGCCGGTGCTGGGAGCGGCACATTCCAACCTGGCCGCACCCAAAGGTGTTGACATCAGACAGGTGAGGTCCTCCTCCTAAACTGCTTGGAAGGCTGCAGACTAGCCCCACCCTGCAATGTCCCACTCACTATATGGCCCCTCCGGGCAGAATATGAGAGCGGTACACCTCTATGCTGGATGTGGTAAACACTCCCTTAATTTAGCCATGATTAGGCTGAGGCGTAGAGTTATGGCCTGGGGCACAGTTTGAGCAAATCAGGACATTGTTGTCTACTCTGCACATATTTAATCTTAAGGGATTCCAATAAATGCATGGTGCCGAGAGCAAGGCATACTTATACATCATCGCTGCACTCATTGTATTAGGACTAAAGTTCCTCTATCCATGTCTTCTCATACAGTTATACATACATTTGTCACAACAGTAAACAAGGTACATAAATTCAATAAATAAATAAGCCAATAAACAACTTTTTATTATATAGAATTTAAATATTTTATATTATAATCTTGTCATCAGTAATAAATATATTACTCATATATTGGAAAAGGGTTCTGGCGAAATACATATAACTGATTGGCTGCACAATATCCGCTCAGATAAAGGTTTAAAGCTTCCAAGTTTCCAAGTGTTAGTTGGAGGGAGGGATAGGGCTGTCGTGTGCCTGTAATTGTAGCACCTCCTGCCTGGCTGACTGCCCTGGGGGCTATGCCTCGCCCTGAGGTTTTGGGCCACGTTCCAGCCACGCTGCCCCAGTATAAATGAAAAGAAAGGATAATAAGAAAAACCCGATAACTACCTCTAGTCAAACATAGTTCAGTTTACACAGAAATTAAAAAGAAAAAGGTTGGGAGGGAGGGAACTGCATACTTCAGTTTCTCCGGCATGTATGCCTCGAGGCTATATATATGGACAGAAGGGAGGAAGAAAAGAAGTGTTTGAAAAGGCAAGCCATTCAGTCCATTAAGCAAGAGGAATGCATAATACAGTCAGCTATGCTTGTTACATCACTGCCAACCAACTAAATAAACAGAGGAAGGGGACAAGTGAAAAGGAATAAGCTCTCTGGAGACACATGGATATCACAAGAGAGTACAAAGATAACTCTGTGTGGTACTATAGGCTGTCTGGGGATGGTTGCCTTGACTGCTAGATTGTAGTCTGCATACTCTATACATGAACCATGCCCTGAATAGAAGTATGGATAATACATGGATAAATGGGGGAAACAATCAAACATAGCTGCATGGCTACAACCTGTAACCTGATTAGTGTGGAACAGCTGACTGGACTTAAAGGGGAACTCCAGTAGAGAACATCTTATCCACTATCCACAGGATGTTCTTGTCACCTCTTCTCCAGAAATCTCTTCCAAACCCAGGGGGGGACCTTTGTATTTCTATAGTCAAATGGAAGCTAGTGAGTGGGATCCACCTCTTCAATGATTAGCTTGAGAACTACACTCATCTTCTCCAGCTCCCTGTGCCATGCTAAGTCCTGGCAATCCTACCCTCTACCACGTCACAACAGATGAGGCCTTGGTGCCCCACTGTGAGCAAGTGCAGTGACTGTTCTCTGGTAAGCCGTGGCCACAACTAACTTGGAGCCTCACACTGAAAAAGAAGACTAAAACAGCAACAGGGCCTCAGTACAGGGGTGTGGCCTAAAATTTGGCACACAATTAAGGTGTAAAGGAAACCAACTAACAGTTGGTATAAACAAAGAGTAGACAGTCTTTAGATAAACCAAATTTATCAAACAGCCAAATTCACTTTGAAAATCTGGCACATCTGATACCTGTCCCTTAAGGTTTTGACAGTTTTGGCAACATCCCCCCCCCCAGTGATTTCTAGCTTCATATAGGGGATTATGGTATATACAACAGATGTGCATTAAAGAGTAGTGTGTGGCAAAAAATAATTTATCCCCTATCATTTGGATAGAGGATAAGTTATAGATCATGGGGGGGTCCAAGCGCTGGGACCCACCACAATCTCCTGAATGGGGTGACCACTGCGGCCCGACACACCCCTCCATGTATCTCTATGGGACACATGGAGGGGGCGTGTCAGCCGGCGCTCCATGCGGAGGTTGGCATGCCCCTTTCAGCAGACTGCCAGGGCCCCAGGAGATCACAGGGGGGGTCCCAGCGCTCTGACCCCCCGCAATCTATAACTTATCCCCTATCCAAATGATAGCGGATAAGTTATTTTTCATTACTGAATTCCTTTATCATACAACTAGACCTGGTAGTGATTAAAACATAGTACTACTTGTGTATTTACGGTACATTATATTTATAATTTTAACACCAGACCAGAACCATTGAACAAAAGGCTTGTGTGTGAGGACTGTTATTAAAACACATTAAGGGAAATTTATCAAAACCTGTCCAGAGGAAAAGTTGCTGAGTTACCTATAGCAACCAATCAGATCCATTCTTTCATTTTTCACAGGCCTTTTCAAAAAAGGAAGATGCGATCTGATTGGTTGCTATGGGCAACTCAGCAACTTTTCCTCTTTCTAAACCATCGATAATGATGTGCAATTAAAGATATATCTATATTGATGGCTTGCATGGTGCTGTACATTTCAGGTTCAATTAAAGGCGGCAGCTAAAAGCTTGTAGTCCAGCACTTTAGAAAAGCTCCAAAGGGCCTAGTATAATTTTCAGAGATCAAACAATTGTTATACACATTATAGGCTGGGAACCCAAGAGCGAGGCTGAAGCCACAATTAAGACACTTGTCTCTGCTTCAGGTGTATTGTAGGAAGAAAGTCCTCATAAACCTTTCCCTCTTATTAAAAGACAAATGTAGTAATCATAGATAAATGTAGAGGATCCATTTATAATGGATTGCTCAGGGGAAGAGTTGTCAGTCTGGAGTCTGAACTCTAACATGAATCAGTAGTGTCTGGATTACTGTGGAATATCATTTGATGTTCGCAGGGCAGAGCGGCCAGGGTGATGTACTTCACAGCTTCAAGGTTGTGTAACGATAATGTAAGAGTGTATGAGGAAGTGGCAGTGTAAAAACTTCAGAACGTAAACTGACAAAGCTCTATGTATGTCTTATAAAGATATTAAAATAGCCATGCTGATCCTATCCTACAATGTGTCTAGTGTAGATAGTCTAATAGTCCTTAAAGTGTTCCTGTTGCTTTAAAAGAAAAAACACGTCCTAGAGACAAGACAAAAGTTTTGATTAGTCAGAAGGTTCAGACACCGACTGATTCCCAGAATGGGCAGGGAGAGAAGGGGGCGCTTACTGACATAATGACATAAACTTACATTGTAAGTTTGTGTCATTACTGCACTCATTCTAGCAAGTGTTCGGGGTCTGAACTTTTTGAAAACTCTTGACATGACTCTACAACATGTCAATTTTTTTTTATCCTTTACTAGATATAAATTGTGGAAAATGATTGCAATATTGACCACCTAAAAGTAACAAAAACCTGATGGGGAAAAAAAACTATTACTAGTGGGAAAGGTAGTGAAAACATTGTAAAGAAATCTGAGAAAACTAGACTGTCTGGTTTGCCACAGCAACCAATCACAGCTCAGGTTTAATTTCTTAAAGAAATGTATTTAACTCAAGCCTGAGCTGTAATTGGTTATTATAGGCAAAACCAGACAGTTTTTGTGTTTTACAGTTTTTATTTATTTCAACCATGTTTCTAGGAAAATAGACAGCTAAGGCCTAAATTAGTAGTAGACAAAATGTTTTCTTTGTTACTGTACCAATTTAGAAAGGAACCTATCACCTGTTTTATGCTGCCCTGACTATGGGCAGCAGGAAACAGGTGCAGGACAATGATTTACTCTGAAATGTTTCATAGTTTAAAAAAGTTGCTGAGACCCGAGTTACTAGTCGATGGGGCAGATCCCAGCAGCGGCACCCCGCCCCACTGCCCTTGAGTGTGTCTATCCTTATGCACAGATTGTGAAAGACACCTTCCTTAAGGCCGGTGGGGAAGGGAGCAGCCGCTGGGAACTTCCCCAACAACTTGTTATCCAGGTCTCGGCAACTTTTTTTAAACTATGATTTTTCAGAAACATTTTAGAGTAAATCAGTGCTTGGGTTGCATAAAACATGACAGGTTCCATTTAAGAAAATTATTTTTTGAAAAATTGTTCTTAAACGTGATTGCCATTTAAAATGAATGTTGCCTTCTGTTAACAGGAAGTCATCAGAATACAGAATTCAGCTCTAAACATATGAGGATATAAAAAAAAAAAAAAAAAAACATCAAGTAAAACATCAGTATAAAATTTGTGAAGTAAACTACTTACATAGTTACTTATTTTATGTACAGTACATTATAGCTGCTGAAAGTTGAACATTTCCTTTGAAAATCTGAGCTTTCCTTTAAATTGAGCTACATTAATTAAGAACTTAAGGGTGTGGTCACAATTCTTTTCATGTTGTGGATGATGTGGATTTGAATTGGTGTCGGGAAAGTGCGGTGTGATTGACACCGCACTTTTTGGTGTTGATTCTGTAACATTTACCCATTGCAATCGCCATAGACAACACAAATCCAGAGGTAAATGCACAGATTTTTCCACAGATTTCATTTGAAATCTGCATTAATTTTTTTGCCTTCTCTGTTGTGTGAACAGTCTTCAGTTTTAAAGAAACCTCATATGGGTCAATAATTCAATGTATGAAAACAAACAATTACCATGATACTGATACCTCTGTTTAAATGCGGTTGAATAATCCATAATATTACAAAGTAAAATGTGTAAATGAGGCATCTCTTCTATAATACAAATTGGATATTATATTACAGGATCATTAAGCAGTCACTTTGTCTGGCAGGTTTCAGCTTATACGCGCCTAGACTTTTACTTTGCTGGATATCAAGTGCAGTAAAACATACAAATTGGAGCTCTGTCAGTTTATAAGATTTCTAAAGATTTCTAATTCTAAATTTCTAAATTTGATGTAGATTGTTTTTAGCTGACCTGGCTAACATGTTGCTTTATGATACGTGCATGAAGCTAGTTGCAGAATTACAAGCATCACAATAAGATAAAGTTGCTGTATAAACAACACTACTGATACATGACCCCAGAAAGGCCTATAAACAAGTTCTAAAAGACTGTCTGGATTTCAAAGATAAAACAGAAGTCTGAAAACTTTATAAGAAGATTGTGTTTCTCTTTAAAAGCATCCTACTACCTTTCAAAGCATGGATCTATGAACAGATATGAAACGAAAACAAGAGGAAGAAGATCTAAGGTCAGTTGCACAAAGGAGGATAATCCGCAACCTAATTCTTATTAGTTTCCGGAAGGATTTTTGTAATCAAAAAGTGATGTTTGACTAGACAGTTCCTTCCAGGAGTAATGGGGTCCGACCAGTCAAAACACATTTCACGTACACCGACTGACACCAACATCAAGCGTTGTGCAATATTTTTTTCGGGGCACATGAAAAAACTCTTTAGCAATACTTCTGCGAATGCTCCAGAGGGTGTGGAAAGCTTGTTCCAGTCTTCTGTTATATAATTTATCACAGTATAATATCAATTCTATAAGTATATCACAGTATTATCTTTGCCAGTAAAGCACATCATTATAGAGTGAGTAATTCGTCTGTTTACTTCAAACACTTTTCCCAACATGGGCAGGTCTGATCAGGCAGCATTTTGGAACGAGTCTCAGCGTCCCAATTTCTACATAATGCTGTAGGCCACAGGAGAAAGGCAAGTCCCAACTGCGCTCCATACAGTAATCAAGCTTTACGGCGCCTCTGGTCTTGCCTTCTGCATATTTCACAAGTATCGTCATGTCTTCAAACTTTGTCTTCAAAATCTGTCTCATCTGCACTACGCACAAACATGCTTATCCAGCCTTTACTCTTTTACATTTCACACAGTTAAACTTTTGCTCTGCTTTACATATTCATCATTACACTATATGGCACTGCCTCAAATCACATAACAAATAAAATAGAAAAAAACACAGTATTTTTGGGGTTCTTTCATAAACAAGTAAGTGTACATTTGATAAATGGTAAAAGCATTATTATTATACACTAGGATTATCTGTACAGCTCTGCGAAATGTTAGCATCAATATCTTGACTTTGAGTATGTTCACACATACAGTATATATGAGTGTGTGTATACAGTGATCCTCCTGACCTACGATGGCCCCGGCATACGATAATTTCAACATGTGATGACCTCTCAGAGGCCATCGTATGTTGAAGGCAGCATCAACATACGATGCTTTTGTATGTCGGGGCCATCGCATAAACGGCTATCCGGCAGTGCAGACTGCTTCAGCTGCCGCCGGATAGCCGTTTATGGTGCCCCGTATGCTCCGGTGACGGTCACTCACCTGTCGGGATCCCCTGCATCGCCGTTGCTCTCCATCATCATCATCATGTCACCGCGCACACGTCCTGTCATCCAATAGGAGCGCCGTGCGTAGTGACGTAATGGCGGCGATGAGGAACCACGATCCCAGGCAACAGAGACGTTCCGGAGCGGCGGGGCCCCCCTGGGGACGCGGCGGCAGCGATGGACGGCGACATCCAGGGCAGCGGTGACGGCGGGGACAGGTGAGTACAATGTCCTATATTTAACATTGCACAGATCCCTCAACATATGATGGTTTCAACAAACGATGGTTCATTTGGAACGGATTACCACCGTATGTTGAGGGACCACTGAATATATATATATATATATATATATATATATATATATATACCCACACACACACATAAAAGTATGCAGCAGAAAGTCTGCTGCAGAAAATCTGCAACATAGACAGTACATGTGAACATACCTTTAGAATTGTACCTGGTGAGCAGACGACACTTAAAAGAAGTTATGCAGCCTATAAAAACCGATGGGCCTTACTCCACTTAGGTCCCCTCCTGTAACCCTTTCAATCAGCTGTTTGAAACCTTCGCTTGTATGAGTAATGTGGCCTCTTCAATGTTTCCTTGCATTTGACTAGGCTATCTATGTACTTTCAATAACAGCAGTTAAAAAAAATGCCGCCATTAACCCACTTGAATGGCATAATGGTTGAACCCCAGGTGGATAACTCATTTAGGCTACCCATGCACACAAAGATATCTGACACAATTGATTGGTTAGACAACCTATGGCTTAATAAACAACAGTAGTGGCAAAAATTACGAATAATAGTGTACGGACCAAAATTCGTCAACGTATTCCATTCAAGTGACTACTGTATTCACTAGTTGTTATCTTTTATCTTATAGGTTATATAGTCTATGTCAGTGGTCTTCAACCTGCGGACCTCCAGATGTTGCAAAACTACAACTCCCAGCATGCACGGACAGCCGTTGGCTGTCCGTGCATGCTGGGAGTTGTAGTTTTGCAACATCTGGAGGTCCACAGGTTGAAGACCACTGATCTAGGTGGTCACAATGAAGATTACAAAATTAAAAAAGTTCTAGATTAGTAGATAGAATATGCAAAAATGGTGTTATAGCAATTCTAGCATAGCAACATATTACAGGAGGTAAGTATAAGAATAAAGGAAAAACTGAATGACTGAGAAGACCCCAGTGGGTTCCACAATGTGCTATGTATCAATCCAGACACAGCAGGAGATGATGTAGGCCATGGACAATATTTCTATTCAGTCGCTCCCGGCATGATACACTACATGTAGGTTTCCTGTATTCTACCCGTTTCCTAACTCATAATTATATCTAAAAATGTTTTTGATTCAATAATTCATCCTCATATAATGGAATGCTCCTTAAAAAGGCTTGAAAAGCAGAATTACTTTTCATATAAATATGCTTTTTAACTTTAAAAGACACTCTATTACTCCTCCCTTGTTATGGTTTCTTCCATCTGTCTAGACATTTCTAGTAATAATATGGGGCAATATTAAGTAGGTGGGCCCGCCAGTAATGTGTATTTGCCTATGGCAAAGAAAACCTCCTGAACAATACACAGTACCAAGCCCAAATGTGTTGCATGACTTCTTTAAAATCAACATGGGATAAAGTTAACAAAACACAAACATTTGACATCATTCAATGTGCATCCCACTCATGTACTTTACACAGACTGCAAAACAAAAGTCCACTACTGAGAGTACAGCATTTGCAGTGGAAACAGAGTTGCCGATATACACACTGAGGAGACTGCAGCACTCCCACGAGCATCACATCCTCTTATCTTCAGTTGTATGGCAGTTCTTTATTTGCTTTATTGAGCCACAGCCAGAAGTGGATTTAGAAGGAATGAGAATTTTCCTTCCTACTGGATCCACTTTTGGCTTTGGTTTAACAATAAATAAATAAAATTAAATAACTATAAATACAAAAACCTGAATGGAAAAACTGCAACAAAAACACTAATCTGTTCCCTTGGGGTATCAAGCATAAGTTAAAGGGATCTGTCGTAGACCAAATCTGTTAGATCGTCACAATAATCATAGACAGAAGTTAAAATAATATTTAAAGGAGTACTCTGGTGCAGAGTATTCCTGCTCTGTCCTGCCCGGGCTGCAAAATATATGAAAATAAACCATCTCTCGCCTTCCTAAGTTCCCACGGAGAGCAACTACAGCTGATCGGTCCTCCGGTCCATCCTCTTCATACTTCCGTGTGAACGAAGTGTCACATGGCGCTCAGCTTATTATGGGCCGAGGCAGAACACTGCGGCGGCCGGCGATAGGCTGAGCGCGATGTGACGCTTCGTTACACCCGGAAGTATGAAGAGGATGGACTGGAGGACCGATCAGCTGTAGTGGCGCTCCGCGGGAACCCCGGGAGTTGAGAGATGGTTTATTTTAATTTATTTTGCAGCCCGGGCAGGACGGAGCAGGAATACTCTGCACCAGAGTACTCCTTTAAGGGAACTGCATTAAAAACTATGTGAGTCACCCGATAATAGATAAGTCAGATTCCCCATTGCTGTCCTGTTAGCTCTAATCCCTTGAAGAATACACAATGGGAGAAATTTATCAACAGGCTTAGAGTCTTTTTTTGGTGTAGAAATAAAAGTCGGAGAAATGTGTCTGACTTTTAGCAAATTTTGACAAAAAAAACTTTGGTACACACTTTTAGTTTTTTACTTTGCAGTGCTTGCTGATTTATGAAGTGCAACTTTTAAAAATAAAAAATAAAAATCCCAAAGCCCTCCATTTTTCACAAATCTACACAACTGGCTGTGAAGAGCATTTTTTAAAAGTCGCTAATATTTTTGCGCAACAGGGTAAAAAGTCGCCAAAGAAGAATCATACAAAGTGAATCATACAAAATTTTGTCGCACAATGATTTTTTTTTCTGTTTCTCAGTGGATTTTTGGCTAAAATTACTAATGTCACTGCAAAGTACAATTGAAGCCATAATATGGATTTTAGGTGGAAAATTGAAAGGGTGATGATTTTTAAAGGAAAGGAGGAAAAAACTAAAATGCAAAAACTGAAAAACGCTGAGTCCTTAAGGGGTTAAAGCCTCATTGATGTTAATGGAAGGTCCTGACAACATGTCAGAAAATAATACACACCAGGACCTTACGGTATCATTAATGGGGGGTTTGGATCCACAAGGATTTCAGGCAGAATTTCCATGTGGAAATCAGCTTCAAGTTACTTGAGTGCCCAGGGTTTTGCATGAAAAAGAAGAGGAAATTCTGCTGTGTGAATGGACCCATAGACAACACTGACCAAACCTAAACTAAGGCTGGGTTCACACTACGTTTTTGCCATACTGTTTTCAATCCGTTTTTCTAAAGAAAACCGTATGGCCAATAACGGATGGAATGGTATGGGGAAAAGTAAACAGTATGCGTTTTTAAACAGTATACTGTTTTTAAAAGTGCATACAGTTCCGTCAGTTTTTATAGAAAAAAAACCCATACGTTTTTGAAAATTTCGTCCATTTGTAATGGCAGGGGTCTTGGGTGGGGACTTTAGGATTCAAATGCGCATGTATACGGTTCCATAGGGAAAAACGTATAAGTTTTTACTTTGCACATGCACATTTGAATCCTAAAGTCCCCACCCAAGACCCCTCCCATTAAAAATGGACGAAATTTTCAAAAACGTATGTTTTTTTTTCCTATAAAAACTGATGGAACTGTATGCACTTTTAAAAACAGTATACTGTTTAAAACCACATACGGTTTACTTTTTTCCATACTGTTCCATCCGTTTTTTGCCATACGGTTTTCTTTAGAAAAATGGATTGAAAACAGTATGGCAAAAAGGTAGTGTGAACCCAGCCTTAGTGAATCCCTCAAACAACACTCACAAGTTTCTCGACTGTTCTCTACAAAGCCTCTGACCTTATGACTCTTCTAGTAACAGCTGACAGTCACCATTCTCATCCCTCCATGACCTTATCTCAAAGAAAAACAGCACGGTTGATATTGCCAAATCCATTGACTAATGGACTGCACATTCATTTTCCAGGCATAAATCAATATGCACTGTACAATTTCTTTTCTCTAAAAGTATAGGTATTCTTTCTGCCTTCTGCATGTTATGACAGGCATCAGGATACAAACAAGTCTTGGCCCCATCTCATACAGAATGGGCTGGCTGCAGATGTTCTTCTGCAAGCTGAATCTTGTCCCAAGCAAGAACAATCATCTCTGAAACACACCATTTTGGATTCTTTGCCTTCAGCAAAACTGAGGAGTGGTTTTATTAATAGTTGAATAAAAATACTTTCCTAAAGGAACTCTAAAATGTATAGGCTGTGCTCCTCACACATTCCTATAAAACATAGTATAATTTCATACCTCGGTGGGTTCTTACAATTAGACCACTGCTGTACATTGTATCCCTATGCCCGGGCTGCAAAGGATGAAGAAAATAAACTGTAACTCACCTACGTCGGCCACACGCTCGGGACGGGAACGTCGGACAGCCGTCAGCCTATCACCGGCCAGAGCGATGTCCCGCCCCCGCCAGTGATAGGCTGAGCCCACTGTCATGTAAGGAGCTCTGGCCGGCTTTTTACATGACAGTGGGCTCAGCCTATCACTGGTACGGCCGGTGATAGGCTGACGTCTGTCCGACGTTCCAGTCCCAAGGAACAGCGTATGGCCGACGTAGGCAAGTTAAAGTTTATTTTCTGTATCTTTTGCAGCCCAGGCATAGGTATACAGCGTACAGCAGTGGTCTCCAACCTGTGGAACTCCAGCTGTTGCAAAACTACAACTCCCAGCATGCCGTTGGGGGGAGAAGAACAGTGCTGGCGGGTCACATGATTTTGGGGGGTTTCAGCCGAACACCGCGCGCGGGTCACATGATTGGGGTGGGGGGAGGGGGGCAGAACAGTGCTGGCGGGTCACATGATTGGGGGGAGGGGGTGAAAATACCGCTATGTACCGTGGAACCACCGTAAGTAAAAAAAAAATACCGCGATACACATATTTGGTCATACCGCTCAGCCCTATGTCAAGGGACAAAAGACAGAAGCTCATGGCCGTTCAGTCCACTTGGCTGCATATACACAAACAGGTGGATCACATGGGTTTCCACCATCCAATGACCCACCAGAAACTCTGTAAACTCCCAGCACTAACAATTCCATCATCAACTTGACCCAATTGCTGACTATTGCTATTCTGGCTACCAAACTGCCCAACATTGACTTTTTGACAGTAAAACTCTGGATCTCTCAACTTGTCAGGATTGCTTTCCACTGGACATTTAAAAAACATTACAATAACATGAGCCTAAAAATAGATTAAAACGTTTTAATGAGATAAAGTTTTTCACATAGGAGATAGTATAGCGCTAGAATATTCTATAACTCCAAAGTGTTCTTATTTTGGAGGAACATTCTCTACCTTTCACAAGGTCAAAAGCTATGAAGGTCCTTTGTCCCATTAGTTAATGGAGCACCAGCGTGCATGCTTATTCATCTTTCCATTTACTTGCTATAGGACTGTGGATGTGTACAGCGCTCTGTTATCTTCAGAGGCCATAACAGTCTAGCATACATGATGCTGCTTCATTCACTCAAGGGACAAGAGACCTCCATTCATGCAGATAGGAGATACATTATGATCCTGTGATAACCCATTAATGGAGCAGAGTTATGACTGCTAATGGTATAACTGTACTGTAACGGGACACGGCAGGTGGTGGATCCTCTGGGACTGTGTGGATGATGACGGGAGCCGTGCCAGGGAGCGGAGTCTAAGGGCTTTTCACCAGAGCCCACCGCAAAGCAGGATGGTCTTGCTGCGGCAGGCGGCACCCAGGTCGCTACCCCTGGCACGACTCGTCCACACAGGTAGATGGGAGGTGGCGTGGCACAGAAGGAGACTGGCAGGACGTGGCAAGATGGCAGTAGGTAAGGGCAGGTAACATCGGTGCAGGGGAGGTAAGGTAACAAGGAACAGGTACATGGTAACAGGGACACAGGACTTTTACTATGGCACAATGTAAACAAAGATCCGGCAGGGAAATAAGGGAGGAGATGATACTTATAACAAGAGCACAGGTGAATAAGTACTGGCCCTTTAAAGGCCTAGACATCTTATCCCCTATCCAAAGGATAGGGGATAAGATGTCAGATCGCCGCGGTGCCGCTGCTGGGGATCCCCGCTGCGGCACCGCGCTATCATTACAGCACAGAGCGAGTTCGCTCTGCACGTAATGATGGGCGGTACAGGGGCCGGAGCATCGTTACGTCACAGCTCCGCCCCTCGTGATGTCACGGCCCGCCCCTTTCAATACAAGTCTATGGGAGGGGGCGTGACGGTCGTCACTCCCCCTCCCATAGACTTGCATTAAGGGGACGGGCCGTGATGTCACGAGGGGCGGCGCCATGACGTCACGCTACTCTGTCGCCCGTATCGCCCGTCATTACGCACAGAGTGAACTCGCTCTGTGCTGTAATGATAGCATGGTGCCGCAGCGGGGATCCCGGGGGTCCCCAGCAGCGGGACCGCGGCAATCTGACATCTTATCCCCTATCCTTTGGATAGGGGATAAGATGTCTAGGGGCGGAATACCCCTTTAAGTGAAAGAGCTCCAGACTGGCTCCAGAAAGGTAAACAGATTTGTAAGTTACTTCTATTAAAAAATCTTAATCCTTTCAGTACTTATGAACTACTGAAGTTGAGTTGTTCTTTTCTATCTAAGTGCTCTCTGATGACACCTGTCTCGGGAACTGTCCAGATTAGAAGAAAATCCCCATAGCAAACCTCTTGTACTCTGTTCAGTTCCTAAGACAAGCAGAGATGTCTGCAGAGAGCACTGCTGCCAGACAGAAAAGAACAACTCAACTTCAGCAGCTGATAATTATTGGAAGGATTAGGATGTTTTATTAGAAGCAATTTACAATTCTGTTAAACGTTCTGGAGCCAGTTGATATAAAAAAATAATTTTTTTCCTGGAATACCTCTTTAACACAGAACACATTATAAAGATATTGCATATGTGGCCTCAAGACCTTCCAGAATTCACTAACTGAAACGTCATACAGTATGTTCAGGTGAAAGAAATGACAATGGGATATCATCGCTAGTGATAGCATCTTCCAGGTAGGTGGTAAATCTCTAAATCATTACTTGGCAAAAGACAAGAAACCAGGTGCTTCTATTTTATGGCAAGTTAAAAGCAGAGCGCTAATGTTTTGACCACCTGTCTCCTCGCTAGGACATGAAAGAGAATAGATAAAAAAAAAAAAAAAAACTAACATCCTTTTCCTCATAAAAACACAAAAACTAAAAGCACATAGATGGCAAATGCCTTTTCTAGACAACTGGCTAACAATATTTATGAAGCAAAAGTATGAGACAGACAAAATCCTAACTTCTGTCATATTCAGTAATCCAATAATCTGCCCCTTTTAGAGACGTTGAGAATGATTTTATATGAGGTGTCTGTAGTCTCCTCTTGGCTTGTAAAGCCAAGTCTCGGTGAATATTGCCATAGGCTTTGGAATGTGTTCATTGTTCGCCTTCACACGGTGATTTCATTTTATATGCTGAAAGCAGTTTTAATCCGGGCTTCCAGTCGCATTTTCTATAGTAAAACAGGGTGGGGTTACATTTAGAATATGGCAATTAAATGTAATGATCGGCTCTTCTGCTCCACAAGCCTGGCAGAGGAGTAGGCCATCATTTTTCTAGAGTAGTCTGCAGAAATCGGACCCTTTGTAGTTAAATATGGTAGCTATTATGTCTTTAAAATGAGGGTTCACCTTTACATTCATTGAACCATGTCTGAGCTGCTAGAGACCAAAGGGGCACAATGCTATGAAGTCAACTGTGAACCTGAAAAGGCTGGTGGGAATCCCAATTCTTTTTCTTTTGACCTTGTCTCAATGACAGGTTACAAGACACGTCAAAGTGAACCAGATGTTAGCTAGGAGTCAGTAGGAAAATATAAAAATACCATACCCACTTGGCGCTTTTTCACTCTTCATTGGATTGTTTCTGGCTCGTGGAGGGTTGAAAAATTACACCATGTTGAGACTAAGGCTTTAATCTTAGCGTTTTTTATACCATATATTTCTTAGGAAAAAAAATAAAATGGCAAAAAAAACAAAGTGGGTTTAACATTGACATTCTTTATATTTCTTTAGTGTTTTTGTAACAGACACACACACAAAACATCCTCTTGATCACTTTTATCTGTGTGAAAAATGCCATTCTAAAAGCAGAGAAAAACCTGCAAAGGCTCTAAAAAGCAGTTTTCACTAAAATGAAAAAAAAGGAGGAGGGGAGGGGGGGAGTGAGTAGAGACAGTATTGTATTGTGTGGTAATATACCGTATATACTCGAGTATAAGCCGAGTTTTTCAGCACGATTTTTCGTGCTGAAAACACCCCCCTCGGCTTATACTCGAGTGAACTCCCCCACCCGCAGTGGTCTTCAACCTGCGGACTTCCAGAGGTTTCAAAACTACAACTCCCAGCAAGCCAGGGCAGCCATCGGCTGTCCGGGCTTGCTGGGAGTTGTAGTTTTGAAACCTCCGGAGGTCCGCAGGTTGAAGACCACTGCGGCCTTCAACATGCGGACCTCCAGAGGTTTCAAAACTACAACTCCCAGCAAGCCCGGGCAGCCATCGGGCCTTCAACATCATCCAGCCCCCTCTCACCCCCTTTAGTTCTGAGTACTCACCTCCGCTCGGCGCTGGTCCGGTCCTGCAGGGCTGTCCGGTAAGGAGGTGGTCCGGTAAGGAGGTGGTCCGGGCTGCTATCTTCACCGGGGAGGCCTCTTCTAAGCGCTTCGGGCCCGGCCTCAGAATAGTCACGTTGCCTTGACAACGACGCAGATGCGTCGTTGTCTAGGCAACGGCTCTATTCCGGGCCGGAAGCGCGGAGAAGAGGCGCCCCCGGTGAAGATAGCAGCCCGGACCACCTCCTCACCGGACCACCTCCTTACCGGACAGCTCTGCAGGACCGGACCAGCGCCGAGCGGAGGTGAGTACTCAGAACTAAAGGGGGTGAGAGGGGGCTGGATGATGTTGAAGGCCGCAGTGGTCTTCAACCTGCGGACCTCCGGAGGTTTCAAAACTACAACTCCCAGCAAGCCCGGACAGCCGATGGCTGCCCGGGCTTGCTGGGAGTTGTAGTTTTGAAACCTCTGGAGGTCCGCATGTTGAAGGCCGCAGTGGTCTTCAACCTGCGGACCTCCGGAGGTTTCAAAACTACAACTCCCAGCAAGCCCGGACAGCCGATGGCTGCCCGGGCTTGCTGGGAGTTGTAGTTTTGAAACCTCTGGAGGTCCGCAGGTTGAAGACCACTGAGGGCGAATGATGAGAAGAGGATGATGAAGGGGGGGGGGTGTGGGGATGATGAAGGGGGGTGGGGATGATGAAGGGGGGGGTGTGGGATGATTACAAGGGGATGATGAAGGGGGGATGTGTGGGATGATAAGGGGATGTGTGGGATGATGACAAGGGGATGATGAAGGGGGGATGTGTGGGATAAGGGGATGTGTGGGATGATGACAAGGGGATGATGAAGGGGGGATGTGTGGGATAAGGGGATGTGTGGGATGATGACAAGGGGATGATGAAGGGGGGATGTGTGGGATGATGACAAGGGGATGATGAAGGGGGGATGTGTGGGATGATAAGGGGATGTGTGGGATGATGACAAGGGGATGATGAAGGGGGGATGTGTGGGATGATGACAAGGGGATGATGAGGATGTTAATGACGGGTCTGGATGATGACAGGGGGGGATGAGGTATTTCCCACCCTAGGCTTATACTCGAGTCAATAACTTTTCCTGGGATTTTGGGTTGAAATTAGGGGTCTCGGCTTATACTCGGGTCGGCTTATACTCGAGTATATACGGTAGCCTTAAAGGTTTTTTCCAATCTTTAAAATCCCCTATTTATGCCCATGTGCGCTGCCACTCCATTCAATCTCTACTGGAGTTGCCATAAACATCAAAACACTACACTCTGCAGCTCCCATAGGCAATGAAAGGAGAGACTGTGCGCATGCATGACCCTCTACTTTATTTTATCTTGGAACTGGGGACCGCATTCGCTAGATCGCAATGGGCACCAGTGGTCAGACCCCCTGTGATAAGCTGGTTATCCCCTATTCTGTGGCTAGGGGATAACTTTTAAAGATGGGGGAAACTCCTTTAAAGGCTATGGATACCTTAAAGAGTAGCTCCCACCATCCTTTTTTTTTTTTTCTGTCCATGCCTATTGCCCATCTATCCCTAACTCCTCACTTACTAGGCAGACTTCCCCAGCAGGCACGACATCACTGATGCCTGCTGGGGCCAACACTTCAGCCCTTAGTTCATCTATACAGGGTGCCTACAGCTGTTTCACCACTACAACTCCCAGCTTGCCCTGACATCTATTGGCTGTCAGGGAATGAAGGGAGTTGTAGTGGTGAAACAACTGGAGGCACCCTGTGTTGAAAACAACATATCTTTGTTACGGCCGCAACCCCCGAACCCCACCGCGCAGCCAGCTCTATCAAACCAAACCAAACATCCGACACCCCCTACCCCCCCCCCCCCCCGCACAACCGGCTCTATACCCCCCACCCTGAAAATAACTTACCGAAGTGCAGGACAGTCCTGAGGCAGCAGCAGCCGGGAGGTGGGGCCGGCGTGCGAGGCCAGGGAGCCAATGCACGCATCCTCTGTGCTCTCAGCGCTCACTCCTGCCTGTCTGATTGACAGGCAGGGATTGAGTGCAGGCTGATTGGCTGACTGAATTAGGACCGATTGCCTGGCCGGTATCGGTCCTAATTCAGTCGTGACATCACAGCAGGCTGCAGCCGGCCACTAGAAGGGATTGGCCGGTTTTCAAATATAAAATAAACTATTTTAATATAAAATAATGAAAGTATATCAGAGATATGTTGTGGTACATAAGTACTACAACATATTTAAAAAAAAAAAAAAAAAAAGGTTAATGACAGTGCCCATTAAAAATATTTGTATTCTTACTTTGAGTAAAGTACATCAGAAAAGCAAATCCCTAAGGGATCTTTTTTTCAACCTTGTTTTTCTCTCCTAAAGGAAATTCTAACCTGAGGTATAGCTATATAAATGTTAAATACTCATGAGAGAACAGAAAGGTTGATAAGAGCCTGTCAGACTTTACTGATCTTACGATATTGGAGAGGCTGTTTTTTTCTTTTTTTTTGTTTTTTTTTTCTTTCTGCACCATAGAAAGGACAAAGTAAGAATAAAAAATGCATTCAAAGGTGTAGGAGGCTAAAAGTAACCCTCTCTACAATTAGGCTAGGTTCACACCATGGAATTTCTGAGCAGAATTCTGCTTTGAAATTCCAGGTGCAGCAGAGTCTCATTGCTGTCAATGGGATTCTGCAGCACAGTGTACATGATGGAATTTCAGTGGCAGAGCTTTCTGCTGTGGAAATTTATCTGCCGAAAAAACAAATTCTTTTGTCGGAATTCGCACAGAATACATTGTCGTCTATGAAGATGCCAATGTCCACTAGGTCCTTGCACCGAGTAACTCAGTCATTGGCCGCCCTCGGAATCTCTGTCTGGTCGGTTTAAAAACAACAACTGAAAGGCAGATATGAACTATCTATTATAACTATCTATTTATACCTTAAAGGGGTACTCCGGTGAAAACCTTTTTTCTTTTAAATCAACTGGTGGCAGAAAGTTAAACATATTTGTAAATTAATAGAAAAAAGTTGCCCGGACCTTCTAAGTGAGTAAATGATGGTATGGATAATTAAATGAGAAATATTAAATGAATGATTGTCTGGATCGTGCTTCAATGATAATAGTATAAACAGTTTAATAAGATAGGATAAATAGACTGTAGTTAGTTACTTCTCACAGGGCCCATGTGAGAAGAACATATACAATAAAAACAACCTTTAGGTAATAATGTACATCTTTACTTCTATAAAAAAATCTTAATCCTTCCAGTACTTATTAGCTGCTGAATGCTACAGAGGAAATTCCTTTCTTTTTGGAACACTGATGACATCACGAGCACAGTGCTCTCTGCTGACATCTCTGTCCATTTTAGCAACCGTGCATAGCAGATGCATAGCAGATGCATAGCAGATGTATGCTAAGGGCAGCATGGTGGCTCAGTGTAGAGATGAGCGAACTTACAGTAAATTTGGTTCGTCACAAACTTCTCGGCTCGGCAGTTGATGACTTTAGTCTGCATAAATTAGTTCAGCTTTCAGGTGCTCCCGTGGGCTGGAAAAGGTGGATACAGTCCTAGTAGACTCTTTCCTAGGACTGTATCCACCTTTTCCAGTCCACCAGAGCACCTGAAAGCTGAACTCATTAATGCAGGATAAGTCATGAACTGCCGAGCCGAGAAGTTTGTGACGAATCGAATTTACTGTAAGTGCGCTCATCTCTAGCTCAGTGGTTAGCACTGCTGCCTTGCAGTGCTGGGGACTAGGGTTCAAATCCCACTAAGGACAACAATAAATAAAGCGTTATTATTATTATAATAACGTCAGCAGAGAGAACTGTGGCCGTGATGTCATCAGAGAGCATTCCAAAAAGAAAAGAATTTCCTCTGTAGTATTCAGCAGCTAATAAGTACAGGAAGGATTAAGATTTTTTAATAGAAGTAATTTACAAATATGTATCAGTTGATTTAAAAGAAAAAAGGTTTTCACCAGAGTACCCCTTTTGGACTCAGGGTTTCTCAGTTTTTGCACTTTCGTTTTTTCCTCCTTACCTTTTAAAAATCATAACCCTTTCAATTTTCCACCTAAAAATCCATATTATGGCTTATTTTTTGCGTCACCAATTCTGCTTTGCAGTGACAGTCATTTTACCCAAAAATTCACGGCGAAACGGAAAAAAAAATTATTGTGCGACAAAATCGAAGAAAAAACGCCATTTTGTAAATTTTGGGGGCTTCCGTTTCTACGCAGTGCATATTTAGGTAAAAATGACACCTTATCATTATTATGTAGGTCCATACGGTTAAAAAGATACCCTACTTATATAGGTTTGATTTTGTCGTACTTCTGGAAAAAATCATAACTACATGCAGGAAAATGTATACGTTTAAAAATGTCATCTTCTGACCCCTACAACTTTTTTGTTTTTCCACGTACAGGGCGGTATGAGGACTCATTTTTTGCGGTGTGATCTGAAGTTTTTATCGGTACGATTTTTGTTTTGATCAGACTTTTTGATCACTTTTTATTCATTTTTAATGGTATGAAAAGTGACCAAAAATACGCTTTTATGGACTTTGGAATTTTTTTGCGCGTACGCCATTGACCGTACGGTTTAATTAATGATATATTTTTATAGTTTGGACATTTACGCACGTCGCAATACCACATGTTTATTTTTATTTACACTGTTTTATTTTTTTTTTATGGGAAAAGGGGGGTGATTCAAACTTTTATTAGGGAAAGGGTTAAATGATCTTTATTAACACTTTTTTTTTTTTTTGCAGTGTTATAGGTCCCATAGGGACCTATAACACTGCACACACTGATCTCCTATGCTGATCACTGGCGTGTATTAACATGCCTGTGATCAGCATTATCGGCACGGAGCAGTCATTCGTCGATCGGACACCGAGGAGGCAGGTAAGGGCCCTCCCGGTGTACTGTAAGCTGTTCAGGATGCCGCGATTTCACCGCGGCGGTCCCGAACAGCCCGACTGACTAGCCGGGATAGTTTCACTTTCGCTTTAGAAGCTGACCGCCGCTTCTAAAGGGTTAATACCGCACATTGCCGCGATCGGCGATGTGTGGTATTAGCCGCGGGTCCCGGCCGTTGATGAGCGCCAGGACCGACGCGATGTGATGCGGGGTCGCAGGACGTAAATATACGTCCTGCGTCGTTAAGGGGTTAAAGGGGTATTCCAGGAATTATTTTTATTTGACTATGCTACAGGGGCTGTAAAGTTAGTGTAGTTCATAATATAGTGTCTGTACCTGTGTGTGATGGTTTTTTCACAATTCTTCTGTGATTTTCACCCCAATATTTATTTTTACCAGCATACAAAATGACTGTTGTCTCGGATTTTTCCCAGGTTGCAATGTGGCCAAGACCTGACTCACTAGTCATCTGATGACAGGGAGCCTGTCTGCTTCAATGGGTGGAGGGATCAATCTCAACTAATGCAACAGCTGTAGGCACCCTGATTGAAAACCACAGGTCTTTTGTTTCAATGGGTGTGGTGGCTGATGTGTGGGAGGGAGGAAAATGGAATTATGGGATTTGTAGTCAAAAAAAGAAAAGTCAAACAGGAAATACCAGTTCACAAAAAGCTAGCCACAGTATTATGGTAATCTCACAGCATAGCCGCAAGACAAGTGCAGATCCTTCCTAAGCATGTCCATTACTGTCTGCCAGGTACGTGCTAAAATCCCCTTATGGTGGTTAACCCCTTTAAAGTGCACATAGGGACACTTTCAGCTACATGGCTGATCTCAAAAAGGGAGATTAAATCGGATTGAATTAAAGAACTGTCAAAAGGTATGTGATCAGCCCCCCCCTAAGAAATATATACCACTACATTTGCTAATATGTAAAACTATGTTAAAACTTTAAACTCAATATATTTTAAACGTATACACACGTTGATCTAAATCACATCATATATCACTAATAACTCCTATTGTCAAAAAAAAATTAAAAAAAATAAAAAAGTATACGTGTGTAGAAATTGTAGACCATCATTACAGGGGACAAAAAATAGCCAAAAGTGACATACTTTTGACTATGTTGGCATAATAAACATCTATGTGTACACTACAGCATATGTTTAGGTAATGTTTAAAAGTACCCACGGCATTCTGCTGTGGTATTGATGTGAACCAGCCCCCTAAGTAAAACTGTATGCAACTTTTGTTAGCTAAAAATCTAAATGAATGTCCACAATAGAGAAAAATAGCAGAGCAACTCACCCAGTTTCAGTGCAGTTAATTCAAACGATCGGTGTTGCGATCAGCATCGCCGTCAGGCAAAGGTGCAGCGGGAGGCAGAAGATGTTACGGGGGGAGATCAGGCGTCAGGCCACAGCCGTATCGCACTTTCGACAGGGGCCTGACGAAGCACCGGAAGGTGCGATACAGCTGTGGCCTGACACCTGATCTTCCCCCGTAACATCTTCTGCCTCCCGCTGCACCTTTGCCTGACGGCGATGCTGATCGCAACACCGATCGTTTGAATTAACTGCACTGAAACTGGGTGAGTTGCTCTGCTATTTTTCTCTATTGTGGACATTAATTTTGCTTGTATCATTGGCGTAGAGCACCACCCACAGGAGTATAACACACCTGCTGCATTAAGGTATAGATCAAAAGGATTCAAGTTGACAGGTATATGGGGCTGTGCCGGATCTGTTTTTTCTTTTGTGATTGCACAAAAATCTAAATGACTCTGGTTTTTGTTATGCTGTAATGACATATGAATAAATTCAGAAATAAACTAGTGACTTTTAGCTACTTTCACAATCCAAGCAATGTATACCACCACTTTTCAAAAAGGTGGGTAACTGGAGTCTAAGACTGTGCTGATGCCTGCAGACATTTGCATAGTCTATGCAAATGAAATGGGTGGGTACAGCTGGTGACATCACTCACCAGTGTCTGCCTGCCTACTCCTCAGGGGAATGGAGGAGATGTCAGTATTGAGGTTAGGTTCACACCATGTTTTTCATCCTGTTAAAGGGATACAAAAATGATGCAGGTTGCTTTTTTTTCTGTCTGGTTTAAGAACAGGATTCAGGTGGATCCAGTAAGTTATGTTTTTCTGGTGTTGAAAAAAAAATGATAGCATTGTGCAATATTAATAAGAATGATGACAATGCAACTTTGTGCTTTATAAAATGATTTTAACTAGTAACTTGATACCTGTAACATATATGTCCCATAAAACAGGTTCTACGAGTCCCATCTGATAGTAAGATATGTTTGCAAACAAATAACACACAGAAGCTGTTTCGCCTTCCTGTAATGGGCAATGTAATGTGTGCACTGGACAGAAATCTTAGGTGTAGCACACTCACACATGTCTTTCTGTAGCAGCTGGGAGGAGGCAAGGTGAGTGTTGCACATGGGAATGTGAATACTGACAGTGTCTCACCATACAAAGAGGAGAATAAATAATGCATTACTAATTACATGTTCTTAATTTCACTGGAGTAATGACACAGTGAACTTGTCAAAGAAACTTAATGTTCACTTCTTGTCATGTGAGTCGCTCAATTATCTTTCCTACCTTAGTTTGCAGTAATAACACAGCAACACCCCACACATAAGATGACATCAAGGTGTTATTGAAGGGGTTCTCTACTATCCTAACTATTGCCTACAGTCTTGCAGCTAAATAAATTAAATATTGGAGAAACCCTTTAGACCCCAGCAAAGCTGGAGACCTTTTGCCTGAAATCCCCTCTCTGCATCATCAGATAAAGTAAAACTACCAAAAATGAACATGGATAGCATATTTTGCTTACCGTCCATGTAGCAGACTTGGCTGTGCTGGACTGTTGAAATGAGACATCAAAGCTGTGAGGTCCTGGGTAGTCAGTATTTGAAGGAATGGCTGGAGACGGAGACAAGGCATCAAAGGTTGAGCTTGGCTGAGCATATGGTGATGGTGCTGTCACACTGTTCTGTGCATGCTCATTGGTATAAGGACTTGTGGAAGACGAACCATTCTGTATCTGCTGCTCCATACTGTTCAGCAGGCCCAAGTTCGTATACTGTGGCTAAAAGAGAAATCAAGAGATTATGCAACCTGAATAACAAATACAGCATTAGCATATACTTTGTTTAAAATGAGTATATACAAAAGAGGTTGGAATTTTTTTTCTTAAAAGGGGCAGACTGGGTTCAAACAAAAAACACCCTGCCATTTCTGTATCTACTGTGTCCAGGTCCCTGTTGATTGCCACTTCCTGTCTCTTATCTCGCACAAGGAAATGCCCTCTCAGCCAATCAGGGAGTGAGAGGAGTCACCAGGAATTTCCTGTGTGTCAAGATGTCGACCAGGAAGTAGAGATCAGCAGGAACACAAACACCATTGGAATGGCATTATGCTGCTTTTTTTATTTTATTTTTTGTATTATGAATTAATTTCAATTACAAATATAATTAAATAAATTTTACCCAAACTAAAAAAAGAAAAAAATAATAATAATAAAAAAATGTTTCCAACCAAGAGGACACTAGAGCAGAGAGAACGGGCAATGTGCAGAGAATTCTGGGCACTTCACATGAAGGAGCTGCCTCCTGGGCACATGAGACAGTAAAGCTATGATTTCTTTGTCTCCTTTTCCGCTTCATAGCTTTTAGAGCTCAAAACTGCTGACTGATTTGCTTAATGAAAGTGACCTATTAAATTGTTGGGATCATTTTGAGAGTAAAACGGCTTTATATGTTAAGTTGACATGTTTCGTGCTAGAAAATATTTTACTGCTACCTGTACACTTAAGAACCCTATGCCTCTGTTGTATAGTGAGAAATGTGGAGTGAAAATGTGGAGTGAAAAAATTCTTATAGAACAGGAATTATGTGGTCTTGGTGGAATGACCAATTTACAATGCACATATAGAAATCTAGGCAACAAAATACATTTATACTGTTTTTACAAGATATTTCGATAGAGGTAAATGCATAGCAAAATAGAAAAAGGTCCAGTGGCTGGGTAATTGCCATTTGAGGATAATCTACTTCATAAGAACCTGTCTGACTGCTTAAATATTAAATACAAACAGGTAAGCCATAACTAATACAGGACTTTCAAAAGAAACAACTGAAAGGCAGATGTGAAGATCAGCGTCTTGAAAGTGCACATAGGGACACTCCCAGCTACATGACTGATCTCAAAAAGGGAGATTAAATGTAAAACTGAAGCGTATCCAAACTGATATTAAAATACTTACACACACAAACTCTAATATAACACATTTTTCTGGTAGCAACTTCGGCTAAGTTCACATGGCCTTTGTTTTCTGACTCGATCAGGGTCCATTCGGCTTTTTTTTGCGTCGGTCAGACCCTAAATGGGTCAGAGCACAACTGACACTGCAGAGTCCCAATAGATCCCATTGACTTGAATGGAGTCCGTTGGGTGTCTGGTATTTTACAAGAGTTGAGCGGAGATAAAAATGGCACATGCACTATTTTTCTCTCCACTCAACTACCGTCCTTCCAATAGACTAACCGACAGAGCTCCCTTTAAGTACTTTGTGCCAGGTTTTAAAAATGTTTTTATATACATGAACTGCAAAAAATCCGTTGCTGATTATTGTGTGTGCCAAAATAGTTCAAAAACTGTTTCTTGTCATCACTTGCCAAAATCTGGAATTTTGACAAATGGAACGTGAAAAATGGGCATAGAAGTAAAAAAGTCAGCATGGTCTAGCTTAATTTACATTTATTAAGGAAAAAAAAAACATAAAATGGCATATACTTTGGTATGACAGCTCACAGCATAGCTTTTGAATACTACACTCTATACATAGCAAATACAATAGGCTACAGGCCCTATCACACTATAATAAGGTAATGCAATAAGGTCAGTGATCAGTCAGCGATCTGCCCTCCCTGCCTGATTACTGTACATTGCAATAGGCTCTGTAATCAAGTGCCAATATACGAGATCAGCGACTTAGGCCATCTTATAGGGCCCTTAGGCCTAGGTCCTCAACTTGTAGTACATATACCCCAGAGGATATATGTCTAATGCTAGCTTTTAATGTATAGGCCAGTGTATGAACACAGCCTTTGCGGTACTTTTATGTAATTTATTTAAAAAGGAGGTACTTGACTTAGACTGGAAAACGTTAACTAGGGGACATGCTGATAGTACCCCCCCCCCCCCCCACTCATTATAAAATTAAAGAAGACATAATTCTTTCCAGATATGTGAGAGATCTTACTGAAAGAGGTGGTAAAAAGTGGGGCCATCTTATTTATGTACTATGTATAGAAAGTAAAAGGTTTCTAAAATATGTGGATATGATATCAAATTATTTTAAACACAGGAATAATGTGTACGTCATGGCACTCTTTTGCTCTAGGCCAAGGACTGTGCCTTTAAGAAGGTGACTAAGAGGACTATGTTGCTTAATGGGAAATGTGAATAAGCACCCAGAAAAGATGAGTCAAGCTTTGGAAAATGTGTCTATTGTGGTTTTCAACTCCATCTACCTAACTAACTATTAAGTATGTCACACAGAGACTTTGAACATCACAGAGTTTAAAGCTAAAAGGGAGAATTTTGCAATTCTTATAAGGAGGTCCTCTATCTTTTTTCAAAAAACATACATACATTTATTCAACAAAAATGGATAATGCATTTCCTAAGGCAGATCTACAACACTGACAAAACAAGAACAGTGTTCCAGATTTCCATTGCTGCATCATAACAGAAGGAAGAATTGTATAAAAAAAAGAATCTCATACTTAAAAGCCAGTACTGCAAAGGAATCTAGAGATTGGGTTTCAGAGGGTTTGAAGCAGGCTAGGTGAAATGCCTATATCCCAGACAAGTGTGATGCCCAGAGAGAGGAGGCCAGCATCAGACGCTCTCACATTGCTCCTCTAACAAAAGAAATGTCAACAAGACAGACAGAAGTATCGGGGGCAGGAAGTGTAAAACCCAAAGTCTAAACCAGGTGAAAACCTGAACAAATTCAAGAGCAAAGATCTCATGACAGAATAAACAAATGTCTAGGACTCACTAACCCTTAACCAGTCATGGGATGGCCTTGTGACCAGCATGAACAACAAAAAAGACTTCATACTGGGACATGTATTAAATCACCTTTTTAATTATTTTGTATAGCTAATATTTCATTAACAAATGTGTCACCAGTAGTAGAAATACAGGATTGTAACTGGATATATGATGACAAATAAGGAAAAGTAAAAGGATATCGAGGAACCTTGTTTTCCAAGAATCAATGGAAACTGCAGTAAGCTTAAAACATTTTAGATCTCTATACGGCATCTACTGATGGGAGCTAGAAGTGACAATAGATGAATGCAATTCTTTACCTGATCATAGTATCCGCTCAATAATATAAGCAGTTACTCAGAAGGTACTAAACATAGTCCTCCTTAGTGAATTGAGAGTATAATGTATGTGCAGCTCAGAATTAAGTGTACTTGGACAACACTGATCAGAATGTATTGGAGATCTATGGATAGATATCTTACATATTGTAATGAATAAAATTTGCCTCCATTGTCATTGAAGCCAGATAAGATAGTGACTAAAATGTCTCCTGAATAACATTAGCTAGTGCATTTGCTTTTTATCACAAGGACATTTTTTTACTCTTGACGGCCCTAAGGGCAGGTATTTATAGGCCAAAGCCCAGTCCTTCTCTTGCACATTCCATGTCAAATCAAAGTTCCTGCAGGGCACAACTGAAAGTTTACATTTCAAGGACCCTGATACAAGAATTCCCCTTTAAAGAAGGGTCAAGCCTTGCTACTTAGAGCATATTACTCATCACACCATTACTACTCTTCAGTGTAAATGGAATATGACAATAGTTTTGAGACAGGATACAGTTCTTTGTCTTTTCCTAGAAGGAATTGTGATTTAAAACAATTAGCCTGTATGGGGTATAGGGAAAGGCACAAGTTGCTTAAGATTACAAATGTGCGAACGTCTAGGACAGTTATTATATTGCAATGAAGCATCATGAGCAAATAGACTGCATGAGATGGAAGGGAATGAAGATGAAAGGCTTTAAGGCATCCTCCCACCTGCAGCCTGGTTTCACAAGAGTTTCCCATAACTATTCAGATAATAAAAAGGAAGCACTCCTAAAGCAGCAGCTCAATTCACCCATAGACACCCACCCACATGCGGAACCCCCACCATGATCTGCTTTAGCACATTTTAAAACCAGCTTGGGCAAATGATCAACACCATCATAAGGAGGTGGTGACTCATCAAATGACATAATAGTAGTCAGACCGGGTAATGGTTCTAATATCCTTTAAGGCCAAAACTGATGTCCAAATGAACCAAGAGAAGCCTTTCAACAATACAAATGTCATTGGAAACCGTGCCAATTACAGCAACAAACCTGCAATCTGAGGGGTTCACTACGTCAGGCTTAAATGTATATGGTAAAGGCCTATAACTATAAAGTAGTTGAGATGAGAACTATAAAGATGAGAACTTGAACAAAATACAGACCAATTTTCTTATGAACCTTTCTGGAAAACCTGAGCTGCGGTAACACTGCATTCGGGACTGAAACAAACCTCAATATTTAGTAGTCTAATGTGGACATGTGTTTACGGAACTAACTTAAAAAAAAAAAATGAAATTAAATATATATTTAATAGACAGGGGAATACTGATTGGGATTCTTCTTTAGGGTGTAAACTAAAATAATGTGTGACACTAAAGAGAATACAAGGAGAATTAAAGGAAAACTCATTAACCAAAATTGATTTCTTATACTACTACAATGTGTCCCCTATAAGAGTCCTTCCCACTAAAACTGGAGATTGGCTGGTTATACACTGGGAAAGGGGGGGAAGGGGTTGTCCCTAGCAGAAAGTCAGTCATCCGCAACTAAGAGAAGCCAATAGATGCAAATTGCTTGTCCCAACCAACTACTTTTGACGCCTATCCACACAGTTATTGTCTGCTCTTTGACGGTTAAGAATTTTGATCATTCCACTATTTAAATCGTTTTTGGAGCTGATTTTGAATATCTTTTTCTTCTCTATTCATGTCTAAAGTGAAGTGCATTGTGGGATCCCAAATAACACATGCTATATAATGGATCCTAGTAAGTACCAGCCTATCATATGACCACAGTAAAACCATTCAAGATTGCATCAGACCCAGTCACTATGGTAGTCTATGGGGAATAAAAAGCCAAACCACTGTTTTTCTAAGGGAAACTAGGTGATTTTTCAAGAAAGGACATAAAATAACTAAAAACTGTCCAATAGTAAAGCACATTATTTGCAAAATCATTTAAAGTTTCTGTAAAGTATGTATAGTTTTGCAGGAAGAGATGTTGAAAGTGCGCTTTACATGGCATTGGCATCAATAGACATCTCAAGATATTGCAGCACCCTAATCTATACGGTTTATATACTCCCTTTACTATAGAATCGTGCACAAAGGATATCTTCATTGCTTCTATTTCAGCTGCCGACTTCCTTGGAATAATCAAATAACATCATAAGTACCCACATGGGGGCAGCTCAGAATGCATAAGGGTATGCTTGAATTACAATATCTTCCATTTTTCCAAAGGTATGAGGCTTGAAAAAAGATGGGGGTGGAGGGAAGCTTGACAGACTGGAATTCCTTTCCTCCCAGCCCCCTGGACAGTATTATTACTTTAATCCCTCAGTCTTCCTCACCTTTTAAAACTGATCCATTATCCCTACCCATTCACTGAGATTGCTGTAAAGTGTTTAATCCAAGCAGTTTATAAAGATTTGAGATTAGGCTAGAACACCTGAGCTTCCTATATCAAAATCTGAAGTGCTCTCTGAACTAATGCGACAGAATTATTTCAGACATTTTTAATAATACAGACTGCTAAGATAGGACAACTGTGCCATGGATAACCATTAGTAAAACTATACTTGATTACTTATTTTTTTTTTAAATCAAATGTGTAGCAAAAAAAATAAAATAAAATAAAAGACTCCAAAAACATGTTTTTTCAAGTTGTGACACTGCAGTTGAAAGAACTGAAGGCTGAGGCGAAACTCTATTTGATCCACAGTACCATTGATCCTAATGTTAACAATGTAATGGAAAGTTATCTTTTTAGTAACTAGGACAACACAGTACACTCTCATTGAGGAAATTAGGATTATGTCATGACAAATCTAGTGTGACTAAAGCCCAGACTGTATCAATACTCAGTAGTTTCTTCTGCAAATATCATAAACAATGCACTATAATCTTTCTTATAGGGCAATGTATTAAAAAGTAAAGAAAAACAATAAAACTTGACTACTAGTATTAATTATGGTTCATTTGTGTCATTATAGGCAACCAAAAACCATAATAGTAATGATTTATGGGGTCAAGGTTCTTTAAAAAAGTTTAGTCACTGAATGTCTGAACTGAGTACCTTACCCTAAATGGTGATTTTCTGTACATCATTTCCTCACTGGAAATGTACCTGACTTTAGGGAAGTCCGTCATAAAGAATTGGCCAATCTCATGCAAAATTTGAAAAAGAATTGTTATTTGTAAGGGTTTTCTCCTTGCCATTAAACTCCAGGTAAAATAATCCTTCTGCATTCAACACCTCATTAGACACTAATGCAATCCTTCACAGCAGAGCCCTTAGATCACCATGAACAACAACATCTCTGTTTCCACCTGCTTATAGAACAAACACTATCACTGCTAACAATTCACATAGAAATCTTTGGAAAACTTCCAGAGCCATAAACTACTACTCAAAAAAGGCTTTTGAAAACTTGTAATCAGACCATATGTACTTGAAACCATATAAAGGGTCACTTTTATCCCGTAACAATAACTAGGTAATCATTCCAACTGTACATAGTCCTTGGCCCAAACACTTCACATTTTGTCTGCTTGCACAATGCCATGTAATTCTGGTCATTCAAATGAGAAGCAGCAGCTGCACTTTTACTGTTATACTCCGGAATGTCACTGACTTTCAAGATGTTCCTGGATAAAACTAAGTTATTTATTTCATAAAGAATTCAAAAAATAAATGTAAAGCAAAATCATAGATCACAATATATACTCTTGTTAAAAACTGCTAAAACACACAACTTGCTACAATACAAAAGTACTATATAAAAATCTAAATTACATTTGTGTAAAGATCCATTTTAAGTTGTATGCATCACCACATGCCCAGATCACAGAGCTAAATACGTAATAAAATCCAATTATTTCAAGTGTACCATTCAATCCATAGTTTTTACACACAAAGATATATATATATATATATATATATATATATATACATATACATATAAAATAAACAATTATAATATAAATGCATGTGGAATCTATTCCAGTGAAAATACTTTACCTCGCTATACTGAGCCTGGGCATTATTTTCCAGGTACAACATCTTTGCTGTAAAGTTTATCAGAGATGCTGTCCTTTCTTCAGGCTCCAGGATCTTTGTACACCCCCCCGAATGGCCCAAAGCAGGTACAGCTCTTGCAAGAAGACACCAAGAATAAATGAAGTTTCTCTCCCACTGTCTGTCACATCATTTATTTAACACTCTGTTTATATATACACCTGGATTCAGGAGTAGATAGGCGGAGCCTTTCTCTTATACCTGTCCAATCTGTCAAAAGTTCCACCTTGGTCCCAGATCAGCCTCTCCCACCTCTCTAGGTAGTTAAAATTCCTTAAAAACTCCTCACAAAAGAAGGAGAGACAAAAGGGACCTGGGGGCCATCTCCACATGCAACTGGTGAAAAATTGGTACACAAAACCGGTGTCAATATAAAAGCTCTGTGATAGAGGGATAGGAAACAAAGCACAGCTGCCGTTTGGTACAAAGTCAGCAAGATGCAATGTGCTTTGCTTATTCAGGATAGGTCCACATATGTTGTATTTTGCTGCACATTTTCTGCAGCTGATTTTGCTACCCATTGACTTCAATAGGTAGGAATATATGCAACAAAATATGGTATGTGACCCTACCCTAACTAAACAACTGAACAGATATTTATTAGATGAATGTAATACCTAATTTCAACAAAAGTAATTGACACAAAGGTACATCGCTATACGTGGTTTCCATGATGTTATCCATGGTCAATCTGCTTTCGAGTTACACCAAAGAAGAGCAGCATGCATTGACCAAAATCCATAAAAGAATCATAAGACCAAGTACTGGAACATTAACATGAGAGGGTCTGAATAATGAACAACTTTTGTTATAGTGAGATACTTTGACAGCCTGCATTTCAAAGCAAATGCCAAAGACAACTGTCCAAAAAGGCATTAAATTGTAGCATAACAATGTCCCCCCAAATACTGCTGCTACTCGGTTGAAACCCTTAAGCATCTCAAGTTTGATGTATTGGTTTATCTCGAACTCACCCCTCCAGACTATCACCTGTTTGGTCTATCAAGGAGACACTGAAGAGTGTGATTTATGTAACATAGAGCAATATAGATTACTTGGTGACAATAAGACCTGTCCGAAGAGGAGAAATATTAAGCAGCCAGAGAACATTCAAGTCGTAACAGTTTTAAGCAAAGAAAGGCCAAAATAATGTTGGAAAGGTGAACACCTTCGAAATGGCACGGCTTGTAGAGGTTACCAGCATGCAGTGGTTAATAACTACCAAAATGGTCCTTGGAATGGCAAAATTGGTAAAAGGGTCATAAGTGCTGAAGGCTAACTGATGTGTGGGAGGCGAAGGCTAGCCAGTCTAGACAAATTGCTGAAAAAATTAATCCAAGCTACGATATCGAAGTGTCAGAACACAGAATGCATCACAGTATTCCCATATGGGGCTATACAGCCTCAGACTGGTAAAAGTGCCCTTGTTGACCCCTCTTGAATGGTAAAGGCACTAACAATGGCACTAAAGCCTCAGAGCTGCATCCCACAGCAATGAAAAAAAAAATGTGCCCTTATTTGATGAATCCTGTTTTCTTTTACATTGAGTTGACAGCTGTGTGTGTCTTCATTGCTGTGTGGTGCACTGTAATGCTGGAAAACTGTGTGTGTTGGCATTTGTGTGTATGTTACTTTTGACATGTGAACCACCTTCCTTAACATTGCTTCACACCAAGTATAAACCTTCAGGAAACAGTATTCCCAAATAGCAGTGGCCTCTCTTCAGGATAATGCCTGGAATGGTCTGACAAAGGAGTTCACAGTATACACTTATAAGTCCCCCAGATATCAATCTGATATCAGTTTTACGTTTGATTGCCACATGATGAAAGTTGCATCGGGACCACAAACGCATGTGTCCACTAAAACACACTGATTTTAATGAACACCATGCAATACTATTTGTCCCCTGTAACTAGTACAATGTCCCTCCACCAATGACGTCTGATTGCTGAAGGACCCATCAGCAAGACCACCCTGCTCAGCTAATGGTCCAATATCCTACCAAATTTGCAGGGGTGGGGAAATTTGGTTTACACTATTTTCAGTGGGACTTTAAACCAAAAAACGCTAATGATACTTGAACCATCATTTTGTTATGTACAGATGGGCATTTGGGATCTCCTTGGCTTACTTAGAACAGAGTCCTATGCCTCTCTGGAGGATGTACATTTTATCTGTAATCCCATGGTAAGAGAATACAGCACTTGTTGGGAGGTTAACAACTGATCGATTGGATATACTCTGAAACCATGGGGTCCTTTTAGCATGAAGGGATTGCACACATGTAGTGTAAGATACATTTATACATCATAAAGGACTGTAGGAGGTCTAGTTTACTGCTGCAAATACATTTAGGCTTTATTTAAACTACAACATTTCTGAGTGGAATTATGTACTGAAATTCTACTTGGAAAAATCTGGCACATCAGAATCCTACAGTTGTCAACGGGATTCCACTGCACAATTCACACTACGAAATTTCACTGCCAAAAGAGTGATCCCAGTTATTATTTAGGCTAGAATTCCAATGAAGTTTTTCATGCAAAAACGCAGATAAAAATGCTTATTTTTCTGTGAAAAAATGCAGCGGCCAGATGTTAGCTGCAAGTCAATAGTGAACTGCAAAGCACCAGATCCACTTGGAGTTTTTAATTTTGGCATTTTTTTTTTAATCCTTTGGGCATTTTTCTGCTCTTTTGCGCTCAGAGGCTGGTTCTCAAAAAGTACTCAAATTCAGAGTATGGCTGTTTTTTGGGAAAATCTTGGCGTTTTCCTCCCATAGAAGTCTATGGGAGTGAAAAGACGCCAAGAAAAAAACCATATGGGTTTTAAAGGGGTACTCTGGCGCTAAGACACCTTATCCCCTATCCAAAGGATAGGGGATAAGATGCCTGATTGCGAGGGTGCCGCTGCTGAGGACCCCCCTGATCTTTCATCAGCCCCCGAAGCATGTTCGCTCCGGGTGTGATGACTGACGATCACGGGGCCGGAGTATTGTGATGTCACGGCTCCGCCCCCGTGTGATGTCACGTTCCGGCCCCTCAATGCAAACCTATGGGAGGAAAAAATGCAGAAAGGGGCCATATAATTATAAAAATAATATATTTTTTTATTAATTTTGTAAAACTTTTTATTAGTAATGTATTTTAATTATGTGTTTAATAAAATGTGTTTTTTTACTTTTTATTTTTTTTATTTGTTAGGTAGTACTACTACTCCCAGCATGGAACAGTCTGTTCCATGATGGGAATAGTAGTACCTGTACTAACAGACTGATCACAGCAGGTATCACTTATGAAACCCGCTACGTTCCTCCGGTATAAGCTATAGAAGCCAGCCGCACTTCTCCGCTCCACTACCCGCACTATACTCCGCTGTGATGTGAAGTTCTCTTCACTTCACAGATTCATATTTCCCGCTGAGAACTGTGATTGGCCGGATAGTGTGGCCACTCACAGCTCTCAGTGGCATATACTAATCTGCAATGTGAAGATAACCTCACATCACAACGGAGTATAGTGCCTGGCAGGGGACCAGACAAGAGCGGCTGCCAACCACTTCTATAGCTTATTCCAGAGGATCGCAGCGGGTGTCAGGAGTGACACCCGCTGTGATCTGACCTTAACTGCAGGTATTTTCCTTTTTTCATTGCATACATATTGCACTTCAGATCGTCTTGAAAAGACTAAATAGCAGCATATTTAGCAGCAGAATTAACCCCTTAAGGACTCAGCGTTGTTCCATTTTTGCATTTTCATTTTTTCCTCATCACCTTCTAAAAATCATAACGCTTTCAATTTTGCACCTAAAAATCCATATGATGGCTTATTTTTGGCGCCACCTTCTACTTTGCAGTGACAGTCATTTTACCAAAAAATCCATTGCGAAACGGAAAAAAAATCATTGTGCGACAAAATTGAAGAACAAATTTCATTTTGTCACTTTTGGGGGCTTCCGTTTCTACACAGTGCATTTTTCGGTAAAAATAACACCTTATGTTTTTCTGTAGGTCCATACGGTTAAAATGATACTCTACTTATATAGGTTGGATATTGTTGTACTTCGGAAAAAAATCATAACTACATGCAGGAAAATGTATATGTTAAAAATTCTCATCTTCTAACCCCTATAACTTTTTTATTTTTCTGCGTACAGGCCGGTATGAGAACACATTTTTTGCGCCGTGTTGCGAAGTTTTTATCGCTATCATTTTTGTATTAGTCGGACTTTTTGATCGCTTTTTATTCATTTTTTCATGATATAAAAAGTGACCAAAAATACACTATTTTGGACTTTGGATTTTTTTTGCGCACCAGCCATTGACCGTGCAATTTAATTAACGATATATTTTTATTGTTCGGACATTTTCACATGCAGCGATACCACATATGTTTATTTTTATTTACACAGTTTTTTTTTTTTAATGGGAAAAGGGGGGGGGGGGGGTGATTCAAACTTTAGGGAAGGGGTTAAATGGCCTTTGTTAACTTTTTTTTTTCCACTTTTTTTTGCAGTGTTATAGCTCCCATAGGGACCTATAACACTGCACACGCTGATCTCCTCAGTCAGGCTTGGAGCAATCAATCGACAATCGGACGCCGCGGAGAGAGGTAAGGAGACCTCCGCCTGCGTCCCAGCTGATCGGAACATCGCGATTTTATCGCGATGTCCCGATTAGCCCGACTGAGCTGCCGGGAACCGTTTACTTTCGTTTTCAGACGCGGCGGTCAACTTTGATGCAGTGCGCAGCACAACGATCGGTGCCGTACGCTGTTAGCCCAGGGTCCCAGCTATCGTTAGCAGTCGGGACCGAGCCGGTGTGATGCGGGGTCACGGCGTGACTCAGTTTTTCACACCGGGCTTAGGGTGTACAGGTAAGTCCTTAAGGGGGATGTGCGCTGCCCTATCTTTCGGAGCTCTGCTCACAGCGTCCGGAAGTTTATTACTTCGAACGCTGTGTGCGGGCTTCCGTGTTCGCGGCCGCCGGGCGTGACGTAACGCCCAGCCCCTCGTGACGTCTCGCCCGCCCCTCTACCAAAGTCTATGGGAAGGGGGTGTGACAGCGGTCGCGCCCCCTTCCCATAGACTTTCGTTGAGGGGGTGGGCTAGACGTCACGAGGGGGCGGGCTAGACGTCACGAAGGGTCAGGCATGACGTAACGCCCGGTGGCCGCGAACATGGAAGCCTGCACACAGCGTTCGGAGTAATGAACTTCCAGACGGTATGAGCGGAGCTCCGAAAGGCAGGGCAGCGCACAACCCCTTTAAGAGGTTAAACAGCATAGATAGCAAAGCGTTTGATACTGTCCCTCACAGACGTCTGACAGGTAAGTTAAGGTCCTTGGGCTTGGAAACTTTAGTTTGTAACTGGATTGAACACTGGCTCATGGATCGTACCCAGAGAGTGGTGGTCAATGATTCGTACTCTGATTGGTCCCCGGTAATTAGTGGTGTACCCCAAGGTTCTGTACTGGGCCCGCTGTTGTTTAATTTATTTATCAATGATATAGAGGATGGTATTAACAGCTCTGTTTCTATCTTTGCAGATGACACCAAGCTTTGTAGCACGGTACAGTCTATAGAGGATGTGCATAAGTTACAGGATGACTTGGATAGACTAAGTGTCTGGGCATCCACTTGGCAAATGAGGTTCAATGTGGATAAATGTAAAGTTATGCATCTGGGTACTAATAACCTGCATGCATCGTATGTCTTAGGGGGGATTAAACTGGCAGAGTCACTGGTAGAGAAGGATCTGGGTGTACTTGTAGATCACAGACTACAGAATAGCATGCAATGTCAGGCTGCTGCTTCCAAAGCCGGCAGGATATTGTCATGTATAAAAAGAGGCATGGACTCAAGGGACAGGGACATAATACTCCCCCTTTATAAAGCATTGGTACGGCCTCACCTGGAATATGCTGTTCAGTTTTGGGCACCTGTCCATAAAAGGGACACTGCGGAGTTGGAAAGGGTGCAGAGATGCGCGACTAAACTAATATGGGGCATGGAACATCTTAGCTATGAGGAGCGATTAAAGGAGTTACAATTGTTTAGTCTTGAGAAGAGACGTTTAAGGGGGGATATGATAAACGTATATAAGTATATTAATGGCCCATACAAAAAATATGGAGAAAAACTGTTCCAGGTTAAACCCCCCCAAAGGACGAGGGGACACTCCCTCCGTCTGGAGAAGAAAAAGTTTAGTCTCAAGGGGCGACACGCCTTCTTTACCGTGAGGACTGTGAATTTATGGAACGGTCTACCTCAGGAACTGGTCACAGTAGGAACAATTAACAGCTTTAAAACAGGATTAGATACATTTATGGAACAAAATAACATTAATGCTTATGAAGAAATATAAAATCCTATCCCTTCCCCAATATCGCGCCACACCCCTACCCCTTAATTCCCTGGTTGAACTTGATGGACATATGTCTTTTTTCGACCGTACTAACTATGTACTAACTATGTATAACTATGTAGATAGTAGTTCCACCAGTCATGGCACAACGTTTCAGGGGCGGACCCCCTTATTCATGCTCGATGAATAAGGGGGTCCGCCCCTGAAACATTGTGCCATGACTGGTGGAACTACTATCTATGCTGTTTAATTCTGCTGCTAAATATGCTGCTATTTAGTCTTTTCAAGACGATCTGAAGTGCAATATGAATACGATGAAAAAAGGAAAATAAATCCGGAAGAAGTTTCCAAAGAAATCGTGAGTTACTTGGCGTGCGGTCAGCATTTGTTTGCCCTACACACGTGTTTGGTACTACTACTCCCAACATGGAGCACACTCTGCTCCATGCTGGGAGCTGTAGTACCTGCATTAATAGACAGATCGCAACGGGTGTCAGCAGTGACACCCGGGCCATCTGTCTATTAGTACATATACTCCATGTTGGGAGCAGTAGTACCTGCAGTAAGGGACAGATTGCAGCAAATGTCACTACTGACACCTGTTGCGATCGTCCTGATGTGAATTTCAGGACTCAGCTGTGCTCACGGCTACAGAGTCGGGAGAACAGTTGATGCTGAGCAGTAGATATACGTCGTATTTCTACTGCCCAGCAAGAACTTACAGTGAACCTGCAATGTATATACAGTATACACATTTCTGGCTCACTTAACCCCTTGCGGAGCTGTGCGCTATGTGCCAGCCCAGCAAGGAATGAGTTAACTTACACTGCTGGACAGTGTAGGTTAACCCTTCTGGCGGTATACACTATATACAGCTATCTATAGATAGCTGTATATAGTGTATACAGAAGACGAAGAAGTCCCCATACCTCCCTCCAGTCCCGGCTGGGTCCACTTAGCTCCGCCCCTAGTGATGATGTCATTAGTGGCGAAGCTATAGATGGGAGCCAGGCTGGTAAGGGTGTGAGGCTCTGTTCACATTGTACATTTTGTATAATGTGAACATACCCTTCTGCCAGTGTCCTCCAAGATGGGGAGACTCCAGCTGTTGCAAAACTACAACTCCCAGCATGCCCAGACAGCCAAAGGCTGTCTGGGCATGCTGGGAGTTGTAGTTGTGCAACAATTGTAGGCTCCCTGTTTGGGAACACATTGCAATATGGGCGCTCTCCCCAGTGGAAAGCACCAAAAATGTCCTAACCAATTTTTTGTGTTTTTTTTTCTTCTCGTTTCAGAGAATTATGGTGGATTCGGAGGACTACTGCGGATGAACTGGATTTTTTTTATTTTAATAAAATGGCTAACAAGGGCTGTGGGGGAGTATTTTTTAAAAATAAAATAATATTTCCAATGTGTACTGTTTGCTTTTTAATTGAATTTTCAGGCTTATTAGTGGAAGCCGTCTTATTGACGGAATACATTATTAAGCCGTGGCTTAGCGTTAGCCCCAAAAACAGCTAGTGCTAAAACCCCCAATTATTACCTTGGTATCCACCCCCATAGGGGTGCTGGGAAGAGCCGGTACCAAAAGGCCCAGAGGGTCAAAAATGGCATGCCTAGGCGGTAACAGACTGGCATTATTTTGGCCACTAACAATGGTCCTAGCCCACCCTGGTAACGTCAGGCTGCTTGGTTGGTATCTGGCTGTGAATAAACATACGCGGAACCCTATGCATTTTTTTTTTCATAAATAAATATATAAAATAAAAACGCCTAGGGTTCCCCGTATTTTTATCCTTATAGATTATAGAATACTGATATATTCTGTATACCGCCCAAAGGGGCTATAGGATCAGGAAGTCTTGTCAGTATAATGACTGGATTCCAGGCTCCTGTACAGTATACACGGGTACACTATGCACCCCTGTATACTATAGGGCCTGAAGAGGTGAGTAGTGATACTATACATCACTCCTCACCACCTGACACTCTGTGGACTGGGCGCTCAGCATCCGACCCACTGAGTGGTACCCTAAGGACAGTGAAAAACTACCACAAGGTACAAATTTGGCTGTTTCCACACACCAGGAAAAAAGCCAGAAAAACTGCCACAACGCAGGAAGAAGCTGTAGCAGTTTTTCTGGCAGTTTTTCCTGGTGGGAAAAAACCTCGGTGGAATTCCGGCCTTAGGCAGAATCCACATGAAAAACAATGCAGTTTATGAGAACGGCAAAGTCGGCAAAGTCCTAGGCAGTGCTGGGTGCATCTCTAGCCAGAATTTCTACAGCCAGAATTCCTCAGTATGAACCTAGCCTAATAGTAGCAATAATAGCAGTTCCCATGAGTGCTTTCTTAACTAAGAGCAGCTATTAATTTACAGGCAAGGTTATGCTGTTAGGCTCTGTTCACACAGCTGTCAGTTGATCCAATCCAAAAATAATAGATTTTGTCATAAGTGGCAGGATAATTACTTAAAGAGGAAGAAACAGGATAACTACACAAAATACATCATTATAACACTGGTTAAGAACCTAAGATTTGTGAGTTACACTTGGTGCTAATTGACATTGATGTATGGACCAAAATGGTACGGTTAAATTCTTTATAGTTTTTTTAATTTGTATAATAGTATTAAAATGGCAAGTTCATCCTTATTAAAGACACATTTGAAGACACTAACATTATCTACCTGATGAGTTGGGAAACAGACTAAAGGTAATTGCTATGGCCACAATTAGACAGGGTGCCTCTTTATTTTAAAGAATTTGTGGTTATTAGCACAAACAAATGCTACTGTTTTACAAAAACAAGTGTTTTCCACATCATAGAACTTGAGACTCCTACAGCAACCACATAATGCCTGAAGCACGTTCAGAAACCAAAATGTATGACAACACCTTTCTATTAAACACAATTCATTTATCACAACATGATAGGGTTTGCATTGGTGTATATTGTGGCTAATACACATATTCTAATAAACCATAGTACTGAACATACAAAAGGACTATGTTAGCCCAAGATCCAAAAACAAGTACATTGGAGACTTTGAGTCCTCCTCTGCTCTCAGTCTATCACTGGCCGAGGCAGGACATTAGCTGAGCTGATTAGCTGAGCCGCAGTGTGAGGTCTCAAGCATCAAAAGCTGGAATAAGATCGGGCTGGAGGACAGCAATATGAGCAGCACTGGGGAAGGGGTGTGAGTTCTGAAGGGAAGGTAAAGTTTTTTTTTTATTCAGAAAGCTTGGGCATAATGGGGGGTAAAAATTCACTGGCGTTCTCCTTTAACTCTATTTACTCATTTAATAAGAATATTTGTTTCTGGAAAAGTTGGATGACTAAAAATATGTTCAAAATAGTGTACAGTGGGGGAAAAAAAGTATTTAGTCAGCCATCAACTGTGCTCCCACTTAAAAAGATGAGAGAGGCTGTAATTTTCATCATAGGTATACCTCAACTATGAGAGACATAATGTGAAAAAAAAATCCATAAAATCACATTGTCTGATTTTTTAAGAATTTATTTGCAAATTATGGTAGAATAAGTATTTGGTCAATAAAAAAAGTTAATCTCAATACTTTGTTATATAGCCTTTGTTGGCAATGACAGAGGTCAAACGATTTCTGTAAGTCTTTACAAGGTTTTCACACACTGTTGCTGGTATTTTGGCTCATTCCTCCATGCAGATCTCCTCTAGAGCAGTGATGTTTTGGGGCTTTCGCTGGGCAACATGGACTTTCAACTCCCTCCAAAGGTTTTCTATGGGGTTGAGATCTGGAGACTGGCTAGGCCACTACAGGATCTTGAAATGCTTCTTACAAAGCCACTCCTTCGTTGCCTGGGCGGTGTGTTTGGGATCACTGTCATGCTGAAAGACCACATTTCATCTTCAATACCCTTGCTGATGGAAGGAGGGTTTCACTCAAAATCTCACGATACATGACCCCATTCATTCTTTCCTTTACAAAGATCAGTCGTCCTGGTACCTTTGCTGAAAAACAGCCCAAAGCATGATGTTTTCACCCCCATGCTTCACAGTAGGTGTGGTGTTCTTTGCATGATATCTGATCATATGACATTCTCCCAATCCTCTTCTGGATCATCCAAATGCTCTCTAGCAAACTTCAGACGGACCTGGATATGTACTGGCTTAAGCATGGGGAAACGTCTGGCACTGCATGATTTAAGTCCCTGGAGGCGTAGTGTGTTACTGATGGTAGCCTTTCTTACTTTGGTCCCAGCTCTCTGCAGGTCATTCACTAGGTCCCCCTGTGTGGTTCACTGTTCTTGTGATCATTTTGACACCACGAAGTGAGATATTGCGTGGAGCCCCAGATGGAGAGAGATTATCAGTGGTCTTGTATGTCTTTCATTTTCTAATAATTGCTCCCACAGTTGATTTCTTCACACCAAGCTGCTTGCATATTGTAGATTCAGGTTTCCCAGCCTGGTGCAGGTCTACAATTTGTTTCTGGTGTCCTTCGATAGCTCTTTGGTCTGGCCATAGTGGAGTTTAGAGTGTGACTGTTGAGGTTGTGGGTAGGTGTCTTTTATACTGATAACAAGTGCCATTAATACAGGTAACGAGTGGAGGACAGAGGAGACTCTTAAAGAAGAAGTTACAGGTCTGTGAGAGCCAGAAATCTTGCTTGTTTGCAGGTGACCAAATACTTATTTTACCAAGGAATTTACCAATTAATTCATTAGAAATCCTACAATGTGATTTCCTGTATTATTTCCTGTATTCTGCCTCCCATAGTTGAAGTCTACCTATGATGAAAATTACAGGCCTCTCATCTTTTAAAGTGGAAGAACTTGCACACTTGGTGGCTGACTAAATACTTTTTCCCCCCACTGTAAATACATAACTTTGCTTGACTTTCCCATTCCTTGTTTACTTCCTGGAACTTCTAAAAATCCATGTGTTTGCTGCTATATCTACCTCACTTCGACAACTGGAACAGATTTTTAGGCTATGGAAAATCTCTGTGCGGACATTGCCCCCGACAGCGCCATAACATGCCAGCGCTAGGACTGCTCAGGAATGCACCATCTCATACATGGCAATGCATTCTGTGCTGAGTCTGCAGAAACAATAGACATGTCTATTCTTGCTACGGACATCGGGATATGAAAGATGTTTCCGGTGCGGAAATTCTGCTTTGCAAACAGCGCAGCAGAATCCCATTTAATTCAATGGGATTCTGCTGCTGCGGAAATTCTGCTGTGTGAACATAGTGTTACTCTTTTCAAAGTAGTTTTCACCTAGATTTTAATGCTGCGGATGCACCAACAGCAGTCACAGATGCACCAACAGTAGTAACAGAGCGAGCTCCCGGCTGCAGAGATCTGCCACTACGAATGCCACACAGTGCTACCCTGCCTGCCACAGTCAGGAGCTCACTCTGCAGTCTCTCTGTGACTGCCGTCGGCACCCAAAATAAGCTGTGGATGTGTCCCATGTGACCCTGCCCATAGGCAGATATCCCATTTAGGATAGATTAAGCTGGAATGGAGGTTATGGTTCTCCACAGACAGAATTGGCTGAAAAGTGGCTAATTTTATTGTAGAGATAAGTGAAATTTTATCCTTATTGATATTCATATCTAGCGATGTCCCGATACCATTTTTTAAGACCAAGAACCAATCCTGAGGCTGTAAGAAATCTGCACCACTAATTAGAGTATGAATCCAGAGGTTTGCAGCCTCAAACAGGGGGCATTGTAACCTGTTTGAGTAATCCATTTTATTGACTGTTGTATTGGGTGGTTAGTAGTAAGACACCTGTATAGACAGAGATGAGATTTGTGTAGTTAGTGCTGGACAAGCAGGAATAATTTTTGTGTTAATGTATTTGCTTTGCTACTAAAAAAATAAAACACAGGAGAAGTTTAACTCCTTAACGACCATGGTCGTGTATACACATCCAGGTGGGATGCACGTTCCCGCACCTGGATGAGTATAAACGTCCATTAATCTCGTGGGTACTGCCTAGTGTACCAATGAGATTGTGGCAGGGACTCAGCCGGGAGCCTGCCGCACTGCCGGGACCAAAGTAAACTTCGGTGCTTGCAGTTTTAACCCTTTTAGCCAAGGTCAGAATTGACCGTGAGCTGTAAGTGTTTGACAGAGGGAGCTCCCTCTGTCTCCCCTGAAGCACACCGCAGCGCGATGGCGGGGTGCTGCGTGTGATTTCCGGCAGGCGGGGGCCTGCCACACTGCCGGGACCGAAGTAAACTTCCGTCCCGGCAGTTTAACCCTTACAGCCGCGGTCAGAAGCGAGCGCGAGCCGTAAGGTGTTTGACAGAAGGAGGGGGCTCCCTCTGTCTCTCTCTTGCAGCACCCCACAACGATCGCGGGGTTCTGCATGTCACCTGGGCAGCCAGGAGTCTTACAAAGACCCCCAAGTCTGCCCTAGTAGGTGCCTGTCATGACGTGTTAAAAGTGTAAAAAAAAAAAAAAGTGTAAAAAAATGTAATAAAAATACATTACATTTATTACATAAATAAATATTATTGAAAATAAAAATACGCAATGTGTAAGGTCACACGGAGCGCATCTGCAGTGTATTACATACTGCGGATGCCCCGCCAGCAATCACATTAGTGAGATCCCTGCTGCGGCTTGGTAGCTCTGTGTGTCCACTTATCACGGCGGATTTCCCGCCGGCAGTCACAAGCAGACACACTGAGTTACCCAGCCGTAGCAGGGAGCTCACTCATGTGACTGCCAGCTGGACATCCGCAGTGTAAAATACGCTGCTGATGTGCTCCGTGTGACCCATCCCTTATAAAAAAATTTTTTTTACAAAGGCCCCATTCATACTGCATTTCTGAAGTATGTTAGATGTATCCGTCAACATCACATCAAAAAAAGTGATGCCAATGTATACTGTAGCAACCCCATTCATTTCCGAATGAGACTGCTACAGTATAAGGTGGCATCCCTTTTTTGACATGACAGTAGACACCTCTAACATACTGCAGAAATGCAGTATGAATAGGGACTGCAACACCACTCAGCCCCCCCAACAAAATAAACATCATTTTTTTTCAAACATTTTTTTTCAACGCCCAGTTATGGATATATTCGTCATGAGCGGGTGTTTATTCCCACAACATGACGGATATATCCTTCAGGAACTACAGATGTTTGCTGACAGCTGCGTGGCACTGCTAGCCGACCAAGGAGCGATCAGGGCGGTCCCTGGTCCAGCTAATACATATTTCTTTCTGAGACAAAAATCTTGTGGTCCACGTCACTTGTAGGAGTGCGGTATCATTCTGCCAGCTCTGATCCTTTGCAGGCATTGAGTGGGGTATATTATTCATATAATGATGCCCTGAAAGCCAAAGGGGGCTCCTCTATTTCTGGGCCCTACCAGGCGGTCAGGCACCAAATATGGCCTAAGTGGGGGTACTGCTCACGAACAGTGTAATAAAATATGGGGCGTATTTCCTCCATTTTAGAAGCAATGTACTAAAATGATGTCCCACAAATAAAGCATTTGTGAAAAAAAAGAAATTTTCTACGTTTTTCACTGACATTGAAAAAATTCCAGCCACACAAGGTCTCAACGTACTTACTTTTTCCGTAGGTGAATACTTTAGGGGGTGTAGTTTTGAAAATGGGGTTACTTCTGGGGGTGCAATATTGTTCTGGCAGCTAGAATGCTTTGTAGGCATGAAGGGCAACCTATAATTTGTATAATGATATCCTGAAAGCCAAATGGCGCTCCTCTCCTATTGGGTCCCACCATGTGGCCATGCAACCAATTATGGCCAAGCAGCATAATAAAATGTGGGGTGTATTTCATTCATTTCAGAAGCCATATATATATATATATTTTTTTTTTTAAGTATCCCACAAATTATGCATATGTGGAAATTTTTTTTTTAAATAGTTTACACTGACCTATGCTAATATCATCAACACAAAAAGGCCTAAAAGAACGCACTACTAACGCAAGTGAATACATTTGGGGGTGTAGTTTTTAAAAAGGGTCACTTGTGGAGGTGTGGTATGGATCTACCAGCTTCAATCCTTTGTAGGCATGGTGTGGGGCCTTTAATTTTTTTTATAATGATGTTCTGAAATCCAAATGGCGCTACTCTCCTTTTGGGTCCCACCATGTAGCAAAGCAAACAAATATGGCTTAAGCTGTGATATTTCTGAACACAAGACGAGCAGCTTAATAAAATCTGGGGTGCATTTCTTCCTTTTCAGACTGAATGAACAAAAGATATGTCCCACAAATGATGCATTTGCGAAAAATGCTAATTTCTATTTTTTCAACTGACTTTGAGTCCTTTTTGTGTGGCTGGAATTGTTACAAAGTCAGTTGAAAAAATACAAAACATATTTTGTGTACATTGCCTCTGAAAAGAGGAAATGCACACCATATTTTATTGATCTGCCCGTTCTTTGTTCGGAAATACCCCGCTAATGCCATATTTGGTTCCCTGGCCGTGTGGCAGGAGAAGGAGAGGTGCGCCATTTGGCTTTCAGGACATAATTTTAGACTGAATGGATTAAAGGCCACACTTCATGCCTGCAAAGGGATTTAGCTGCCAGAACCATAAAGAACCCCCACAAGTGACCCCATTTTGGAAACTACACCCCTAAAGTATTCATCTAGACCAAAAGTGAGTACTTTGAGTCCCTTTTGTGTGGCTGGAATTGTCACAAAGTACTTACTTTTGGTCTAGATGAATATTTTAGTTTCCAAAATGGGGTCACTTGTGGGGGTTCTTTATGGTTTTGGCAGCTAAATCCCTTTGCAGGCATGAAGTGCGGCCTATAATTCATTCAGTCTAAAATGATGTCCTGAAAGCCAAATGGCGTTCCTCTCCTTCTGGGTCCTGCCACGCGGCCAAGGAACCAGATATGGCCTTAGCGGGGGTATTTCCGAACACAGGACGAGCAGATCAATAAAATATGGTATGCATTTCCTCCTTTTCAGAGGCAATGTACACAAAATATGTTCCACAAATTATCCATTTGTGACAAAAAAAAGCAAATGTAATTTTTTTTCTACTGACTTTGTAGCCATTTCAGCCACACAAAAAGGACTCAAAGTACCGTATTTATCGGGGTATACCACGCACCGGCCTATAACACGCACCCTCATTTTACCAAGGATATTTGGGTAAAAAAAGTTTTTTATCCAAATATCCTTGGTAAAATGAGGGTGCGTGTGTGTGCATGTGTATACCCTGATACACTGTTTCTGACCCCGCAGAAGCCCCCAGGAAAGGCAGGAGGAGAGAGGCCGTCGCTGCCCGCTTCTCTCCCTCTGCCTTTCCTGGGGTCTAGAGCCCTGCTGCCCCGCTTCTCTCCCCCTGCTATCGGCGCCGCTGCCCCTTCTCCCCCCTGCTATCGGCGCCGCTGCCCCTTCTCCCCCCCTGGCTATCGGTGCCACTGCCCCTTCTCTCCCCCTGGCTATCGGTGCCTCTGCCCCATTGCCGGTGCCGATAGCCAGGGGGAGAGAGGCGGCGCTGGCAATGGGGCAGTGGCGCCGATAGACGGGGAGAGAAGGGGCAGCGGCACTTGTCATTGCGCCGCGCCGTGCAGAGCATAGCAACGACGCAGGGGACGCCACACCGGAGGCCAGAAGCAGCGCGGACCCGGCAACAGGTAATTATACAACCGGGGATAGGGGAGGCAACGGGGCAGCGGCGCCGGCAATGGGTGCCGCTGCCCCTTCTCTCCCCGTCTATCGGCAGGGGCAGAGAAGCCGGCAGCGACGGCAGGTCTCTGCACCTGCAAAAGCCGCAGCAGGTCATTGATTTAAAGCGCCCGCTTTAAATCATTGAACTGCAGCGGCTTATCGGCGTATAACATGCAGATAGACTTTAGGCTAAAAATTTTAGCCTAAAAAATGCGTGTTATATGCCGATAAATACGGTACTCACTTTTGGTCTAGATGAATACTTCAGGGGGTGTATTTTCCAAAATAGGGTCAATTCTGTGGGTTCTGTATGGTTCTAGCAGCTAAAACCCTTTGCAGTCATGAAGTGCAGCCTATAATCCATTCAGCCCATAATGATGCCCTGTAAGCCAAATGGTGCTACTCTCCTTCTGGGTCCCGCCACACGGCCAAGGAACCCAATATGGCCTTAGCGGCGGTATTTCCGAACACGGGACAAGCAGCTCAACAAAATATAATGTGCATGTCTTTCAATATCAGAAGCTATGTACAAAAAATATGTCCCAAAAATTATGCCTTTGTGAAAAAAAAAAGCAAAATTCTAATTTTTAAAGGGGTATTCCACAGGGAGCCTGTCGGCTTCAATGGGTGGAGGGATCGCTTGGTGGGAGAGAGATCAATCTGCAACAGCTGTAGGCACCCTGATTGAAAACCACAGGTCTTTTGAATGGATGCAGCTCATTTATGTTTCAATGGGTGGGGTGGCTGATGTGTGGGAGGGAGGAAAATGGAATTATGGGATTTGTAGGCAAAAAAGAAAACAAACAGGAAATACCAGTTCAGAAAAAGCTAGCCACGGTATTATGGTAATCTCACAATTTAGCCATTTAGCCCCAAGACAAGTGCAGATCCTTCCTAAGCATGTCCATTACTGTCTGCCAAATATGTACTAAAATCCCCTTATGGTGGATAACCCCTTTAACACCATAGTTTTTTTGGCAGGAATTGTAACAAAGTCAGTGTTAAATGGGTTATCCACCATAAGGTGATTTTAGTACGGGATGGAAAAAAGAGAATTATGTGTGCAGCTCACAACCAAAAAATCTGAGGTATTCGTGGTTAAAAGGGTCGATCCCCCCCGACCAAATATGGGAAAAATCTAACAAATTGTATTAACCACACCTCAAGGACTTTACCATCCCAGATGGTAAAGTCCTAGAGGTGTGGTTAATACAATTTATTTGATTTTAGTACGTACCTGTCAGGCAGTAATGGACATGCTTAGGAAGGATCTGCGCTTGTCTTGGGGCTAAATGGCTATGTCATGAGATTACCATAACACTGTGGCTAGCTATTTGTGAACTGGTATTTCCTGTTTCAGTTTTTTTTTTTTTTACTACAAATCCCATAATTCCATTTTCCTCCCTCCCACACATCAGCCACCCCACCCATTGAAATATAAATGAGCTGCATCCATTCAAAGACCTGTGGTTTTCAATCAGGGTGCCTACAACTGTTGCATTAGTTGCAGATTGATCTCTCTCCCACCAAGTGTTTAAACACCCATTGAAGCAGATAGGCTCCCAGTTATCAGCTGACTAGTGAGTCCGGTCTCGGCCGCATTGCAACCTGGGAAAAATCTGAGGCAACAGTTATTTTGTATGCTGTTAAAAATAATTATTGGGGTGGAAATCACATAAGAATTGTGAGAAAACCGTCACAAGTACAGACACTATATTATGAACTACACTAACTTCACAGCCCCTGTAGCATAGTGAAATAAAAAAAATTCCTGGAATACCCATTTAAAATACTCACTATACCCACTAGTGAATACCTTGAGGGGTCTAGTTTTTAAAATGAGGTCATTTGGGCAGGTGGTCCTATGTTCTATTACCTCTAAGTTTCAGCAAACCTTGCATAGTACATAGAAAAATATGTACCTTTTAAATTTCAAACATTTTCTAAATTTCAAGTAAAATTGTTAGGCTTCTAATTCACTTAAAATGTTAATTTAAAAAAATATGTTTTTTAAATAAAGTAGACATCTGAAGCATGTTTCATAAATTATTTACTCAGTAAGCATAAATATATGGAATATATTAGTGTTTAAACAGCAAAATTTTTTTGTTGTTTCTTTTCGAAAACGTCATGATTTTTTGCATTGCAAAAAAAAAAAAACTCAAATGATATCGGCTTACTTTTACTATGTACATGAAGTACAACTTGTGACAAAAAAAAATTCAGAATTATCATGATTGGCAAAACGTTACCAGAGTTATTCTCTAATAAAGTCAGACATCCCCGATTTGAAGGGGCGTACAGGCCAAATTGTCTTGGTCCTTAACCCCTTAAGGACAACGTGTTTTTTCGTTTTTGCACTTTCGTTTTTTCCTCCTCACCTTTTAAAAAAATCATTGTGCGACGAAATTGAAGAAAAAACACCATTTTGTAAATTTTGGGGGCTTCCGTTTCTACGCAGTGCATATTTCGGTAAAAATGACACCTTATCTTTATTCTGTAGGTCCATACAGTTAAAATGATACCCTACTTATATAGGTTTGATTTTGTCGTACTTCTGTAAAAAATCATAACTACATGCAGAAAAACGTATACATTTAAAATTGTCATTTCTGACCCCTATAACTTTTTTATTTTTCCACATATGGGGCGGTATGAGGGCTCATTTTTTGCGCCGTGATCTGAAGTTTTTAGCGGTACCATTTTTGGATTGATCGGACTTTTTGATCGCTTTTTATTCATTTTTCACTTATTTTCACTGTTATTTTGGACTTTGGAATTTTTTTTGCGCGTACGCCATTGACCGTGCGGTTTAATTAACTATATATTTTTATAGTTCGGACATTTACGCACGCGGCAATACCACATATGTTTATATTTATTTTTATTTACATGGTGTTTTTTTTATGGGAAAAGGTGGGTGATTTGAACTTTTATTAAGGAAAGGGATTAATCACATTTATTAACTTTTTTTTACACTTTTTTTTGCAGTGTTATAGCTCCCATAGGGGCCTATAGCACTGCACACACTGATCTTATACCCTGTTCACTGCAAAGACATAGCTTTGCAGTGATCAGGGTTATCGGCTGTCGATTGCTCAAGCCTGAATCTCAGGCTTGGAGCAATCAATCACCGAGGGGACACGCCGGAGGCAGGTAAGAGGACCTCCGATCGTGTCCCAGCTGATCGGGACACCGCATTTTTACTGCGGTAGTCCCGATCAGCCCCGCTGAGCAGCCGGGCAGCTTTCACTTTCAGTTTAGATGCGGCGTTCAACTTTGAACGCCGAGTCTAAAGGGTTAATATCGCTGCTGCGCGCTATTAGCCCCTGGTCCCGGCATCAGATACATGACGGGACTGACCCGATATGATGCGGGGTCACTGCGTGACCCCGCATTATATCGCGGGAGCCGACCAAGGACGTAAATATACGTCTTTGGTCATTAAGGGGTTAAAGGGCTATTCTAGGGAAAAAAAACTTTTCTTTTTTTACATCAACTGGCTCCAGAAAGTTAAACAGATTTGTAAATAACTTCTATTAAACAATCTTAATCCTTCCAATAATTATCAGCTGCTGAAGCTGAGTTATTCTTTTCTGTATGGCAACAGTGCTCTCTGCTTGTCTCGGGAACTGCACAGAGTAGATGAGGTTTGCTATGGGGATTTGCTTCTACTCTGGACAGTTCTCGAGATAGGTGTCATCAGAGAGCACTTAGACAGAAAAGAACAACTCAACTTCAGAAGCTCATAAGATTTTTTAACAGAAGTCATTTACAAATCTGTTTAACTTTATGGAGCCAGATAATATATATAAAAAAGTTTTTTCCTGGATAACCCCTTTAAGGGGTTAAACAATGTTCCCTGGCTGCTAGTTTGAAGCAGTTTGACTGTATATATATATATATATATATATATATATATATATATATATGTATGTATATTGGCTGGAAGTTCTTTTATTTTTGGAACACAGAGCTCTCTGCTGACATCATGACCACAGTGCTCTCTGCTGACACCTCTGTCTATTTTAAGAACTGTCCAGAGTAGGAGAAAATCCCCATAGCAAACATATGCTGCTCTGGACAGTTCCTAAAATGGACAGATATGTCAACAGAGAGCACTGTGGTCATGATGTCAGCAGAGAGCTCTGTGTTCCAAAAAGAAAAGAATTTCCTCTGTAGTATTCAGCAGTTAAGTACAGGAAGGATTAAGATTTTTTAATAGGAGTAATTTACAAATCTGTTTAACTTTCTGGCACCAGTTAATAGAATTTAAAAAAAATGATAATACGTTTTCCCCTTTAAATCCAGCACATGCATCTATAGGAACAGGTTGTTTGGCCAATTTCTGCTTGTCTGATGTTTTTCTTCATACCCCAAAAAACAGCTGTGCAGAATTCTTTATACACAATGCTACAGTGCCATTTGTAAAGTGACTGTAACATCCTGTTCTGTGATTTTTAGTTTTTTATTTCCTCTTGGATGTGGATCTGGTACCCTACTTATACCTAATATAGAGCTATGACTCTAATTCTCTTTAAGGTACATGCAGTAGTTGAGTAAAGGAAACCTCAGGGCACATATGACAAATGTAGACAGAAGTGCATGCTGTGACTGGAAACCTCAACGTCATCAGCCGAAGCTGTCAGGTCCATTTCCCTTTCTTTTGACTGTGTGTGCCTATCTATATCTGCACTACAGGGTGTCCTTACTATGCTTTTAGTTTATGCTTGATATCCTTGTCTCTGACCTCAAGTTGTTCCTGGTGGTTCTGATTTTTTAACCCAAGGATGGCTCCAGACTACTGCTGTGTCTTCCTCTTGTTCAGTCACCAACATGACCCATATTTAGTATTTCAATACCTTAACGTAAAGCCTGCAGGTTCTGTATACAGTGGTCCCTCAACATACGATGGTAATCAGTTCCAAACGGACCATCGTTTGTTGAAACCATCGCATGTTGAGGGATCCGTGCAATGTAAAGTATAGGACAGTGGTCTACAACCTGCGGACCTCCAGATGTTGCAAAACTACAACACCCAGCATGCCCGGACAGCCAACGGCTGTCCGGGCATGCTGGGTGTTGTAGTTTTGCAACATCTGGAGGTCCGCAGGTTGTAGACCACTGTTAGAAGAAGTTGTACTCACCTGTCCCCGCCACTCCGGACCATCACCGCTCGTCACCGCTGCCCTGGATGTCGCCTTCCATCGCTGACACCGCGTCCCCGAGGCCTCTGCTTCCCCGACATCCGCGCTCTCCGTCATCACGTCGCTACGCACGCTGCTCCTATTGGATGACGTGATGACGTCGACAGAGAGCGCCGATGATGCAGGGGATCCTGAAGTGGACGCGCCGGAGCCCCGAGGACAGGTAAGTGATCGTCAGCGGACCACACGGGGCACCGTAAACGGCTAACTGGTGGCAGCTGAAGCAGTCTTTGCTGCCGGATAGCCGTTTATGCGATGGCCCGACATACAAAAGCATCGTATGTTGATGCTGCCTTCAACATGCGATGGCCTCTGAGAGGCCATCGTATGTTGAAATGATCATAGGTCGGGGAATCACTGTAATCATATTTGTTATCAGTAGACCCCATATGATTATTAGAGGGGGCTATAAAATTACTTCAGTCAAATATATATATAAAAGTAATATGCTGTGATCTCTTCTCACCTAGTGCAGCGTATGGCAATGAATTCAATCAAATTCTGAATAACCAAAAGAAAAGTCTGACATCTGCCTAAATCCTGTGCTGATCAGTAAGATTGTAGATTTTACTTCTATGAAAAAGAGTATATAATATTTACAAGATAGAGACAACAGAGTACAGTACTATAATTTTAAAGATAGATAGAGGTGATTTTATGTGGCTTTAGCTGAAGATCCTGCATGTGTCATGTTTAATGCTCAGACACGTACACTGGATTTGAACCCATGACATATAGTTGTTAACCCCTTAAGGACGGACCCATTTTTTACCTCAATGACCAGGCTCTTTTTTTATTTTTTTTATTTGACATGTATCTCTTTAAATGGTAATAACTTTAGAACACTTTTTCTGAGCAGAGCGATTCTGAGATAGTTTTTTCGTGACATATTGTACTTTATTTAAGTCATGCATTTTTGTTGACACATGCAGCATTTTTTGTGAAAAACTTCAAAATATTGTGAAAAACAGGAAAATTTCTAGCGTTAAAATATTTTTTTTATGGTGTACACTGTGCGGTAAAAGTGATGGTATATTTATTCTTGTGTCAGAAAGATTATGGCGATACCCATTTTATATAGCTTTCTTTGTCCTTTTTTCTTTTCTGAGCAAAATTCTTTTTCTGCCATTCATTTTCCAACTTTTTTATTTTTCATCCGACACCATTGAGTAAGGGCTTATTTTTTGCGGGATGAGCTTTACTTTTTATTGATATCATTTTTGCGGTATGTGCTACCTTTTGATCTCTTTTGGGGAATTTAGCGCTTTTTTTTTACAGCGTTAACAGTGCGGGATAATTTACGTTATAGTTTTATAGTACACGTCATTATGGACGTGGCAATACCTATTATGTATATGATTTGTGTTTTTGATCTTTTTTGGTGCTAATACAGGGCTTTTATTGGGAAAGGGGCATTTTTTATTTTTTTTACACTTCATACTTTTATTGAAGAACTTTTTATTTTATTTTTTACACTTTTTACAGGTTATACTATACTGCAATACATTTGTACTGCAGCACAGTATGACCTGATGAGCTCAGACACTACAGCCTATGCGATACAGCCTCTAGCTGGATATCACGAGCTTCTATAGCAGGCATAAAGGAGGTCATGATCTGACCTCCTGCTGCCATAGCAACTAACGGCGACCCGCGATCGTATCGCGGTGCCGCCGTCGGTGAACAGGAGGAGAGCGCTCCCCCTGTCAACACCATTAGATGCCGTGATCAGGATTGATCACGGCATCTAGGAGGTTAATGCTGCCCGATCGCAGCTCCGGCAGCTGCGGTGGGACTCCGGCTGTGATTGACAGCCGGGTCCCCTCTCCAATTTCCTGCGCTGCCCGCGGCAATGCCGGAGATCACTAGGACGTATGCATACGTCCAAATGCGCGAACATGTCGGATGTTTGGATGTATGCATACGTCCTATAGCTGGAAGGGGTTAAGGGGGTATACCTACCTCAAAATTTATGGCATATGTATACAATATGCAATGTCTGATAGATGTGGGTCGCACCTATCCCAAGAACAAGGGTCCCCTCTTGTCTGCTTGTGGCAGTCCGGAAATCTAAACCAACTGGATAGGCTGTTTGTTTTACACATTTTGCAAAGCGAAACCATCTTAATAGGCTTTTAACCCCTTCCCGCAGAATGTCATATATAAACGCCGGGTTGTGCAGTGCGTTCGCGCATCCCGGCGTTTATAAATGACATTCAGTTAACCCGGCGATGCGCAGCATCGCACGGGTTAACTGGCAGAAATCCCGCTGTTTCCAGCAGGGGACAACTTCTGCTTCACCCCCCAGGACCATCCATTGATGGTCCTGGTCAGCGATCACTGTGATTGGTCCCTGTGGACCAATCACAGTGATCTGGGGTGAAAGTTCAGATCCCCCGCACTGCCCGCCCCTGGAAGCCGGGCAGAACGGGGGACGATGGCTGCAGGGGCTCGCAGGGACCTGCAGCATAGGGGGGGGGAAAACACCAGGGGACCGGCGGCCTTACCTGGCGGGACCGAGGAGCAGCGGCAGGACCGGCCACGTGGACGAGCAGCGACGGGACCAGCAGGTAAGTATATGGTCCTCAGAAGCAGCAGTGAAGATCTTCACTGCTGCTTCTAGGCGTCTGAAAACTACAACTCCCAGCATGCCCAGACAGCCTTTGGCTGTCTGGGCATGCTGGGAGTTGTAGTTTTGCAACATCTGGAGGGCCCCAGTTTGGAGACCATTGTATAATGGTCTCCAATCTGTGCTCTTCCAGCTGTTGCAAAACTACAACTCCCAGTATGCACTGACTGTCCAGGCATGCTGGGAGTTTTAGTTCAGCAACATCTGGCCCTTCAGATGTTACCGAACTACAACTCCCAGCATGCCCTTCAGCTGTCTGGGCATGCTGGGAGTTGTAGTTTTGCAACAACTGGAGACACACTGGTTGGGAAACATTGTCTGTTTCTAACTCAGTGTTTCCTAACCTGTGTGCCTCCAGCTGTTGCAAAACTATAACTCCCAGCATGCACTAACAGACCATGCATGCTGGGAGTTGTGGTTTTGCAACAGCTGGTGCACCCCCCCCCCTGTGAATGTACAGGGTACATTCACATGGGCGAGGCTTTTACAGTGGGTTTCTCGCATCTTGAGATGCAGCAAATTTTGCGCTGGGAAACTCGCTGTAATCCCCTGCCCATGTGACTGTACCCTAAAAACACTACACTACACTAACACAAAATAAAATAAAAAGTTAAAAACACTACATATACACATACCCCTACACAGCCCCCCTCCCCCAATAAGAACGTCCGGTACACCACTGTTTCCAAAGCAGAGCCTCCAGCTGTTGAAAAACAACAACTCCCAGAATTGCCGGACAGCCGTTGACTGTCCAGGCATGCTGGGAGTTTTGCAACAGCTGGAGGCACCCTGTTTGGGAATCACTGGCGTAGAATACCCCTATGTCCACCCCTATGCAAATCCCTAATTTAGGCCTCAAATGCACATGGCGCTCTCACTTTGGAGCCCTGTCATTTCAGGGCAACAGTTTAGGGCCACATATGGGGTATCGCTGTACTCGGGAGAAATTGCGTTACAAGGTTTGGGGGGCTTTTTCTTCTTTAACCCTTCATGAAAAGGAAAAGTTGGGGTCTACACCAGAATGTTAGTGTAAAAAAATTTAATTTTTTACACTAACATGCTGATGTTGCCCTATACTTTACATTTTCACAAGAGGTAAAAGGGAAAAAAGCCCCCCAAAATTTGTAACGCAATTTCTCCCGACTATGGAGATACCCCATATGTGAGCGCAAAGTGCTCTGGGGGCGCACAACAAGGCCCAGAAGGGAGAGCGCACCATGTACATTTGAGGTGATTTGCACAGTGGTGGCTGATTGTTACAGCGGTTTTGACAAACGCAAAAAAAACAAAACCCCACATGTGACCCCATTTTGGAAACGACACCCCTCACGGAATGTAATGAGGGGTGCAGTGAGAATTTACCCCCCACAGGTGTCTGACGGATCTTTGGAACAGTGGTCTGTGAAAATGAAAACTTGTACAGCCCACTGTTCCAAAGATCTGTCAGACACCAGTGGGGGGCAAATGCTCACTGTATCCCTTGTTACGCTCCTCAAGGGGTCTAGTTTCCAAAATGGTATGCCATGTTTTTTTTTTTTTGCTGTTCTGGCACCATAGGGGCTCCCTAAATGCAACATGCTCCCCGAGCAAAATTTGCTCTCAAAAAGCCAAATATGACTCCTTCTCTTCTGAGCATTGTAGTTCGCCCATAGTGCACTTCAGGTCAACTTATGGGGTACCTCCATACTCAGAAGAGATGGGGTTACAAATTTTGGGGGGTATTTTCTGCTATTAACCCTTGCAAAAATGTGAAATTTGGGGGGAAACAAACATTTTAGTGGAAAAAATATATATTTTTTTTACTTATGCAAAAGTCGTGAAACACCTGTGGGGTAATAAGGCTCACTTTATTCCTTATTACATTTCTCAAGGGGTCTAGTTTCCAAAATGGTATGCCATGTGAGGGTTTTTTGCTGTTCTGGCACCATAGGGGCTTCCTAAATGCAACATGCCCCCAAAAAAACATTTCAGAAAAACGTACTCTCCAAAATCCCCTTATCGCTCCTTCCCTTCTGAGCCCTCTACTGCGCCCGCCGAACACTTTACATAGACATATGAGGTATGTGCTTACTCGAGAGAAATCAGGCTACAAATATAAGTATACATTTTCTCCTTTTACTCCTTGTAAAAATTCAAAAATTGGGTCTACAAGAACATGCGAGTGTAAAAAATGAAGATTGTGAATTTTCTCCTTCACTTTGCTTCTATTCCTGTGAAACACCTAAAGGGTTAAAATGCTGACTGAATGTCATTTTGAATACTTTGGGGGGTGCAGTTTTTATAATGGGGTCTTTTATGGGGTATTTCTAATATGAAGACCCTTCAAATCCACTTCAAACCTGAACTGGTCCTGAAAAATAGTGAGTTTGAAAATTTTGTGAAAAATTGGAAAATTGCTGCTGAACTTTGAAGCCCTCTGGTGTCTTCCAAAAGTAAAAACTCGTCACTTTTATGATGCAAACATAAAGTAGACATATTGTATATGTGAATAAAATTTTTTTTTTTTTTAATATACATTTTCCTTACAAGCAGAGAGCTTCAAAGTTAGAAAAATGCAAAATTTTCAAATTTTTCATCAAATTTTAGGATTTTTCACAAGGAAAGGATGCAAGTTACCACAAAAATTTACCACCATGTTAAAGTAGAATATGTCACGAAAAAACAATCTCGGAATCAGAATGATAACTAAAAGCATTCCAGAGTTATTAATGTTTAAAGTGACAGTGGTCAGATGTGCAAAAAACGCTCTGGTCCTTAAGGCCAAAATGGGCTTGGTCCTGAAGGGGTTAACTAAGAATATATTTATACTCTGATCTACTACCATGAGATGCTGTTATAGAAAATGAGTTCACAGATTTTTGATAATTTCATACAGGGATGTGGAATTCCTATTGCCCGACGCCCGGGATATGCAGTTCCGGGCGCCGGACAGGTGAATTTTTCCGGCCCTTAGCCCAGCTTCGAGCAAGCAGGGCCGGACCTGACAAGATCTGCGGCGCTCTGCAGTATGTATGGAGCGGGCTCCCGACTCATGCCCACTCCGTACTCTGCAGCCCCTGGCTGTGGAAACTTGCACCCCGTGCAGACCTGCGTCCTCTTCCTTCGCTCCACACAGCTCTAGCTTCGCAGAGCTGAGGGGAGGAGCGGACGGGAGTCTACATAGGGCGCAAGTTTCCACCTCACACCGCCGCTAATAGCCAGCATGTGGCGTTCAGCAGTCTGAATGTACGGATTAATTGGGTTGTTACCATCTTTTGGTGAAAATTTCAGGTCAATAGCACCTTTGGAAATATATTTAGTGAGAAAAATGGTAACGTGTTCAATACTTATTTTACCCACTGTTGTATATTAGAGTTCTAAAGAGCATCTGTGATATCACTTGGTTCACAAATACTTTAGTTCTTCTACTCACTCATTCTGACATCCACTGCTCAGAAATGGGCATGTCCGAGTCCACTCACTTCACTCACTATGCATTCACTTCCTCCCTGAGTCTGCTGTGCTGGGTCTCTTCATCGAAACACTGCATGCTGCTCTGTAACCCCCTCCTCTCTGTTTTCAGACAGGAGTCTAATAGACAGGACAGGAGTGAGCACAGAGGAGTGCTAGTCCTCCCTGACTTCCTGGACTTTTTCCCAGCCTGCGCTGCAGCCAGACCCCTAGTGTTCTATTTATATAAGCCATTATTTCTTAAAAAGGAGATACATTTTTTTTAATGAAGTATATTAGAATAGTAATGTTTTGCAGAGATGTACAACATATAAAACGTTTTTGATTCTGACAGTGCCCATTTAAGTCTATTTGTATATTATTAAATAATTGTATGGGTTTATTTATGTTTTCACTTTGCTATCCATGACTACTGTGTCTGGCTATGAGTTATGGTCTATTTTTTAATGGGTATAATCTGGATGTGTTATTGGATAAGAGGAAGAGAACTTTTTGTTTTTGAATTTGTATCCAATGTCTAATATCCTCCTGTTTTTTTTCTTCCAAAATAGGTCCATTTGCTTCAACCTTGCCACAAACTGCTGAATACTTTGTCTTGAAATCAGTTGTGTAAACACTTTATAAAAGCAATGCAGCGAATCCTGATCCATGTAGACTGAACAGTATACTAACATTAATCTAACTAGTCACACTTAATAATGACCCAGCCTAAGAATTCAAAAAAGACAAAAAATGTACCAGTAGTTTGTTTATTTAATTTAAGAGAAATACAGAGTATATAATCACAGAAACCATGCCCCACCCTGGTAGGAGTGTGCCATCTCACAGTGCATGTCACAATAGGGTTGGTCTCTGACCCTCTCTAAACATCTGCATTTGCAGACTCTTTCAGCAGTAATAGTTTACCTTGTATCTCTGCAAACCGCCTTCGGGGCTAATTAGAATGTTACTGATGTGCAGGCTAGAGATAGTACAATAACAGGGGCGTTGCTAGAGTCTTAAAAGATCAGAGGTACAAGCCCCAGGACATATGGTTTGCTGCCCCCTTGCCCCTAAAATAAATAAATATATATATATATATATATATATAATGGTCAAATATGGTCAAATAATGGTCAGGTACCAGGCGTACAAAGTAAAAGCTGAATACAATACAGGGAACATTTGTAGTACTATACTTTCCTTTCTCCTCTGTATCTGGGCTCAAACCAACAAGATGATGTCTCTGTAGACAAACCACCAATCCTGCAGCTACCCCATATGCCCCTCTTCGTGCTTTGCCCCATAAGTACTTTCCACTTCCAGAAAGGACCAGTGCTCCCTAAAGTAATACTTGCTTTGTGGTATACAGTAACAGGCATCCCCTCAGTAACAATTGTCCCTTTGTGCATCCAACCTAAAACTACCCCCCCCCCCCCCCCCCACACACACACACACACACACACACACACACACACTACACAACAATACTGCCCATCTTTGCTCCTCCAAGTGCCCATCTTCGTGCAGGCAGTGCTGTGATAACACTGCATTATATTTAAATATATCATCCCCCCTTCAAAGATGTACTGTATATAAAGTTGAATTTGGGAATAGCCCAGATATATGTGACACTGGGCCCAACATCTCAGGCATGAGTACCAAAAACAGGATGCACAGTAATGATAAATTATTTTTATTCATAATGAACAAGAATTGTAGGATCTCAACATTGTTAAAACTTTTTATTTGATTATTCAAGAATATTTTACAGCACAGTTATATTAAAAACTATTAGCAAATATTAGGGAATAAACAGCAAATGATGAGTCTCTTACCAAAACACTAACCAGGTGGCTTGATTATATAAAAAAAAGTGACTTGATCATAAAGAAGGTGACTTCTTTATAAAAGAAGTGATTTGATTATGAAAAAGGTGACTTGATTATGGTCAAAATGTTCCTAGAGAAACCAGCACAAGTGTCAAAGATTATGGCAACAGCCCCTCTGATCTCTCCATTCATGTCATAAACGGAATTCGTTTTCTGCTAAAATAAATGAGGGGATTTTAACTCACCAACGTTGCTTTTGGTCTCAACTACCTGGATTGCTAAACTCTAAAGCATTTCAATTAATGTAGTCATGTACAGCAGAGCAGTAGTTTACACTGTGCTACCTAGTTTTGACATAGGAATAATTTTTATTATCACTCCATGAACATATATAAGATAGTAAAGGAGGCAAAGGCTAAATAATAAACTAAAATAATTAACATTTCATACTAATCAAGAGTAAAAAGTTGGACTGATCAGGAACATTAAAGAACATGTTCCAGGGGCATAGTAGTTGTAGTTAACAAATTTAACTATAACACTTAAATCAGAGATTACTACCAGATTATTTCTATATACTACACTATTAATGGCTCAATGAAAGCACAGAAGCCTTACCCTGGAGCAAGGATTACGACTACAGGGCTCTAACTAGACATATGTAAGAAACAGAACTAAAAGGAGAAAAATGTGTATAGACAGGACAACGAAGGTAGATAAGACGATAAGACAGAATATAGAGATAAGACAGACCTAAGGCCTTGTAGGTAAAGAGTGTTAGCGAAAGGGCAGGGAGGGGTTATCCACTACTTCAACAACTCAACTTGTGATCAACCTTGTAAGTGAATCTTATTCAAGCAAATATTTACTTTCCTTTTTGATGGTTCTTTTACCAGGGCAGATTGTGCCTGTAACATGTGACAATCGATGATATAGAAAGCTGATCAGCACTCATTTCCCTTCATTATCAGGTTGCAATGATCATAAGTGGATTTGTAATAGTGATTGTTCACACAAAGCACTTTATGTTATTGTAGGGAACTCCTCCTCTGCTTACATAATGGGCTCTACTATCCACATAAAAGAAACAACATTTTTAAGCTTAGGTAAAACACACGACTAACAACAAATGTGTTTATTAATTTATTTTATTAAAATTGGTCAGGAAAAAAAATGTTACAAAGAGCTTTGTGAAAGAAAGTTCCCCATATTCTCCATAATGAAATTTCAACAGGAAATAAAGAAAAAATCCCAGCAAAATCCTACAATGTTTTATGTAGATCCATATGTACAGCATGGAACTTTCTGATCTTCATTGATGACTATGAAGAAAGCTTTTCTTGCACACCTAGGGGGAGATTTATGAAAACCTGTGTAGAGGAAGAGTAGTGCAGTTGCCCATAGCAACCAGATTGCTTATTTCATTTTTAAAAAGGCCTCTTAACCCCTTAAGGACCAGGCCCATTTTCACCTTAAGGACCAGGCCAATTTTATTTTAGTGTTTTCATTTTTCCTCCTCGCCTTCTAAAATCCATAACTCCTTTATATTTCCATCTACAGACCCATATAGGGGCTTGTTTTTTGCATGACCAATTGTACTTTGTAATGAAACCTCTCATTTTACCATAAAATGTACGGCGAACCCCCAGGGAGAAAATTTGAATGAAAACTAAAATTTTGCACATTTTGGAGAGTTTTGTTTTCACACTGTACACTTTACGGTAAAAATGACATGTGTTCTTTATTCCTTTATTCGGTGGATCAATACGATTAAAATGATATCCATGGCTAGATACTTTTATATTTTTGTACCGCTTAAAAAAAATCTAAAACTTTTTGTACAAAATCAGTAATATAAAATTGCCCAATTTTGACCACCTATAACTTTATTTTTCCATATATAGGGCGGAATGAGGGCTCAGTTTTTGCGCCGTCATCTGTACTTTTTATCGATAGTACATTTGCATATATAAAACTTTTAGATAATTTTTTATTATTTTTCTTTTTATAAAATGTGACAAAAAAGCTGCATTTTTGGACTTTATTTTTTACGTTTACGCCGTTCACCGTACGGGATCATTAACATTATATTTTGATAGTTTGGACATTTACGCACGCGGCGATACCAAATATGTTTATTAAAAAAATTACGCATTTTGGGTGTAAAATGGGAAAAACGGACAATTTTAATTTTTATTGGGGGAGGGGATTTTTCAACTTTTCTTTTTTTTTTTACACCTTTTATGTCCCCATAGGGGACTATCTATAGCAATCATTTGATTGCTAATACTGTTCAGTGCTATGTATAGGACATAGTACTGATCAGTATTATCGATGATCTTCTGCTCTGGTCTGCTCGATCTCAGACCAGAGCAGAAGAACCTGGGAGACGGCCGGAGCAAGGTGAGGGGACCTCCAGCCTCCATGCTGGATGATCGGATCAAACAGCAGCGCTGCGGGCGATCCGATCGTCCATTCAAAGTACCGCACTGCCGCAGATACCGTGATCTGTATTGATTACGGCATCTGAGGGGTTAATGGCGGACATCCAAGCAATCGCGGATGTCGGCCATTATCGGCGGGTTCCAGGGAATACTCATGCAGAGTATGACGTGAGCACCGTTCGGATGCTTGCGGTCATACACAGGACGTAAATGTACGTCCTGGTGCGGGAAGTCCCACCAAACCAGGACATACATTTACGGTCGTTAAGGGGTTAAAAATCAAAGAAGAGATCTGATTGCGTGCGCCCTTCTGTTTTATCCTCCGGGACTGTTTCAGTGACGTGCGCAATCACATAATGCACTGCACGTCTCTCAAACCCCAGCGTCTTGCAGGATCTGGTGAGATACTCCGGTATCTCATGAGGTTACGTCTGCGATCCTCGTTCTATGACCTCATATGCATGCGCTCAGGCGCAGTCACTTGACACATACAAGCCATAATTGGTAAGAATTTCACATGTGCCCAGGACTTAGGGGTATGTACTTGTATGATCGGATGTTGGGGATGTCCAGTATGAATGAGAGCCCTGTGATTGGATGTTGCTGTACATATATACCCTCCCCATCTACCCCTTAATACACGCCCCCTGACGAAGCAAACAGGGCGAAAACGTACGTTTGAGGATGAGGTGAGAGATCTCTATACAGGATGCACAATCTGTTGATTTGAGTTTTTCCTTACATGTACTTTTGCTGGGGTTGTGCTTATTTATTGTAGCTTGCTATGTGCAGCTTCATTGTATTATATGCATTATTCCCCATCTGTGAACAGTGTGTATCCCCTATACCTCATCACAGTTTACTATTTTGAGCATCTTTCTCACCCCTTTTTCTGATATCTGTATTGCCTGTCTCAGATTTTAATATAGTTTGTTCTAATTTTATGAGATATTTAATAAAGAAAATATTAGTTTTTTGTATCCATGGTTATCATGTGGCCTTATTTCTTTGGTGTTGATGATTGAAGTTGTTGCTATTAGGGAAAAAATACATAAGCAAAAGCAGCTTGCATAGTAGTACAGGCGTACAGTGGCAACATATGAAGCTTCTGGACCCTCATGTAAAATGTATTTAATACTGGTGTTTTATATTGTGTCAGCAGGGCCTGCGTGTTTCTTAAACCTACTCACAATATCATATGAACAGTGGGTCAGGGGTAGCGTGAGACAAAGTCCAATTTCTATGCAACAAGATGAAATCATATGTATTGTATATGTTTATGACTCATACATGTTCTCTGCTGATCACAGGTAAAAAGACCAGACGGAATATACATTGGATTGTTCAAAGTGTGATTCAATTCATTTAGTCATACATTTTGGCCAAGTACAATGAAATGAGCTGTCTGGCCAACACCCACAGCAGGATGTTACAAAAAGTATGAATGCCAAGGATGTATTCACACCATGTTTTCCCATAAGTATATGGGATACTTCTGAGAAGAGGGGAAAAAAACATGCAGATTAATGCAGCATTTTGGCATAGTTCTGGTAGATGGACTTAAAGGGGTACTCCAGTAGAAAACTTTTTTTTTAAATGAACTGGTGCCAGAAAGTTAAACAGATTTGTAAATTGCTTCTATTTAAAAATCGTAATCCTTTCAGTACTTATTAGCAGCTATATGCTATGGGGATTTTCTCCTGCTCTGGACAGTTCCTGATATGGGCATCGGGTGTCAGCAGAGAGCACTGTGGACAAGACAAAAAAGAAATTAAAAAAGAAAAGAATTTCCTCTGTAGCATACAGCTGCTAATGAGTACTGGAAGGGTAAAGATTTTTTTTGTAGAAGTAATTTACAAATCTGTTTAACTTTCTGGCACCAGTTGATTTAAAAAATAAAAAAATAAAAAGATTTCCCACCGGAGTACCCTTTTAAGGATATCTTTTTTTATGAATAAAAAAACATGATGTGGTGTGCAGCAGGGACATAAAATTAAAAAGGAAAGCTTAAGCATAAGGCAATAATGTATTTATAATGGAAGCTTGACAAACAAAATAGATCAAGTTAGACGTCAACTGTATGGGCCTATTCACACTAGAGAATCTGCACAGAATATCCAAGAGGATATTTCATGGAAATCCTGCCTTGCAACAACCTCTTATTGATTTCAATGAGAATTGCGCTGCTCAGTTCACACCTCAGAAGTTCCGTGATTGAACTTCCCACAAGGAACTGGATTGTGGCAGAAAAGACTTAACATGTTCAATCTTCTGATGGAAGTCCCATTAGTCCATGGGATCATATTATCACCAGAGACCCGATACAATTAGAATACCAATATGTTTCAAACTATTTACAAAAACTGTAAAAAAAAAAATTTGGGGGGAGTGCAGCTCACAATTAATTCTCCGAGGTGTACTATGGTTTTACACCTATACCTCATGTGTTAAATATAAATGTAGTGAAAAACATTAAATCAAATACCTCAAGGGGAATACCAGGGTTACTGGTAAATGATGGAAATAAAAATATAATATATGGACCGTGCATAAATTAATACATTTTAATAAAATTCAATATAAATAAAATTAGTGCCTCCTGTCACCGGGCCCTTGTGGCAGGAATTAATACACTACTATACAACCATAGATTGGCACAATTATATCAGGACATAAAATAAAAAGGACACTTCATTCTTAGAATCCAGCATATATAAAATTGAAGCATATGTAGCAATAAACAGTTCTTTAAATTGTCTTAATAGACAGTTCTTATGCAGGGGTTTTTCTTATAGGTGGTATGTAATAACTATCTTCCAATATTACTATGGGAGATGGTATTAGTCTCTTAGTCCGGCACGTTGAATAAATAGCGCTGGCTGGCGCGTCTGCAGTTGGTCCAAATACATCGGATCCTAAATATATCACAGAAGATGAATTCCAGGAAGCCGTGCAGGATGTGAGGAGCGCAGGCAGGCGCTGGTGTATCTGGGTCCCGTAGTTGGTAAAGTGCAGATCGTGGATAGCGCTGGCAGACACTGACAATCCGACTGGGTCCCGGGGCTGCTATACTTGGATGGATGGATTAGCACAAGAGAACCCCCGTGGCTGGGCGTCTGATGTCAGCGGCAGTTCAAAGGTTTCCTGATGGGTTTTGGTATAATCCCAAAACGCGGCTAGCTGGACTATATGGGCTGATGTTCTTGCGGGATAAATATTTATATAATGCAGTGTCTATAAAATTCCTAGACGTGTTTCAGGGTACTTAAAAATACACAACAACCCTTTCCTCAGTAGGTATTCTGAGGTATATGGTTACAAGTTTTTCACTATATTTACAAAAACTATTGCTATGGCAAAAACTACATCAAAAACAGAATACAGAGACTTCCGGTTCCGGCGCTGCCATGAGAGGACGCGGCTAGCAGAGCTCCCGCGCCTCCTGACTCTTATCCGGTCTCTCTAACAGCCTTGTGACCCCTCCGGGACCCCGGGACCCACGGATACCCGCTACACTCTCCAGCCCTGCTGTATGGAGCGTTACCTGCTCCGCCGACCCCGAGAATCACCGGCCTCCTGCATCTCCCGCCCGACTTCAGCGAAGCGCGCGGCGACAGCTCCACGTGGGTCGGTGTCGGCAACGCGAACACTGCAGAAGCGCCTGTCCCGCTTCTCCTACGGGCAGTCTCCCACCCACCGGAGCCCGATACCTGCTGGACAGCTCTGCTCCTCTCCGGTGGCGGCCTCGTCAGCGCAACTCAGTGCTCCCTCTTCGGACTCGGCATCTCCAGAAGCGGAGGACGTCCTCACCGAGCCTCGCACCCTGCAAGTGGAGAGCGCCCATATCGGAGGTACTGCTTACCCAGCGCAGGTCAGTGTTTCCCCGGTGGGGCCAGCTGATCCCCCACCGATGGCTCTGTCTCCTGCTCAGGACTGTAACTCACTTAGGAGGCCTGCATCTCCCTCCCTGGTCCCCTCAGGGGGCGCAAGGGGCATCATGGCGTCCAACAGGCCCCCCAACTCTGGTCCTCCTCTCTCTCAGTAGCCAGCAGAGTTGCAGGTGGGTTCTCCCCCCCCCCCCCCCCCACCTCCTCATCCATGCAGCCCGTCCCTACCAACCTATTGGGCAGCCCTGGGAGCTCATCTGTCCCTGCTCATCCACAGCCTGCCTTTACACCACAGACTGTCAACTTTAAAGCATTGGCTGAACAGATAATGGCGCAGATTGTCCCAGACATACAGAAGTCCTTGGAAGCAACGCTGCAGGCGTCCTTTGATTCACTGAGAAGGGACATTTCTCAAACTAATATATCTGTGGCTGCAGTGCGCTCTGATGTTACTGATCTCCAGGCCCACCAATCTGATTTATTTAATCAAGTTGCTGACCTAGCGCAGGAAAACGCCAACCTCTGGGCTAAGCTTGATGATCTGGAAAACCGCTCGAGGCGAAATAACCTGCGTATTGTGGGACTTTCTGAACGGATACCCTCCCTAGACCTTCAGCATTTGTGCGAGATTGAATTGACCGAGGCTCTGGGCCTGGATCATTACTGTAGGGTGGAAAGGGCTCATAGACTGGGACCTGACCTGGGGAATCGACCTGACGCCCTTCGTTCATCTCAACCTGGCCAGCAGAGCAGACCACGCCAGGTCATCTTCAAACTGTTGGACTATAATGATCGACAATCCATCCTAAGAGCCTTTCGGAGGCGCAATGCACCGCTAATTGTTCGGGACTGTCGCATTCTTATTTTCGAAGATTTTTCTGAACCTGTTGCTAAGAGGCGCAGAGCCTTCAGTGGCGTTTGTTCCGACCTGTTCAATAGGAAAGTCAAATTCCAATTACAGTTTCCTGCTATCCTGCGCATTCTTCACGAGGACGGGACTTCCTCGGTTTACCGAACCCCAGCCGCAGCGGAGGCAGCGTTGCTTAGTCCGGCTGGACGTGATTGTATGAGAAGGCCCCAGAGAGACGCTACTGAACCTCTCCCTGCTCGCTCATCTGGACGGGGGAGTCCACTCCAAGATGTCTCCTGATCACTCCCCTGTTTATCCATGTGTCCCTCTGCTGTGCAGGGCTAATAGCTAGAGGGGGGTATAGGTATCCTGAGTAATTATTTTGTTATTGTTCATTTTTGGGTCCTTGGCGACCTCAGGGGAGCAGTGTTTGCACTTATGATGGACTAGAGGGTGATATTGCTCCTCCATCGGGATTCTGGGTTTGTTGAACCTGAGACTGCCGATTTCTTTTGAGGGGTAGCGGGCTAATAATTCAGTGGGTGGGGGGGGGAGGTTGGGGTTGAAGTTCACCTGGCTATGTTTTCACTTATATGTTTAGTCGGGAGGTCCGCACACTTTCTGGCAGAAAAAAGCGAAGTCCCGAGCACGGTGCTGATGGTCTTTACGCACGTAGTGCAAATTCAGTTCTTGTGTTAACTAGACAAGTTAGAGCTTAGTCGCCTCGAGCCCGGTCCCTGGATTGTTGGTTGGGCGACAGTCTCTAACGGTAGTAGGGTTGTCGGTATACATTGAAGGAGTGTGTGGTGTGTGCGGTGTTTGAGAGGCCTGCCTGATTGAGTGTGTTTTTTTTTTTTTTTCTCTCCCTCTCTTTTCTTCTCTCCTTTCTCTTAGAGACATGCGCATCATCTCGTGGAATGTGAAGGGGCTCCGTTCTCCTGAAAAAAGGATGCAGATACTTAGACATTTGAAACGTCTTCATCCTGATGTAGTGATGCTACAGGAAACCTATTTAGCCGCAGACGATATTGCACGCATGTCCAAACTATGGGTAGGTTCTGTTCTGGGATCCCCGGCAGTAGGAGGTAAGGGGAGTACGTTACTGCTTCTTCACAAAAATTTTGGGGGGACGATTGTGTCACATGAAACGGATTCAGAGGGGCGGTGGATGTGGGCTCACGTTAGATTCGAGGGCCGTGACTTTAGTTTCTACTGTTGCTATGCACCTAACGGAGATAATAGACCTTACTTTCAGGCTTTGGAGGACAGACTCTTAGCGGACACGCTTCCTAATAAGATTGTAGGAGGAGATATGAATGCTGTGGCTACGACAGACGAGGATAGGAAAGGTGGGACGGCTGACAGGACGGTCCCTCGTACGAACGACAGGGTGTTTGGGGCCTTTCTGGGTTCGGTAGGTCTGAAGGACATGTGGAGGTTAATGCACCCAGATAGTAGGGACTTTTCCCACTTTTCACACAGCCACTCATCATGGTCCCGTATAGACTACCTGCTGGTTTCCCCCGATTTAGTGCCCCGGGTAGCGGACACGGACATACATACCATGGTGATTTCAGATTACTCTCCCATCTCATTGCTCCTAGCGGACTCTTTCCCGAAAGGGTCCGACTTCCAGTGGCGCTTCCCTGCTTACATGTATAAGGACGACAATTTTGCGGACTCGTTGAGAAGCTGGTGGCAAGAGTTTACTTGGGATAATGGTAATCATACCAGTAATGTACCACTTTTCTGGGAGTCTGCTAAATCTGTTTTACGGGGTCGCCTAATTGCTTATAAGTCAACGGTGAAGAAGAAATCTCTTCTTCACTTTCAAGAGGCTAGCACGGCGCTACAGAAGGCCTACACTGATTATATTTCTCGTCCCTCGGCGGCGCTGTGCCAGGCTTGGAAGGCAGCAAAGACGACCTTTGATCTGTGGTCAGAACGAAAATGTATGGCGACTTATTCCCGTTTTAGAGCGGAATTGTTTTGATTCGGCAATAAATTGGGCCGCCTCTTGGCACGCCTTGCCAAGGGACGACATTCTCCCCAACACTTTTCCTCCCTAAGGGACGAATCGGGCACGACGCACTCCGACCCCAACACTATCAACTCCCTCTTTTGCTCATACTATACCGCGCTTTATGCTACTTCGCCTGCTGACATGGTTGCTGGCGGGGCGTTTCTGGAGTCGGTCACCCTCCCGACCATGACCACTGATCAGCGTGAGCTTTTGAACGCTGACTTTACAGAGGAGGAGGTGCGCAATGCGATCAAACACCTTCACAACTCCAAGGCACCTGGCCCGGATGGGTTCACGAGCAAATTTTATAAGATCTTGGTGGAACAGGTGGCGACTCCTCTGACATCCTACTTCAACCATGTTTTGCGCACTGGCTCTCTCCCCCTTCACTCCAACACGGCCACAATCAAACTGTTGCTGAAACCGGGTAAGGACCCCCTACTCCCCCAATCTTATCGCCCCATCTCGCTAATCAATCAAGACCTCAAATTAATGTCTAAAATAATGGCGGATCGCCTCAGTATCTCCCTCCCTTCATTGATTGGTCCCTCACAAGTGGGCTTCATACGTAATCGCTCAGCTGTGACTAACATTCGAAAGGTCCTCGCGGTCCTGGATAGGGTGCAGCACCGCCCCAGACCGGATGAACATCCAGTGCTTTTGGCACTGGACGCTGAAAAGGCGTTTGATAACGTCAAATGGGACTGGCTTGGGATGGTGCTGGACAAGATGGACATCACCGGGAGCTTCCGGACCTTTCTGCACAGTATATATTCCTCGCCACAAGCTAGGGTGTTCACGTCCGGTGTCCTCTCCCCCTCCTTCCCCCTTTTTAAGGGGACGAGACAGGGATGTCCACGCTCTCCGCTATTATTTAATGTAGCACTTGAACCTCTGGCCAGATATCTCGAGGATTCCTCGATTTATCGTGGTATCCCTATTCAACACACGGAGGTCAAATTGACTCTCTTTGCAGATGACATACTTATCTTCATGGCAGATCCCAAGGCTCATTACTCTAGCCTGATGTCAACGTTGACTCACTTTGAGACTTTCTCGGGATATAAAATTAACCAATCTAAAAGTGAACTCTTGTCGTTGGGAACCCCGGGATCCTCCTCCTACTGGGTTGCACTCAATATCCCAGAGGGGCTCCTTAAATCTTCCATCACGTATCTAGGAATCAAAATAGGGAAGTCCCCATCCTCCATGTATACCTTGAATTACCCCCCACTTTTCCAACAGATCTGCAACGAACTACAAAAATGGAGTCACCTGCCAATCTCTTTCCTGGGCAAATGCCACCTGGTAAAGATGATTAGTTTTCCCAGACTCCTATATCATCTGCAAACTTTACCTATTCTCCTGAAGCACAAGGACATCAACACTCTTAATTCAGCCTTTACTCGCTTTATCTGGTCGGGCAGGCGTCCTCGCATTTCCCTCCAAAAATTGATGCTTCACCGAGTGGATGGGGGAGTGGGTTTCCCCAATCTCCGAGGCTACAATTTATCGTGCCTATTTAGACATGTTCTGGACTGGATTTATACATCCAGCTTTCACTCCAATTTTGAGTTGGAGGCGGATTACGCATTCCCCTGGAATTTGGTGTCCTGCTTGCATTCTAAATTATCATGCCTGCCCGCACATATAAAACGCTCTGTCTTGATTAGGGACACGGTAGTGACATGGTGGTCAGTACGCAAGGTCTACAATCTACCCTTTCTATTGTCTGGGAGGCTACATCTGTGGGGTCATCCGGAATTTCCCCAGGGTAGGGAGAATGCACTGTTTACTCAGTGGAAGCGCAAAGGGTTGAGCACCGTTAGGCAACTAATGCATCCTGAGGCAGGTCGCTGGTTTACCCCAAGTGAGCTCCTACAGCAATTTGACATGCCTCCCTCTCACTTTCTCCAGGTGTCACAAATGATGTCCTTCTGTGCCTCTAGGCTCCAGGATCTGAGTTCGGAATTACGGCCCTCACCCCTGGAGGATTTGATAGGGATGCAGCCCAAAAAGTTGTCCATCTCTACCTTGTATAGATGTTTCAATGAACGCTTTTTGAGAGTCTCTAAACACACTCTTTTTGACAAGTGGGAAGCTATCTTGCAGGACCCCGAGACTAGAGAACACATACTGGAAGGATGGACAAAGGTTAGGCAGAATGTCATAAATGAAAGGTGGCGGGAATCTTACTTTAAAATGATGCACTTTGGTTATCTGGGCTTTAACATCCCGGCCTCGGCAGCATTTCCTGACAGGATCACATCATGCCCGAAATGTAACGCACCTGCTACTGACTTTCTGCATGGTATCTGGTCCTGTGAGAAAATTCAGCTATTCTGGAGGGAGGTGGTGGAATACATATTCAAGTTTTGGAAGGTCAGCTTATCATTGACACAGCGTGCTCTCCTGTTCCAGTCTGTTGATGCATCCATTATGGAAGAGACAGGCCTACGGTCACTACCCAGGTTCATTCATGTCATACTCCTGGTGGCTAAACGTATAATTTTACGTGAATGGATCAAACCCGCGATGCCGTCTTTAGCGGCAGTGGTGGAAGATCTTAAGGACTTTTTGGAGGTCGATAGACTGGACACGGAGAGGCATCGTGAGAGGGATGCTAGGAAATACTTTGCTAAATGGCGCACCTTCTTGGCTGCCCACTTCACTAAACCACAAATAAACGAAATTGTACTGCCGTTCCGTCATACGGAATGGTACTCTTTGGCTTCTCTCAGCAACACTTTGGGCCCACTCCGCCTTTCTGATGACAGGGGTTGATTCTCTCGTGCTTCTATATTCTTCTTCCACAATTACCTCTTCCACGCTCCATGTCATCTTCACCCCCCCCCCCCTTTTTTTTTGTGTGTGTGTGTGGGTATGTGTGCTTGGAAGTTGGAAGGATGTCAGGTGTGGTAAGTGGAGGAGGCCCCTGTGTGTGGGAGTGAGTGTTTTAAAACATGCTGACAATCGTACTAATTTATTTCACTGTAATTTGGATTGTGATTGCCTGTTGTCCGGCGATCTGTTTGCCCTCGAACGAGGACTTGTATATCATATTTGCTTTTATGACTGTTGGGTCCGGAGTGACCCTCTCTTTGATTGCATACCTGTCTTATTACCCTGATTGTGGTTTACCTTAATTGTAAAATTTTGAAAATCCTTTCAATAAACAAAGTTTAAAAAAAATAAAAAAAACAGAATACAATAGCCTACATTTGTATTACTGGTGTATGTCTGTAATATGGAGCCAACCAAAGGCAACTACACAGCCAAGCCTATTGCAGTGAGCGCTTGTATGACATTACATGGATGTCGTATAGATACTAAAAATAAAGAATTGTGTGCAACAATACACACTCCATTGGATGCTGTATGTAGCTTAAAGGGGTACTCCGCACCCCTAGACATCTTGTTCCCTATCCAAAGGATAGGGGATAAGATGTCTGTTTGTGGGGGGTCCGGACGCTGGGAACCCCTGCGATCTCTGGCCCAGCACCCCAGCATTCTGTGCATTTATGTTTAGAACACCAGGTTCAGGTAGCTGTGGTCGTGACATCATGCCCCCTCCCCCTTGACATATCACTAAATGAGTATTAAATGACCAATGTCTAAAAAGGGCTGTTTAAGCTGATTTTTAGATGGTATCTGTAGGTTCACAATACTCTGCAGAAAAGTTGATGCACATGCATGATCATTTTGCACTGATATGTATGAGAGTTTACAAAAACAGCCTACTGAACATGCCTGATACTTTACAATAACCATGGTAAATGTTCTAAGAGAATTTGTAGCCTTCACCATTAAATGAACTGCACATGACACTGCATACCTGAATGCTATACAGCATTTCAATTCAGAGGTAAAAATATACAGATCCAAGTCTTTTTGTCAGTATTTTTGCTGTTGATAGAATAAATGTCCCACCACAATGCATACCCTCTGGCAGTTTTGTAACTGCAAAGAAATCAGTTTTAAGGTAAACATTCCTAAAAACTGGTTTATCCAGAAGCGACATAAAAGAACGACGCCTGAGGGGCTTCATTAGAAAACAAAACAAAAACAGGTACCATCAACAGAAGAAGATCAACTTTTTCCTACAATCTCCTGAATCTATTTTACCTACCGGTAGTTCTGAAGAAAATGCTGAGGTGCAATACCTAAAAAACATGAGACAGGTTCCCTACTAGTAACAATGCTATAAAGCACTTACAAATGATCCAAAAATTACAACCATAAATTAGACATTAAAATAGGATGTAAATCCAAAAACTATTATTTTCCAAAAATGGGATAGTTCTTGTACACATTCTTATCTTAATATTTTAAAATATGAGTATAAGAAAAATGTAAACTTTGGATGAACAACTATTCTTTGTCAATCCTACTGAATGATAAGGGAAAACATATCTGCTGTCCGCAGGATGTTTGTAATACTCAAGGACAATCCTATTCATTTCAATGCTGATAAACTGTAATACCAGTTATAACTACTGGAAGCATAGATATCCATATATCATCTGGTTATGTCCCGCACACTTTCTTTTAGTTCAGAATTCTAAAGGGTATTCTATTTGGTTGTTTTACCTGTACAGGGACTTTCTCCACCATCTTAAGCAATTGCTATAATGGGCAATATCATCATAGAAAAAAGTTTTAGTATCTCGTAGAGTCATATCAAAAGTTTTCATTGGGTGCGGTCTGAGTGTTCAGACCCTTATCGTTCAGTGGAATTATATGGGAGAAATGCGCACTTAGGCTAAGTTTCTATTGTTTGTTTTTTTTTGTGTGCGTTTTTCCCCCCAAAAAAGGCAAAAATGGCCCTAGAAACGCTGCAACCAGATGTTAGCTGAAAATCTATGAGAAATCACAAAATTCTTTTTCCACTTTGCATTTTTTCAGTTTGGCGTTTTTTTTTTATCCTTTTGAAGTTTTTTCACTCTTTTTTAGCTCCTTGGCGGTTTTGCAAAGTCGCAGCATGTTGAGCCTATGCCGTTTTTTTCCCTGAAATCCTGGCATTTTTCTCCCATAGAAGTCTATGGGAGTAAAAAAAACGCTAAGAAAAACGACATGTGGGTTTTAACTTTGGCGCTTTTGCAGGCGGTTTAAATTCTTTTTTGGACTATAGCAATAAAAAAAGATGGAGATAACTTTTTTAAATAAAATTTCGTAGGGTACCATTAAAAAAACTGTATCTAATGAAATGTATCTTTTCTATAACAAAATTTTTATTAATTTTTAAAAAAGGAATCAATTTATGTGGGCAGGCAGGGACCTAAAAATGTAGCCGACAATAATAAAAATGTAGTGTATGTGTGTGTTTTTCACTTTATTTTTTACATTTATTTACTTACATTTTTTAGGTAGTACTACTACTACTAGCATGGAACACACTGTTCCATGATGGGAGTAGTAGTACCTGTACACCTGTTGCGATTCTGTATAATTTATAGATGCGGCCGGCCGCAATTATATTGTCCCTTAGGCTGACGTATATGGCAGATGGTCCCAGCCAATCACAACTCTCTGTGGGAAATATGAATATGTATATATACGTCAGTGCAGGGGACCATAGAAGAGCAGCTGGCCGCATCTGTGCAATCTGTCTATTAATGCAGGTACTACAGCTCCCAGCAGGGAGCAGAGTGTGCTCCATGTTGGGAGCAGTAGTACCTGCAGTTAAGGACAGATCAGAGCAGGTGTCACTCCTGACACCCGATGCAATCGTCCTATCTATTGCAGAGATGCGGAGTGGCTCTATACAGCGCTCGCATCTCTGCACTATACTCTGCCCGGTCAGTGTTATGAATAGAACATCACTCATTCATATTTCCCCGCTGAGAGCAGGGATTAGCTGCAACCATCCAGCCAATCCCCACTCTGGGCAAAAAATATGAATGAGTGATGTTTTATTCACATTACTGGCCGGAGTACAGAGCAGAGATGCGAGCGCTGTATAGAGCCGCTCCACATCTCTGCTATATTATGGACGATCGCATCGGGTGTCAGGAGTGACACCCGGGGCGATATGTCTATTAGTACAGGTACTACTACTCCCAAAATAGAGAGAAAAAAAAGTGAAACACACACATGCACACTTTCTTAAAAATTTGGTTAGAAATAATATACATTTCATTAAATACATTTTTTCCATCACTACCACATCCTTTTTTTTTTCTGGTACCCAACAAATTTAAAAAAAAACGTCAAAGGGACAAAAATGCAAATTCCACTCAAAGGCAAAAAACACCAGGAAAAAAAAGGCAAGAAAAAAATGCGAAACACAGGAAAACGCTGTGGCGTTTTTTCTGGCATTTTTTCTTACGTTTTATTTGGGCCACAAAAAAAAAACAAGTAGAAACTTAGCCTAAGGCTGCTTTTTCTGGCCCGCTGGGTGCCTATTATTTAAGTTCTATTGAGGTTCATCTTCACCTTTCCCATAAATTAGTGGTGACATTTACTTTTGTTGTTGGGAAAAGATAGAAGACTTCTTTAACAAAAAAGAAAATCCAAACAAGACTCACATATTTATCAGGCACTGTTATATGAGCAAGGATCTCCTCCTCTATGTGTACAGTGTTTAGAGACATAAAAGTGTAGGATATCCCCTTCTGTGTACAGTGTATATAGACATAGAAATGCAGGACCTCCTTCTCTGTGTGTGTGTGTGTGTGTGTGTAGTGTATATAGACATAGAAGTGAAGCACCCCCTTCTCTATTTGTGCAGTATATAGAGACATAAAGGGGAGGATCTCCTCCAGTGTGTACACTATATGGAGACACCAAAGACATTAGGTTCCACCTACAAGCTCTGAGAAAACTGCAAATTATAGAGGAAGCCTGCAGAGCAGATATTTGCTGGGAAATGCTATATGCAAGTTATATGATGTCCAAAAATGGTGCTGCTCCTCATGTACACACAAACAGCAGCTTATCCTGAAACATCAAACTTTTTTTCATTACATTTATATATATATATATATATATATATATATATATATTATTTTTTATTTAAACAAACATTTGTTATGTAGATTTAACCTATTGCTATTGTGCTGTTTTGCACAATGAAGACGGGGAGCTGGCTTGCCGTAGTACCCTGCATCCTCAATATTCCCCGTTCTGCCCACCCATGATGAATAAGCTAATGTCACTGCCGGCTCATGAGGGCTCTGCTCTCTGAACAGAGCGCAGGCTCCACTGCCTCTCTTCACCCAACTTCTGCCTGCAGCGAGGCAGTGCCGGCAGGCTTTCAGGTCCTAGTTATATGAGAGTGAAGACATTAGCGTATTCATGAGAGGTGCGGGCAGAGAGGGGAACATTCAGTAGGCAGATGAGTACAACAAGCCGGCTCCCAGACTCCATTGCACAAAGCAGCGCAATAGCAAGAGGAGGCTAAACCTTCAAAGCTGTGCCAATACTGTACCTATTAAAGTAAACACTCTTTTTAATGCTGTTCATCCACACAATAACCCAGTATATTGGGTTTAGTGCAGATGAACAGCCTGTCAGTTTCTCTTTAACACTTTTTAGACCCTCTAGGAAACTTTTGTAATCAATCAATGCATTGCTTAACCCCTTAAGGACCGGAGGTTTTTCCGTTTTTGCATTTTCGTTTTTTGCTCCTTGCCTTTAAAAAATCATAACTCTTTCAAATTTACACCTAAAAATCCATATGATGGCTTATTTTTTGCGCCACCAATTCTACTTTGTAATGACGTCAGTCATTTTGCCCAAAAATCTATGGTGAAGCGGAAAAAAAAATCATTGTGCGACAAAATTGAAAAAAAACGCTGTTTTGTAACTTTTGGGGGCTTCCGTTTCTACGTAGTACATTTTTCGGTAAAAATGACACCTGATATGTATTCTTTAGGTCCATACGATTAAAATGATACCCTACTTATATAGGTTTGATTTTGTCGGACTTCTGGAAAAAATCATAACTACATGCAGGAAAATTAATACGTTTAAAATTGTCATCTTCTGACCCCTATAACTTTTTTATTTTTCCGTGTATGGGGCGGTATGAGGGCTCATTTTTTGCGCCGTGATCTGAAGTTTTTAACGGTACCATTTTTGCATTGATAGGACTTATTGATCACTTTTTATTCATTTTTAAATGATATAAAAAGTGACCAAAAATGCACTATTTTGGACTTTGGAATTTTTTTGCGCGCACGCCATTGACCGAGCGGTTTAATTAATGATATATTTTTATAATTCGGACATTTCCGCACGCGGTGATACCACATATGTTTATTTTTATTTTTATTTACACTGTGTTTTTTTTTTTTATTGGAAAAGGGGGTGATTCAAACTTTTAATAGGGGAGGAGTTAAATGATCTTTATTCACTTTTTTTTTTCACTTTTTTTTTGCAGTGTTATAGGTCCCATAGGGACCTATAACACTGCACACACTGATCTTCTATGTTGATCACTGGTTTCTCATAAGAAACCAGTGATCAACGATTCTGCCGGATGACTGCTCATGCCTGGATCTCAGGCACTGAGCAGTCATTCGGCGATCGGACAGCGAGGAGGCAGGAAGGGGCCCTCCCGCTGTCCTGTCAGCTGTTCGGGATGCCGCGATTAGCCGCGGCTATCCCGAACAGCTCGACTGAGCTAGTCGGGAACTTTCACTTTCACTTTTAGCGCGCGGCTAAAGGGTTAATAGCGCGCGGCGCCGCGATCAGCGCTGCGCGCTATTAGAGGCGGGTCCCGGCTTCACTATGACGCCGGGCCCGCCATGATATGACGCGGGGTTACTGTGTAACCCCGCGTTTCGGTACGTGCTTGGTCCTTAAGGGGTTAAAGCATACCCGTCGGATCCAACAAACATTTTTTTTTATATATCACTCAGTACCTAATCCTGACCATGTGCATATAATTTTTATGTGTCTAGCACCTTTATTATTACACTTTTAATTTAGCTCACTAGTCTGAATTCCTCTCAAAGGGAAGGGGCGTGGCCTCATTGTGCAGGTCTCCGCCCCCTCCCTCAGTATGGTGTCTGCTCACATCTCCCCTAGCATTAGCAAAACTACAACTCCCAGCTTGTCCTCACTGACAGTAGCAGGATTTTTCCTCCAGCTGTGAAGTGTGTCCATGACATAGGTGATGATGCATGGACACAGCAGGACTGGTATGTGCCCAAGCAGGCGAGGGGAGGGGGCGTGGTTTGACTGGCTTTTTCGGTATGAAATACTGAAAATGTTCTAATGAAAGCAATTGCAAAACCTATTGGTTTTGCATGCTTTACAACATATCAAAAGTTTTTGTATCTGGCATTGCCCATTTAAATTGAGCAATGTTATGCTATGACATAGCATTGCTTAGTGTAATTGGCAGTCTGTTCTATCAGAAAATAGTCAAGTGGCCATCACAGAGGCCTTCAGAAGGCCTCCAGCTGGCATGAAAATTGACCAGACCCCTGCAGTCACATTGCCGATTGGACAGGTGACAGGAGCCACTCCTGTCACAAACTTTTCATATGCTGTAATAAAGAGGTTACTGACTGACATCAGCGTGATTGCTGATGTCAGTCATTAACTGTAAGTGATGGCTGCTGATTCGAGCTGTTATTCATTGTCTATGTAGCGAGCACAGCTGATGAGCTTGTTTCATAAACCTACACATACATGTACGGCATGGTACACCAAGTACCATGCAGCCATGTTGTATGTGTACATCATGTATCACCTAGGGGGTTCATATTCCTAAAGAGGTTATTTGGTCTAAAATATTTAACCAGGTGGGATAGGTGATTTAACCAGATGGGTTCGGGGTGTAAGACATATTTTTGTTTTTCAGGTATTTTTCCATAGAAGCCTTGTTACTAGAGCAGATTATCTGCATACATATGGCACCCATTAGATCACTGTACAGTGGAAAACCAATCTGTACCAATAAATGTGTTATTATGGAAATCTGAACATGGCCCTGCTCTTACGCTTTGCGTTGTGCACAAACCTTTCACAGGAGCATGACAGGAAGCAGATTTCTATGCATTACAGATTTCTATGCCTTATTTTTATTGCTACACATACATATATAAACAGGTCTTGTTGCTATTTACTTAGTATGACTCATTATGGAGTCATGAACATCTGGTTGCAAAAGGATTAGGGCAAAAAACCCTAGTTTTTCTTTATATTTTTTATGACACCTGTCCTATTTAGTTATAATATCTTGGACAACTGCCTTTTCATCAACTGTTTTTCTGAGACATCCAACTAAATGGATTCTACTATATATTATATAGTATAAAAACTAGCTATACAAAGGAACCAATTACTTTTTAATTTTTTTAAATAAACTAACATGTATTCTTGCTCTGCAACATTTTGTCAAAATATTGTATATTCTAAACCACACTTATTTTCTTAGCATAGTATATACTGAAAGGGCATGCAAACACATATGGTCAAAAAAAAAAGTGTATAAAATCCACCCAAAAACAGCTTAGGAGTGGAAAAAAAACTCATTTTCTGTGTAATTTTTTGAGGCATTGATGTTAATACAAACAGAAACATGAGGCTTATGTATTCCAATACATACAGTGAAAATCATGTACAGTGGTCCCTCAACATATGATATTAATTGGTTCCAGGAGAACCATCATATGTTGAAACCATCATATGTCGAGTACATATGTCTATGTAAAAATGGTAATTGGTTCTGGGGCCTTGGAACCATTGTATGTTGAATACATATCTCTATGGGAAACTGCTAATTGGTTCTGGGATGACCATTGTATGTGGAGTGTATGGGGAGTGTTTAACAAATCAGGGTGCCTCCAGCTGTTGCACAACTACAACTCCCACCATGCATGTACAGCCATTGACTGTCTGGGCATGCTGGGAGTTATAGTTTTGTAACAGCTGGAGGCACACTGATAGGGAAACATTGATGTATGGGGTGTCTTGTGTGTATATGTATTGTATGTGATGTGTGACATCGCATTCAGTACTGTACAGTTCTTTAAATACCTTCAGGGGGGACAGAATGTCCTCCATTATGATCCTGCCGACTACAGCTCTATAGGAAAGGAAGGGGAGGGCAGCCAGCAGCTCATTGGATGCCTGCAGCATGGGACAGCATGTGAGTAACAGGAGGCAGAACGGGGCACACAGGGCACATTAAACAACTGTCAGTTGCTGAAGTTGTCAGCGCTGTCAGATAGCTGTTTGTATGATGGCCCCGACACACAGCAGAATCATATGTCGATGCTGCCTTCAACATACGATGGGCTCTGAGAGGCCATCATATGTTGAAATTATCATATGTCGGGGCCATCATAAGTCGGGGGGTCACTGTATTTGGACAACAAGCAACAGATACAGTAGAATCTTCCAATAGCGGACACTCACGGGGAATAAAAAAAAGTGTCCACTATTGGAAGATGTCCCCTATTTGGAAAAAAAGGCTCAAAAATCTTCCTAAATGACCAAATACTGTACTGTACTCATTCCAGAGTGTAATTACCTACAAAACATGATTATAAAGCCATATTACAGTTTAATCACTGCCTATCACCCCCTGTACCATTTCATCACCCCTTAATACCCTGTGCCCCTTTATTCCCCAGGTGCCTTGTGCCAAATCATCCGGCCCTATCCCCTTTGCCACATCATTTCCCCTTGATCCCCCCTCTGTGCCATTGTATTCTCCCTTTATATTTATCACCCCCCTTCTTTACCACCCCCTGTGCCATTTCATTCTCCCTTTGTCCCCATGTGCCACTTTATTCCACCTGTGCCAAATGATCCCCTCCTCATCCCTTGTGCAGCATCAATTTTACCCCTTTCCTCCTACCCCTGTTCCTCTTACCTGGCCACCAGGCTCAGGTGCAGGGGCTCTCAGCGGGTTTGACATTCTCCTGATGTCCTCTGCGCTGAACTTACTGAGAGTAGCAGCAGTCAATGCGGGCACTGACAAGTAACGTCAGGAGCTTCACTCGTCCTTGCCCGCAGCCCCCACTGCTCACAGACTCTCAGTGAGGGCAGGGCAGACGACATCAGGAGAACCTCAAACCCGCTTAGAGCCCCTGCACCCGAGCCTGATGGCAAGGTAAGAAGTACAGCAGGGGGAGGAGGGAATAGGAAAAGTGATGTGGCACGAGAGGGGATGATTTGGTACAGGGGGAGTAAAGTGGCACAGGGGGATAGAGGGGGATGAAATGGCACCGGTGGGATAAAAGGGGAAAGAAATGGCACAGGGGGTGGTAAAGAGGAGCTAATGAATTTGCACAAAGGGTAATAAAGAGGAAATGAAATAGCACAGGGTGGGGGGGTCAGGGGAAAAGATGTGGCACAGGGGGTAATAAAGGGTGGATGATTTGGCACAGGGGGAATAAAGTGGCACGGTGGGGATCAGGGGGGAAATGATGTGGCCGGTGGACATACAGAAGCAGGAGACCACTGTTTAATAGCAATGGATCACAAGTGCAGGATCTCCACCCCAGCGAAGGGGTTGAGAGTTTCCTGCTATAACCACGTTAATGTAAGCCGTTTTCTATGTTTAAGGCTTATACTAATGCCCTTTTATCTGACTGGGTAGCATTAAGGTTTCACCTGTGAGGCCGGCTTGTAGCCTGTCTCCCAGCCGCCCCCCCCCCCCCCCCCGCCATTGTATGTGTGTTTAGCCCACACTGGAGGTAACCGGGGAGCAGTCTGCATGTCGGACCTAAGGCTGCTGTAATTCGCTTCCTGGCTTTACTTATCCGGCCACGTAGGTTAGTGTTAGGTCCTGCACCACTTGGGATACCTTGGCGTGGTGTGCGGGCTCAGGTATGTCCTTCATTTGAGGATATACTGGCTAATGTCTAAATTTTACATCAGTTTTGAGGGTTAGCTAATGTCATTGTTTACATTTACCACAGGAGTGAACCCATATTGTGGTCCACAAGTGCAGGACCTCATCTCCAACATAGGTGTACAACTGCACTTGGGGTTGAGCACCTCCTATCACCTTAGACCACGTTAATGTAATTGTTTAAGACCACTGTTTAAACAGCAGTGTTCTGCTTCTGTGCTGGGGCTGCTGCAGGAGGGTGCAGCGGGGGCCAGGGCCCTGGAAGCCTTGGGCCTTTTACTGGGATATTGGCTGTACCCCCCCTGACGGCAGCCCAGTGTACAAGGTAGGGCTGGCACATAAGCCTAGTTGTCCCCTATTGGGAGTGTTTTGTCCCCTATTGGGTGTGTCCGCATTCGTTATTGGGAGTGTCGGCTATTTGGAGGATGCAAATACATTAAGTCTTATCAGACTCTGCCGGGGAATTAAAAACTGTCCGCTATAGGGAGGTATCCCCTGTTGGGAGGTGTCCACTAAGGAGATTTTACTGTATTAGCAATATTCTCGTATATAACGTACATAAAACAGGGATTTACAAGAATTAACGTAAAGCATACGTTTCTTTAGTTGAGTGAGCATTGCCTATGTAGTTATTCATTATATTTTCTTTGCGTCAGTAAAAGTAGGTTAAGATTGATGGGGGGGGGGGGATGATATTGGTACTTTAAAATTGTCTGTATGTGATCCATGGTTTCCAAATATTTTTTTAGGATTTCTTTCTTTCTTCTATGTATCTTTACTGCATAGTCAGACAGGGGTGTCAGAAAAAAATAAAACATAAATAAAAAGTGTGGTTTTTGGGACAGTTTTTGGTATGGTTTCACACCAAAAATCAAATGTGTATTTTGAGCTCTTATTGATTTTAATGGGGAAAAAGTATGCTACTTACAGACGGAACTCACCAAAGAACCAAGTAAAAACAGCATGGGTTTTTGAAGAGTAGAACACATGGTTTCCACTATAAAACCATGCAATTTTTTTTTTTTTTTTGTATGAACAAGCACTAGATTTTTCATCTTAATCAAAATGACTACTTAAGTTTATTTGCGGGATCTGTCTCTACCCAGTGCTCCAAAAATGTTGCATTTGACATGTGTAGGGCAAGCATAAATATCTATACCAGTAGTAATCGGCCATCTACATTATAGGTGCCTAAAATTGTACTTTATCGGCTTTACAGTAAAGAGGTTGTGATGTCAAAGAGGGAGATTTTTATTCTAAAAACCTATCTGCAATAATGGAAAGATACTCTTTTATAGGAAACTGACAGCAGAGTCACCTGCACTAACCTGCTGCGGGTGACACTTATAAAAATGGTGTTTGCTCTATGTGCCATTGCTGAGATATAGGTAATAAAAGTAATGTGAATTAGTTCATTTGATACACTGGTGGTGTTTCCTAGCCCATTTGTGCAGTCGTACTCCTGCCCAGCTGGACCTTAAACACTTTCTTAATAATTATTCATAACTCCCCTGTACCAGCACATAGCCACCAGGGCTGATGCAAGGAGTTTTGCCACCCTAGGCAAAAGCAAATTTTGCCACCCCCTTGACTCTGCCCATTGGTCCGACCTTTGACACGCCTCAATTTACTACTGGGGTGACACATTGTAACAAACCTCCTCCTCATACTGTTGGCTGAGTGAGTGGTTCGGATGCTGGTTGTCTAACTTTCTTGCAGCAGGCAGAGCGGCACCCCCATCAAGAGGGAGCTCTAGGCGGCTGCCTATTTTGCCTATAGGCAGAGCCGGTCCTGATAGCTTCTCGAAGCAGAGATACCCGTGAGCAATGTGAGATCTAATGTTTGTCCGGCCCGGAGCATATATGCGCATGCTCCACTTCCTCACTACACCCAGAAGCAGCACATTGGCTTCAGAAAATGGAGACCACACAGTGGTTGTGCGGGATCTTGGCTTGGAGCGGCTATGTACTGGTCCAGGAAAGTTTGAAATATTAATAATGGGGTGTATGACTGCAGAACACTAAGGAATGCCCCCATAGTGCTCCAAAGTGGGACGCTTCTGTTAGTATTCCTTTAACATGGTCAAATATAATGCTACATCACGTGATGTTCTTAAAAGTATGGATTTTAATCAGTGTGTTATGCAATGACTTAGTACCTGTAACGGTCCGAAATGCATCAGTGTCTGTTCTGATGCAAGTTTGTATCTGATGATCCTACAATAAAGTACCTGTTTTACCGCATCCAGGGCTGGACATCCCTTTTTGTTCTTGCTGATCCAGTCCGGGGACGCTGCCGGCTAGTCCGTGCACTGGTTTTGGGAACACGAGAAAAAGAGCTGTCCATACGGAGTGTTGCCATAATGCTACATCTGCCCTGCAGCCACTACAGGGAAAATGTATAGCAGCTTCCCCCAGCGGATAAAGACTGACTGCCATGAGTTAGAAAAGCTTAACTGGTGCCAATAAGCTAATGTTATATATAACATCTTTATTTTCATACAGGGTAGGTGTATAAACACAATTAAATACATTTTTTTACAGCCATATTTGCAGTCTGTGTTCCCTCTACACATACTTCTATACACACGCAAAATAAACAGTATTATATCTCAGCACACACACACAAAAAAGGAAAAACTATTCCAAAAGTAAATCTTTTGCTACTTTAGTCTGCCAAGATATTGCCTTTTTCTGGCAAAATCTGTCTTGTGCTAGAAGTTGCAGAGCCAGCTGCAGTGCTTCCATAAGAATAGTCACAAAGAAAACAACCCTGGTGCAGGTGAAAGACATCAGAGGAGTTGCCAGATAACATCACTGCTCACTATGATTATGCTGAATGCTCCCTGTAAGTGCAAGCACTCCTGTCTGATCACTAACATGGAGAAGCTAGTGCATCCTGCTACATGTATTGGTGGTTTAGATGTCAGTGCACATTCAATACAAGTATGTTATTTAAACATCTCCTAACTGGCACCCGGCTTTTTATTGACATATGAGTGGTTTCCTTTACTAGCAGTCTCCTGAATTTTGCCCTTAGGGCTATAGATGATTTCAGTTCCAAAAGACATCCTTCTCAATTACTTCTAGAATAATGTCAATCCTACCTTCAAACTGAGTTATTTCCCAAATATGAATCTACTCATTACTACTGACAAGGAAAAGACCAAATAGAGCTGACTATGAAACCTTTTACATGGAAGACAAGTAGATGATTCTAGGGTAGATGATATTCAAGAGCACTTAGAAAAAACTAAACCCTAAGCTCAAGGAATAGTTTAAAGGGGTACTCCGCCCTAAGACATCTTAGCCCCTAAGATGTCTGATCACGGGGTCCCCCCCATGTCATGCCTCCCCCTCCCATAGGCTTGCCATGAGGGGGCGTGGTCGCGAGGCTTCAGACACGGCGCAAACATCGCTTCATGCGGCTGAGACAGGTGGGTGCTGCAAGAGAGATTGCGGGACCCCAGCGATCAGATATCTTATCCTCTATCCTTTGGATAGGGGATAAGATGTCTTAGGGCTGGAGTACCCCTTTAACCTGTTAAGGACCAAGGGCATACGTGTACGCACTGAGTCCGCTCCCTTTCTATAACGCGTGGCCCTGCGTCATAGCGGGTCGGGCCCGGCCGGGACCCGTGGCTAATAGCGAACGGCACTGATTGCGGTGCTGCGCACTATTAACCCTTTGGGCACGGCATTCAAAGTTGATCGCCGCATCTAAAGTTAAACTAAATTACCCCCGGCTAGCTCAGTGGGCTGTTCGGGACCGCCGCGGTGAAATTGCGGCGTCCTGATCAGCTGTAGGACACGAGGAGGGTCCCATTACCTGCCTCCTGGTGTCCGATCGCCGAATGACTGCTCAGTGCCTGAGATCCAGGCATGAGCAGTCAAGCGGCAGAATCATCGATCAATGGTTTCCTATGAGAAACCATTGATCAATGAAAAACATCAGTGTGTGCAGTGTAATAGCCCCCTATGAGGGCTATAACATTGCAAAAAAAAGTAAAAAAAAAAAAAAAAAAAAAAGTTAATAAAGATCATTTAACCCCTTCCCTAATAAAAGTTTGAATCACCCCCCTTGTTCCCCATTTAAAATAAAAACTGTGTAAATAAAAATAAACATATGTGGTATCGCTACGTGCGGAAATGTCTGAATTATTAAACATATATCATTAATTAAACCACAGTGGCGTATGCGCAAAAAAATTCCAAAGTCCAAAATAACATTTTTGGTCACTTTTTATATCATGAAAAAATGAATAAAAAGCTATCAAAAAGTCAGATCAGTACATACAGTACAGTACATAAATGGTACCGCTAAAAACTTCAGATTACGGCACAAAATGTGTCATAGATTTTTGTGTAAAATGACTGATGTCATTACAAAGTAGAGTTGGTGGTACAAAAAATAAGCCATTATATGGATTTTTAGGTGAAAAATTTAAAGAGTTATGATTTCCTAAAGGTAAGGAGGAAAAAATGAAAGTGCAAAAATGAAAAACCCCGGGTCCTTAAGGGGTTTAGGAAGTCTCACATAAAAATTCCTAACCGGTTACTAAGGAATGACAAGATTCAGAACGGATTCTGACATACTAACTGTTTGTCAGAATTATTATGTAAATATAAAAATCCTGTTGACTTCATACCATGTGAGATGGCTTTTATACAAAACAGATTTTATAGCTCCCCCCCCCCCCCCCCCCTTATGCTCTGTGACAAGGAAACAAAGCTATAACTATAGATATACATTAGAATGCAGATCAGGTGATTCCCCATAATATAAAAGACTGCAGGGAAACTGAGGGACAACCACTATTGTTGCCATTAGAATTGTCACACATTTTCCATAGATCACTGGAATAGAGATTACATTATCCACTTTTATTTCTGATGCACATGCACCAAATCCACCTAAACTGTTATTATAATCATATTATTACAGTCCAACTGCTGATAAAAAAATTATAGAAATCAACATGATCCTTGCTATTTTAATGCACCTCTAATAAAAAAAAAATAATGTTTCAAATTTTTTTTTAACCAGTTATTATATGGAAGCAACAACATAAGTCAATGAAATATTTAACCAGAAGGTCCAATGATTAAAATACAATTCTGACTGGTATTGACTTGAACTTACACACTTCTAACACTGGACAACACTATCTTTCTACCTATAAAATGTACAGTAAATGCTAAACAAAATGTATTCCACCGATATGCCTGAAGAAACTTCTAGTGCACTCCCTGATTACATGGTTAGAGAAGAAGCCTTTAGGGTAAATGCAATGTATTTAAAGCCGTATTTCATGACTGGGTGGACATTTTTCTTCCACACCCCATAAATTACCATGTTGCAAAGCACTCTTGCAATGTTTTGTTGCTCTGCACATTCACATAATTTTAAAGCCTCTTTCCTTCCTGCCTACAAGATAAAAGACTGCCATTATAACTCCCGCCATTCTGTGCCCCACCGTAGTGTTAATATCATGTAGAAAGATAAGTGGATGGTACATTAAGACAGTCAGTGAGAGATGAAAACAATAGTAATGTGAAGGTCTGACATATTCTTAAAAAATATTTCCAATAATCAATAAAAAACTAAAACAATATGCTAGTAACGCTTACCAGAAGTGGTGCAGAAATCTATAAAACACTACATGCAACAAATATAGTCTCTTGCCAGATTATAATGGCAGTCCCGCTATGGCTCCTCTGCAACGGGTAAAGTTTGTTCTGCTACATATCTTGCATACAGCATGTACAACATGTAAGACCATGTGTCAGTTTTATATATATATATATATATATATATATATATATATACATACATACATACAGAACACACACAAGTATATATATATATATATATATATATATATATATATAATATATAATTTTATTTTTCATGTATGTGTGTATGTTTATTCATGTACATATCTATATATGCGATAGGGAAGAATACCTGAATTGTCTGAAGACGTCAAATGATTGAAAGTTTACAATGCATTTTTTACCATAAACTTCATTAAATGTATTTTCTTACATTCAGATATAAAGCAGTGACAATATGATGACCACTAGGCTGCTCGCTGGGCCCAGCTCAGTCTCCCAGGCTAGAGCTACATTATAGTTTGTAACTGAAGTCAAAATCCAGGATCCTTTTGAAAGACATCAAAACATAAAGCATAGCAAGTCAAGTAGCTGATGTTGCTCTCTCTCTCTCTCTCTCTCTCTGGAAGGGAAAAAACATTTAATTTGTTTTGTTTTTAGACTGATGGGCTCTTTCTCCCTGGAATTTATGATGTCATAAAGTGCTGGCCTCTATGTGCTGCAGGTAAGTCATAAAATATAACAATGTCAATGATGTTATAGAACCCAATTAGTTTTTTTTTTTCTAGTCATGAACAGTTTGGGTGTGACAATTATACCATATACTTTGTTATTCTTAATATCGCTAACACCCATACAAGCAAAGGATAGTGCCGGACTACTGTGAGTCCTGTGCGCGGATTCATTCATATTAGGGCTCATTTTTCGTGATCCGTGATCTGTAGTTTTTATTGGTACCACTTTTGCTTAGGTTTACTTTTTATACATTTTTTATAAATTTTTTTGGGAATAAAATGTGACAAAAAAGCATCAATGTTTTATTTTTTTAAATTAACAATATATTTTGATAGTTCAGACTATTACGCATGCGGCGATACCAAATATGTTTATAATTTTTTGGGGGGGGGGGTAAAATGGGAAAAACTGCTGATTGACATTTTTTTTTACTTTTTTTTTTCACTTTAATAGGGAACTATTTATAGCAATCATTTAAAGGGGTTCTCCGGTGCTTACACATCTTATCCCCTATCCAAAGGATAGGGGATAAGATGCCTGATCGCGGGAGTCCCGCAGCTGGGGACGCCCGCGATCATTCACGCGGCACCCCGTTAGTAGTCAGTCCCGGGAGCGTGTTCACTCCAGGTCTGATTACGGGCGACTACAGGGCCGGCGGTGTGTGACATCACGCCTCCGCCCCCATGTGACGTCACGCTCCGCCCCTCAATGCAAGCCGACGGGAGGGGGCGTGATAGCACCGGAGAACCCCTTTAATTGCTAATACTGTTCAGTGCTATGTGTAGGGCATAGCACTGATCAGTGTTATCGGTGATCTTCTGCTCTGGTCTGCTCGATCTCAGACCAGAGCAGAAGACCCCCTGAGACGGACGGAGGCAGGTGAGGGGACCTCCATCCCCCATTATGGATGATCGGATCCCCGCGGCAGCGCTGTTGGCGATTAGATCATCCATTTAAAGTACCGCACTGCCGCATATGCCGTGATCTGTATCGCGATCGCGTGGATGTCTGCCTGATAGCAGCCAAGACCTGCAGCGCATGACGTGAGCACCGATCCAGTGCTCGCAGTCATGGCGGAGCGTAAATGTACTTCATGGTGCGTTAAGTACCACTGCACCATGACGTACATTTACGTCTATTGTCGTTAAGGGGTTAAAGTCCATCAACATGTCGGAAGGACCAAGAAGATACAAGACATCGTGTCCAGCGGCCATGATCAGTCTTTGACGCCTTGATTCCTGAGCTGCCGAAGTGTCAAGGACAGAGCACACACAAAGCATAACAGAACGAACTGAAGATGAAAGTGAAGAGCTACAACCCAGAACATATCCCTGAGAAATGAGGCAGTGCACCTTGGGCAGGAGCTATGAGGGAAGCCCAATTCATTTTGCTCTAAAACATGGTACCTGCTGAATGGGCTGCATTTTAGGCCTGGTCCACATTGCTGAATCTTTGTCAAGAGATATTCCATGTGTAGATTCTGCGTGGAGCAGGTGACACTGATTTAATCGGGGTTAAGGCTTTTCTGTCTTCCTACAAGTTCACATAGTGTATAATCTGACATTCAGCATAAACCATACCTGTCTTCCAAATAAGAGGACTGTTCTTCGTAGTTCTACAGGTTTATTGGTCAACAGGTTGTAATAAGTGGTAAAACTATAATAATACAAACAATGCTTTGGTAAGCGAGTTCTGTAGGCAAATTTTTATTTTGCTATGGGTTTGGTTATGTGTGACTTATTTATGATGCTATCACAGGGGGTTGATAAATTTGGCTCACATAAGCAAAAACCAATAAAATCACTTTGTAATACCATTTTCTTAGCACACATAAGCAAAAAAATGTATGTGTGTCCATTTTTTTTCTTTTCATTTCAGATCTGTCTATCCTGTGGGCTGCTTCAGATTTGGTGGACTACAATGACCAGCGTTTTTTTTTGTTTATTTAATATTAACAACATTTTGTAGCAAGGGCTTGCGGGGGAGTTTTTTTTTGGAATAAAATTTTTTTAAATGTGTTTTTTTACTTTACGGGCTTAGTAGTGAAAGCGGTCTTATAGATTGAGTCCATTACTAACCGGGCTTAGAGTTAGTCCCAAAAACAACTAGCGCTAAACCCCGATTATTACACCGGTACCCACTGCCACAGAGGTGTCGGGAAGAGTCAGTACCAGCAGGCCCAGAGCATCAAAAATGGCGCTTCTGGGCCTAGGCGGTAACAGGCTGGCGTTATTTAGGCTGGGGAGGGCCAGTAACAATGGTCCTCGTCTACCCTGGTAACATTAGGCTGTTGCTGTTTGGTTAGTATCTGGATGAAAATAAAAATACAGGGAACCCTATGCGTTTTATTATTTAATTATTTATGGAAGAAAATGCATAGGGTTCTCCATATTTTCATTCTCAGCCAAAAACCAAGAAAGCAGCAACAGCCTGATGTTACCAGGGTGGGCAAGGGCCATTGTTACTGGCCCTCCCCAGCCTAAATAAGCCAGCCTGTTACTGCCTAGGCACAGGAGCGCCATATTTGATGCTCCGGGCCTGTTGGTAGCGTCTCTTCCCGGTACCCCTGTGGTTATGTGGTGGTAATAATTGGGGGTTAGTGCTAGTTGTTTATGGTGCTAACGCTAAGTCCTGGCTTAGTAATGGATTCTGTCTATAAGACAGCTTCCACTAAGCCTGTAAAGTAAATAAAAATAAAAAAACATGTTTAGAAAACTTTTATTCCAAAAAACACTCCCTCACAAGCCCTTGTTAACCATTTTGTTAACATTAAACAAAAAAAAACACAGGTCATCAACATAGACCACAGGATGCATGGATCTGAAATGAGAAGGAAAGGAAAATAGGTTAGAACAATTACTGTAACCCACCCACACATTTCCCACCTGCACCGCATGACTACAACTCCCAGCATGCCCTTACAGTAAGGACATAATGGAATTTGTAGTCTTGTAGCAGGGATATGGGGAGATGTAAAAGCAGGTGACAAGCTTGTCACCTGCCACCACTGCATGACCACAACTCCCAGCATGCCCTTACAGTAAGGACATGCTGGGAGTTGTAGTCATGCTGCGTCGGCTGGTGACAAGCTTGTCATCTGCCCGCCGATCTAACATACTCCCCCGTGCCACACAACTACAATTCCCAGCATGTCCTTACAGTAATGACATGCTGGGAGTTGTAGTAGTGTTGCGTGGGTACATCTCTTACCCGCTCGTCCCACCGTGCCTATGAAAATGAAAGTTAAAAAAAGTTGCAAAAAAAGTCTCACGTGCGACTTTTTGAAAATGCTGTCATAGGCAAGTTTGTAAGCCAGGTCTGACCTTGCTTACACTTGCGACTTTTTGAAGGGGGGTTTGCGACTCTTATTTGCTTACGTGCGACTTTCGCAATGATAAATCATGGACCACTGCAAAGTAAAAATTGCTTAAGTAGTGCAGATTGGTATTTTTTGCTGACTTACAAAGCCGCACAAAAAATTGCTTAGGCGCAAGTGCGAATTTTTGTGCGACTTTTGTAAGCAAAAATAGCTGCTTAAATCCCTTGATAAATATCCCTCAATATGTATAAGTACATGTATAAGTACATCAACTGCATGTTTCACACATTACATAACAGTGAAGCACATGGCAAAATAGCTGCCTATATATAGGATTAAGAGCTAGCTAACAGTCTCACATCTGCACAGTTAACTCCCTGAGTAGTAATACAAATATCTAAACAGCTCTAGCTTCCAAGATGCCCTAGTAACAGAGGTAAGTGACTCACCAGATATGCTGTTACACAGATGGTGGAGTTTTAGAAGAGAGAGATGTAGATTAGCTCTGGTCTTGTGTCCAGGAGAATAGGTTCACACTGCGGAATCTCCGAGTAGAAAGTTTCCGCCCGGAGATTCCGAGTGCGGCCAGCACCGACTGAATCAGTTGGCGGTAGGACCGCGTGGACACTGCAGTCTTCAATAGAAGGAAATGTGTTCTGCGAGTATTTCCCCTGAAGAATGAGCGTTGCTCATTCCTCAGGCAGAAATTTCCAAGCGGATTTTCCATTCACAAATTCCGGAGTGGGCGGAAACGCATTCACTACACTATACATTTTAGCAAGCGGAATTTCTGTCTGCAATTTCAAAGCAGAATTGCAGGCGGGAAATTCGGCAGTGTGTACCTGGCCTAAGGATTGCCACTTCTTTCCAGAATGCCTTGCAACAACCCACAATGCATAGCACCACCCACAAGGCAGAATTCTTATAACAAGAACAACAAGGTGTAATACAACTTAACACCACTAGATGGTACTATAACCACACTAATGAACTCAGCTATAGTGACGGGCAAAAAGCAAATTGTAAATGCTTCTCAAACTTTCTGGGCAGAACACTCCCCGCCTGGCGTCAACTGATGCCACTACTAGATAGATCAGGTGAAAACAACAAAACAAGTTCTGCCACTGGCCTGAGGAATAACTTGCACTCGCCAAGCTTTAACACTATGACTTCGGCTTTGCATACGTTCCCATGTTTGTTTGAGAATGTGTTGGTGATAAGGCCCAATGGCCACTTATTCTGATGCAACTGGTTGTCGTTCATGGGCACGACATCCCCAGGTCTGATGTTCGGCTTGTTAGTTTGCCACTTCCTTCTCGATTATAGGGTAGAGATATATTGTTCCCTCCATCTGTCCCTGAAGGCATTAGAAAGACTTGGCACCTGCCTCTATTGTCGTCTGTAGAGGTCTTTGTCGTTGAAATCTCCAAGAGGAGCACTCAGAGTGCTGGTTTTCTGCGTAAGTAACATGGCAGGAGTAAGGATGGTCAAATCTTGAGGGTCACTGGAAAGGGTAGTCAAAGGTCTTGCATTCATGATAGCTGAAACTTCTACCAAGAAGGTGGGCAAGCTTTCATCTGTGAGTCTTGTACTCCCCACCTGCAAGAAAATAGAATCCAAGATTTTCCTTGCTATCCCAATCATCCTTTCCCAGACACCGCCCATGTGAGAAGAATGAGGTGGATTAAAAGTGCATCCTTGTTCATTGTTCATTTAAGTATCTTTTCACATTGGTAGTGTCCAAGTTGGAAGGAATTTGAAGTTCTTTCACTGCCCCAACGAAATTCGTTCCTCTGTCCGAACGAATATGCTTCACGGGCCCTCTGATAGCAATAAAATGTCTAAGTGCGTTTATAAAACTTGAAGTGTCCATTGACAACCACATCTATATGGACAGCTCTGCTTGTCTTACAAGTAAACATGACTGCCCAGCGTTTTGCACTGGCGTAAATACCTCTAGTGTGCCGTGTAGCCACTGACCAAGAACCAAATACATCTACACCAACAATGGGGAGAGGAGGATCTGTATTGAGCCTCTCAGTTGGAAGACTGTCCATCTTCGGATTCTGAAACATGCCACGAAGTTTGCGACAGGTAATGCAGTTGAAGATGAACTTGCTCACACACCTCTTAGCTCCAACTATCCATAATCCAGCAGCTCGTAGATTCCCTTCGGCAAACAATCGGCCTTGATGTTTCACTTGAACGTGATGGTGCCACACGAGCAAAGTCATGACATGATGATGTCCGTGAATTATTACAGGTCGGATTTCTTCATCCACATCTGGGTCTACCAATTCAAACGAGTCAGATTCGATGTTGCAAAACATAGAACGGTACAGGAATGCAGGCCCTGTAAACCATGTTGTGTCCTTAAGGTGGCTTGCTATGACAGATCTAGTCACAAGGTCTCCAGTATTATGGTGTGTAGACACATAGTACCACTGTTTAGGACAAGTGGATCTCCTGACCCTTAGCACCCTATTGCTGACATAGAAGTGTCTCATTTCATTGCAAATTTATCCTAGGACTACCTTGCTGTCCATGTAGAACGAGGCTTCCTCAAGTTCCAGATTTAGTCCTGTTGTTATAAGTTCAGCAAACTCCACCACAAGCACAGCACCGCAAAATTCCAGTCTGGGTATCATGTTCTCACAGAGTGGTGCCAGTTTGGTCCGGCTCGTAACAAACCCCACACTGCATTGTTATTTGACGTCTATGGCCTTTAAATATGCTACAGCTGCAATCACCTTGACTGAAGCATCGCAGAAGATATAGGGGGACATTTATCAATGTTTGCTTATGTATTCCTTTTTTTTAGTTGTTTTTTTATTACAATTCTTTTTGCTTATGTGCGACTTATTTATCAACTGGTTTCAGCCTGTTTATAAATTTCTTTCACATAAGGAATTATTTTTTTTTTTTTGCTTTGGTAGTGGCTTTTTCTGCTCCATGTCTGAGCTGGAGTAAATTTAGTAAGTTTATTCATGCCATGCGACTTTCGCACTTGATAAATCTCTGACCACTGCAAGTCAAAAATCACTTTTTGCTTTGGTAAGCAAGATTTTAATTTTTTGCTTAGGACACTGCACAATCAAAATGTCGCAGAAAAAAGAGAGTAGTCGCACTTGCGACTTTTTTGTGACAATTTTAAGCAAAAAAATCTACTAAATGCTTTGATAAATGTCCCCCATAGTCTTTGCATCTTGACTTCAGTTGATGACACGGAAGCATCCGGTCATGCCACCTGAAGGCTGGACAAAGCTTCGAGAGACTTCCTCCAACCTGTCCACAGGTCTTTTTTCTCCATGGGAAACGGATCATCCTAATCAGCCGTTTCAGTAGTGAAGTCTCTTAACATCATTTTACCTTGGATGATAACAGGCGCTATGAATCCTAGAGGATCATATTGGCTTTTTACGGTAGACAAGACTCTGCGTGTGAAGGGTTTTTCCTCCGTGCTGATTTGGAAGGTGATTGTGTCTGCCTTTAAATCCTATAGCAAACCAAGGCTTCGCTGCATGGGAAGGGAGTCGGTGCTAAGATCCAAGTCCTTTAGACCAAAGTGGTCTTGGGGTGAGAAGGCCTCCATTAACTCTCAACTGTTGGAGGCGATTTTGTGCAACCTCAAATTAGATAGAGCGAGCATTTATTGAGCTCTTTTCAGGAGACTGATTACGGTCTCGTTCATGGGTGTAGATTTCAAGCAGTCGTCCACATAGAAATCCTTTTCTACAAAGGACCTGACATCCGACCCATACTTTGCTTCACCCTCTCGGGCTAAATGTCTGAGACCATAGGGGCAGGGGAAGGACTATTTCCGAAAATGTGTACTCTCATTCGGTATTCTATAATGTTCTCATTGGGGTCATTGTAGTACCAGAAAAACCTCAAGTAGTTTCTGTGTTCTTCCTTGACAAGAAAGCAATGGAACATCTGTTGTATGTCGGCCATGAATGTAACGGAATCTCTGTGGAAGCGTAGAAGTACCTCCAGAAGTCTGTTGTTGAGGTCTGGATTAGACAGTATGACATCATTTAGCGAGACACCTTTGCACTTGGCACTTGAGTTGAATACTACTCTTATCTGTCCTGGTTTTTTAGGATGATTCACACCGAATATGGGTAAGTACCAACACTCTTCTAACTCCTGGAGCATGGGTGCCATCTCTGCGTGGTTGTTCTGGAATAATCTTTCCATGAAGGTAAAGAAATGTTCTTTCATCTCTGGGTTCCTCTGAAGTTTGTGTCTGAGGGACATAAATCAATTATAGACAAGTTCCTTGTTGTTAGGTAAGCGTCGTCTCCGGGGTATGAACGGTAAAGGTGCAACCCAGCTTTTTGACTTGTCTTTTACTATTCCTTGATCCATAATATCCAAGTACAGCCTGTCTTCTATGGACATTGCGACCCTGTTGTCTTCTCTTGTCCTGTGGAAGACTGTGCACCCTAAGTTATCTTGTTCACTATCACAGGTGTGATCTTCACAGGAGGGATTCACGTAAGGACAAGGCACAGGAGCGATGTGTGGTAATTCTTTTATCAGGAAACTACTCTGACATGGTTGGAATAGGGAAGGACGCCCATTTTCAGATGTGTTGGTGAGCAAACTGTAGATTGAGGTCATCTTGTGCTCCTCCTAGACCGACATCTCCTATGATGACCTATCCTAGGTCAAGTCTCTGGGCGTATTGAGCGTTTTGGGGTCCATTAATCTGTCCTCTAGCCTTGTGAACTCGTAGTATGTCTCTTCCAAGGAGTCGGACTATTTTAAAGCTTCTGGGTCCAGCTCCGGTATCAGGAGAGCTATACACTTCAGGTGTGGGTGGTGTGCTGCTACCTCATGTGTAGGTATCTCAGACCAGTTGTCAGGAATGTGATTGCACTCCAGTATGGTTGACAAAGACAAGCAGGTCTGACCATCTATAGACTTTACCTTGTACCCAGTTGCCTTACTCTCCGCAGTATCAACGGTACCTGCACATGTTCTTAAGGAGTAGGGAGAAATGGGCACTATGATGTTGAAGGTGTTCGAAGAAGGTGGATTTAGCTAAAGACCTGTTGCTTTGGTCATCTAAGATTGCATATACCTTGATCGCCTTATCTCGGTAACCGGTCGGGTAAACTCTGACAAGGCAGAATTTTGAGCATGACTTCCCTCCTGCAAGTCCTTTACAGATCTCTGTACACTGAGAAGTGACTACTGCTGTGTCTATCTGCTTTCTGTCATACTCCTCTGCTTGGGATGATACCTGAGAGGGTGGTCCAGGGTGTAATTCCTCAGTTGTTTTCTGTGCTACCACATTCTGTGCATGTCACACTGACTTTACAGTTCCTGGCGAAGTATGATGTTGTAGTGCTGCACCTGAAACAGATTGTTCTCTGAGGAATCTTTACAGTCCTCTAAAGACTTCTCCCTGAAGGCTCTGCATTTTAGTAGAGGATGTGATTTCTTGTGCAGGGGGCATTGTTTGGTAAGATCTTCGGGTTTATTCCCTTCTTGAGAAGACTTGAACGACTTGTAAGGAGAACCTGTGGAAGCAACATTAGTTTCATGGACTGCCACTGGTGTTTTATGAGGTTTGACACCAGGGGTAGTGGGACATGACAATGTAAAGTCAAAACTGGGATTATTTCTGATCTTTGCCTGTTGAGCAACAAAGTCTACAAACACCCTGAAGGGGGGAAATGGTACATTATGTACCTGTTTATAATGAGAACCACGCGTGATCCACTTCTCCTGTAGGTTTAGGTTATAAGGGAATTTTTGGACAATCGGATTAACACCTCTGGCGGTGTCCAGGAATGCTAGCCCTGGGAAATCTTCTGCCTGAGCAACCTGTACCTCTATTAAGAAGTCACTGAGTTCCCTGAGCTTTTGGTAACTCCTACCCACTATTATGGGAAAATTATCAATTCTTTTATATAAAGCATTCTCTATAGTTTCTACTAACCCATAACATTCATTAAGTGTTGGAGTGTTCAGCAGACTCGCCTCCAAGTAATTTTACCAAGAGATCAAACACCTCACTACAGGAAATATCTAAGTCCCGTATGGTGTTCTGGAAGGAGGCTCGCCATGACCTGTAGTTCTCAGGGCAATCGGTGAACTTTATAAGTCCCTTGGTAACCAGTTTCCGTTTAGCAAAGAACTTAGCGAAGTCCATGTCTTGGTTGGCACCAATACTACCCAGTATGCTGTTGCTATGCTGCCTATGTGGTGTATCACCATACCTTTTAGGGAAGGCTTAGGGAAGTCTGTATAATACCGTTCTGACACGAAAGGCGCCTCTTTAAGTCGAAGCAAAGGTTGTAGCTTTTGTTCTGAAGAGCGAAAGTTGTGCTCAGTATCGCTTTTCCGCACACCAACCTTCTCAAGGCACTGTGGTTCAGAGTAGGATCTTTGGCACTCTGTATAAGCTGGCTGATATTCTGGATAATAGCTGTCATCTGTGTTGGGATGATGGTGGACATATTCTGAGACATGCTGTGTTGGATCTTGTTGATCTAAGTCTGGTCCGAGTACTTGGCTATGCTTCTCAGATATGGAAAAGTCCATGGCTTCTAGGAACTCTGCTTTGGCTACTGCGGCTGCCGCTTCTCTCTCTGCTGCAAGCTTTTCCAATGATGCTTGCAGGCATGCTGTCTCTTTCTTTAGTTGTTCCTTTAGTTGTATCTCTTGTGCCACAAAGGAAGCCCTTACTTTTGCAGCCTCAGCTTCTGCACGGGTGAGAGTACCCATTTCTTTTATGGAGGACTTGCTAGAGCGGCTCGCTCGTGACCTTGTCCTGCATGTTGATGCCTGGCTAGTGGACATGGTGTTCATGTTGCTAGCTTCTTAATGACTCTGTGCAGGCTCAGTCTAGGTGAGAACAGACTTTAGCATGGATTGGATCATGCTGCGCTTGCTGGTTGGTACACTCACTTCTTGTGACTGTGTTGCAGCAATCATGTGCGTAGGACCGCGTGGCTGATGCGGTTGATGAGGCTGATGCGGTCCATGCTTTGGGGCTATTTTTCTTCTAAGGGACTAGAAAAACTGATCCATGTAAAGGAAAGAATGAATGAGGCCATGTATCGTGAGATTTTGAGTGAAACCCTCCTTCCATCAGCAAGGGCATTGAAGATGAAATGTGGCTGTGTCTTTCAGCATGACAATGATCCCAAACACACGGTCCTGGCAACAAAGGTGTGGCTTAATAAGAAGCATTTAAAGGTCCTGGAGTGGCCTAGCCAGTCTCCAGATCTCAACCCCATAGAAAACCTTTGGAGGGAGTTGAAAGTCCGTGTTGCCCAGCGACAGCCCCAAAACATCACTGCTCTAGAGGAGATCTGCATGGAGGAATGGGCCAAAATGTGTGAAAACCTTGTGAAGACTTCCAGAAAATTTTTGACCTCTGTCATTGCCAACAAAGAGTTGACATGAACTTTTGTTATTGACCAAATACTTATTTTCCACCTTATAGGGGTTCTCCACTGCTTTAACCTTCTTTGGCCAGTTAGTTAGTACTGTGGCTATATTTCCTTAACGCTTTCTTTCCTGTTGCTACGCTACTATATGTGTTTTTTTTTTTTTAACCTTTTAACAGACCCGGAAGCTGGTTAATTCCTTAGTTTGCTGGCTTGCCTCGACCACTTTTTTTTTTCTCCCGCCGTCATCTTGCCATCGATGCGTCACCCTGCAGGGTGTTGTGTGGGAGGCCGAGATTTCCGAACCCGTGCAGAAACCGAACCCCTCCTCCCCTCAGCCCTTTCGCTCCTCCCCTTCGCTTTTCCGAAGCTAGAGCGGGGAGGAGCGAGGGCAGAGGCCGAGATCGCACGTCTGCAGGACATAATTAAGCAACGCATTACACAAGAAGCAGGGGGTGAGCAAGGATGTATGTACACAGCTCGGTACACAGCTCCATCTCCCGCACACAGCTTCCCCCTCTCCCCCTGGGGAGGGGAAGGGAGAGAGGATGTCCGTGCACAGCTCCTTCACCTCCATAATAATGAATAATGTGTGAGGAGGACAGACTGCACTGCACGGGGAGGATTTGTGTGTGCGAAGGAGACACAGACTGCAGGGGAATAAATATACTGGGGATGAATTATATGTGTGGGGGGGGACTCCTGAATGACACTTGTAGTCCCTGTTATGTGTGTATGCCAGTGTTTCCCAACCAGGGAATGCTGGAAGTAGTAGTTTTGCAACATCTGGAGGCACCCTGGTTGGGAAACACTGGTGCATGAACTACAACAATACAATATAGGTGTTGGTGAACTACAACTCCTAGGAGACTACTAAGATAAATTAGAGGTGTTGGTGAACTACAACTCCCAGGAGACTATTAAGATAAAATAGAGGTGTTGGTGAACTACAACCCCCTGGAGACTACTGAGATACAATATTGGTGTTGGTGAACTACAACTCCCAGGAGACTACTAAGATACAATAGAGGTGTTGGTGAACTACAACTCCCAGGAGACTACTAAGATACAATATAGGTGTTGATGAACTACAACCCCCAGGAGACTACAGAGGCAGCATGCCGGTGTTATACCACAGACTGAAGACTCCTGAATGACACATGCTGGGAGTTGTAGTCCCTTTTGTGTGTGTATGCCAGTGTCTCCCAACCAGGGCTGAGTTATATTAGTGTGCTGTGTATAACTCTGCACAGGCTGTATGTATGTATGTATATATATATATATATATATATATATATATATATATATATATATTAGTGTGTTGTGTATAACGCTGTACATATACATATACATATATATATATATATATATATATATATTAGTGTTCTGTGTATAACGCTGTCTGTATGTATATATATATATATATATATATATATGTTGGTGTGCTGTGTATAACGCTGTATGTATGTATGTATGTATATATATATATATATATATATATATATTGGTGTGCTGTGTATAATTCTGTATATATATATATATATATATTAGTGTGCTGTGTATAACGCAGGTTTCCTCGGGTTGCAAGGGGGAGGACGAACTGCACGGGCTGGTTTCCGCTTTTTCATGGGGTGTTCATTAGCCCCATAAGGAGGACATAGAAATGAATGGGGTTTGTACAGGACATAAACATCGCTGTATGAACCCTGTGAATTTATATCAGCGTTCATGCAGGGACGTAGAAATGCACGGGGTTCATACAGGGATGTAGAAATGCAGGGGATCATACAGGGAAGCAGAGATGCACGAGGATCATACAGGGAAGCCGAGATGCACGGGGTTCATACAGGGAAGCGGAGATGCACGGGGTTCGTACAGGGAAGCCGAGATGCACGGGGTTCGTACAGGGAAGCCGAGATGCACGGGGTTCGTACAGGGAAGCAGAGATGCACGGGGTTCGTACAGGGAAGCAGATATGCACGGGGTTCATACAGGGAAGCCGAGATGCACGGGGTTCATACAGGGAAGCAGAGATGCACGGGGTACAGACAGGGAAGCAGAGATGCACGGGGTTTGTACAGGGAAGTAGAGATGCACGGGGTTCATACAGGGAAGCAAAGATACACAGGGCTAATACAGGGAAGCAGAGATGCACGGGGTCCATACAGGGAAGCAGAGATGCACGGGGTCCATACAGGGAAGCAGAGATGCACGGGGTCCATACAGGGAAGCAGAAATGCACGGGGTTCATACAGGGAAGCAGAGATGCACGAGGTTCATACAGGGAAGCAGAGATGCACAAGGGTCCGTACAGGGAAGCAGAGATGCACGGGGTTCATACAGGGAAGCAGAGATGCACTGGGCTCATACAGGGAAGCAGAGATGCACGGGGTCCGTACAGGGAAGCAGAGATGCAGGGGGTTTATACAGAGAAACAGAGATGCACGGGGTTCATACAGGGAAGCAGAGATGCTCGGGGTTTGTACAGTGGTCTTCATGTCAGCATTCACTGCACAGCAGTGAATGAAAATCATGTCAGAGAGAAAATCATGTCAGGAGGGACATACAGGAGCACAAACATACAGGAGAAATAACACAGTAGCCTGTACATCTTCATCCTGGAGAAATCGAGAAGGAGGAGAAAACGGATTTTGGCAGCTGCCGCCACATTAAAGCTTCACTTGCAGAATTCTGCAAGTGGCGTTTGATTAAATCATTAATCTGTCTAGGACCAAGAGCGTACCTGTACGCCCTCAGCATTTCTGTTCACCACTGGTAACCAGGCGGTGAATGGAAAGGGAGGCCTGCTGAAATCGTTCAGAAGGCATTCCGTACCAATGCCTGGGGGGGGGGGGGGGGGGCACACTGGTGGGTAAGCACTCAGTTAGGTTCTGTTAACTGAGTGTTTACCCACCAGTGTGCCTCCAGCTGTCGCAAAACTACAACTGCCAGCATGAACTGATAGACGAAGGGCATTCTGGGAGTTGTAGAGATGCAACAGCTGGAGGCAGGCATACACAACTCTCAGCATGCCCTGAAAGCCATTTGCTGTTCGTGCATACTGGGAGTTGTAGTTATGCAAGATCTTAATGGCCACAATTTAGAGACCACTGTACAGTGATCTCCAAACTGTGGCCCTTCAGATGTTGCTAGGTAACTACTCACCTCCTGGCTCCTGTCAAGGCTGCCACTGCTTGAGGAGGACCTCCACTGAAAATCTCCTGTCTGAATTGACAAGGGCCCCGACCGACCAATAGCAGATCGTGGAGGTGGCGCAAGGATTAAAGTTCAATTCCCCCGCTCTGCCCACCCATGGTAGTCCGGGCAGAGCGGGGGAACTGTGATGTGAGTAGCGGTGGAGGTCCTCCTCAAGCAGTGGCAGCCTTGACGAGAGCCAGGAGGTGAGTAGTTACCTAGCAACATCTGAAGGGCCACAGTTTGGAGATCAGTAGCCCCCCAGGCATTGGCACGGAATTCCTTCTGAACGATTTCAGCAGGCCTCCCGTTCCGTTCACTGCCAGGTTACCAGTGGTGAACAGAAACGCTGAGGGCGTACAGGTACGCTCTTGGTCCTAGACAGGTTAATGATTTAATCAAACGCCACTCGCAGAATTCTGTAAGTGAAGTTTTAATGTGGCGGCTGCTGCCAAAATCCGTTTTCTCCTCCTCGATTTCTCCAGGATGAAGATGTACATGCTACTGTGTTATTTCTCCTGTATGTTTGTGCTCCTGTATGTCCCTCCTGACATGATTTTCTCTCAAAGCTGCTGTGCAGTGAACGCTGACATGAAGACCACTGTACAAACCCCGAGCATCTCTGCTTACCTGTATGAACCCCGTGCATCTCTGCTTCCCTGTATGAACCCCGTGCATCTCTGCTTCCCTGTATGAACCCTGTGCATTTCTACATCCCTGTATGAACCCCGTGCATCTCTGCTTCCCTGTATGAACCCCCGTGCATCTCTGCTTCCCTGTATGAACCCCCTGCATTTTTACATCCCTGTATGAACCCCGTGCATCTCTGCTTCCCTGTATGAACCCCGTGCATCTCTGCTTCCATGTATGAGCCCCCTGCATCTCTGCTTCCCTGTATGAACCCCGTGCATCTCTGTGTCCCTGTATGATCCCCTGCATTTTTACATCCCTGTATGAATCCCATGCATCTCTGCTTCCCTGTATGGACCCCGTGCATTTCTGCTTCCCTGTATGAACCCCGTGCATCTCTGCTTCCCTGTATGAACCCCTGCATTTCTGCTTCCCTGTATGATCCCCTGCATTTCTACATTCTGTATGAACCCCGTGCATTTCTACGTCCCTGTATGAACCCTGACATATAAATTCACAGGGTTCATACAGTGATGTTCATGCCTGTACAAACCCCATTCATTTCTATGTCCTCTTTATGGGGCTAATGAACACCCCATGAAAAAGCAGAAACCAGCCCGTGCAGTTTGTCCTCCCCCTTGCAGCCCAAGGAAATCTGCGTTATACACAGCACACTAATATATATATATATATATATATATATATATATATATATAATTATACACAGCACACTAATATATATTTATATATATATTTATACAGCGTTATAGACATCACACTAATATATATATATATATATATATATATATATATATATATATATATACAGCCTGTGCAGAGTTATACACAGCACACTAATATAATTCAGCCCTGGTTGGGATACACTGGCATACACACACAAAAGGGACTACAACTCCCAGCATGTGTCATTCAGGAGTCTTCAGTCTGTGGTTTAACACCAGCATGCTGCCTCTGTAGTCTCCTGGGGGTTGTAGTTCACCAACACCTATATTGTATCTCAGTAGTCTCCTGGGAGTTGTTGTTCACCAACACCTCTATTGTATCTTAGTAGTTTCCTGGGGGTTGTATTTCATCAACACCTATATTGTATCTTAGTAGTCTCCTGAGAGTTGTAGTTCACCAACACCTCTATTGTATCTTAAATGTCTCCTGGGAGTTGTAGTTCACCAACACCTATATTGTATCTCAGTAGTCTCCTGGGGGTTGTAGTTCACCAACACCTCTATTGTATCTTAGTAATCTCCTGGGAGTTGTAGTCCACCAACACCTCTATTGTATCTTAGTAGTCTCCTGTGAGATGTAGTTCACCAACACCTCTATTGTATCTTAGTAGTCTCCTGGGAGTTGTAGTTCACCAACACCTATATTGTATCTCAGTAGTCTCCTGTGTAATGTAGTTCACCAACACCTCTATTGTATCTCAGTAGTCTCCTGGGAGTTGTAGTTCACCAACACCTATATTGTATTGCAGTAGTCTCCTGGGAGTTGTAGTTCACCAACACCTATATTGCATCTCAATAGTCCCCTGGGAGTTGTAGTTTACCAACACCTCTATTGTATCTTAGTAGTCTCCTGGAAGGTGTAGTTCACCAACACCTCTATTGTGTCTTAAATGTCTCCTGGGAGTTGTTGTTCACCAACACCTCTATTGTATCTCAGTAGTCTCCTGGGGGTTGTAGTTCACCAACACCTCAATTGTATCTCAATAGTCCCCTGGGAGTTGTAGTTCACCAACACCTCTATTGTATCTCAGTAGTCTCCTGGTAGTTGTAGTTCAACAACACCTCTATTGTATCTTTGTTGTCTTCTGGGAGTTGTAGTTCACCAACACCTCTATTGTATCTCAGTAGTCTCCTGGGGGTTGTAGTTCACCAACACCTATATTGTATGAGTAGTCTCCTGAGGGTTGTAGTTCATACACCAGTGTTTCCCAAACAGGGTGACTACAGATGTTAAAAAACTACTACTCCCAGCATTCCCTGGTTGGAAAATACTGGCATACACACACATAACAGGGACTACAAGTCCCAGCATGTGTCATTCGGGAGTTCACCCTCACACATAGAAATCATCCCCAGTAGTCTGTGTCTCCTTCACACACACAAATCCTCCCCGTACAGTGCAGTCTGTCCTCCTCACACATTATTATGGAGGTGAAGGAGCTGTGCACGGACATCCTCTCTCCCCTCCCCGCTCTGTGTTTTCCCCGTGCAAACTTGCAGCCTCCCCGTGGTAGATCAGGTCCTGGGGAGTCAGAGCAGGGGGAGAGGGGGGAGCTGTGTGCGGGGGATGGAGCTGTGTACCGAGCTGTGTACATACATCCTCGCTCTCCCTCTGCTTCTTGTGTAATGTAAGAGTGGGGGTGTGAAGTGAGATTTCCGAACCTAAGGGGCGTGGCTTAATTATGTCCTGCAGACATGCGATCTCGGCCTCTGCCCTTACTCCTTCCCGCTCTAGCTTCGGAAAACTTCGGAGAGCGAAGGGGAGGAGCGAAAGGGCTGAGGGGAGGAGCGGTTCGGTTTCTGCATGGGTTCGGAAATCTCGGCCTCCCACACAACACCCTGCAGGGTGACGTATCGATGGCAAGATGGCGGGGGAAAAAAAAAGTGGTCGAGGCAAGCCAGCAAACTAAGGAATTAACCAGCTTCCGGGTCTGTTAAAAAAGGTAAAAAAAAACAAAACACATATAGTAGCGTTAGCAACAGGAAAGAAAGCGTTAAGGACATATAGCCACAGTAATAACTAACTGGCCATAGTTGAGGTATACCCATGATGAAAATTACAGGCCTCTCTCATCATTTTAAGTGGGAGAACTTGCATAATTGGTGGCTGGCTAAATACTTTCTTGCCTCACTGTATGTTTGTTAGCCAGTCACAGAAATAGGCCCTGTAGCTTTAATCATGTACATGTCCGACATGATATTCCCTGTGTACTGATGCTCACTAAATGGACTGATCTCTATCTCTGTGCTCTGTGATATCAGCATACTTTCACTACTAAATTCCTTTGTTTCTGCCCTTCTCACCTCTCCCGCCAGAAGACAGTCTATGTACCACATCTATAAGAGACATCTTTTAGACTTTCCCAAAGACAGGTGATGGTGGAACCTGTGCCCTAAGGCTTAAAGAAGTAACAAGGCACAGAAAGAGGTATTTCAATTTACACAGATCTACAGCCCCTCCTCCTCCCCTGAAGCCATGCTTGCTGCCAGTGTAAACTGAAAAAAAGAAAGAAAGAAAAAACATAGCCACAAGGAACACAAACACACCTTTATACACAATAAGGCTCATTATTTCTTACAGTAAATTAGTACAAAACAATATCAGCATTAAGTCTATTGCCAGGGCTAAAAAAAAACACAGACAACTTGAAGGAAACAGGGAACCTACTTGGAAAACACATCATGAGTTCATAACTAAAGGGTACCTCTGGTTTGGAGGTAACCTTGGTATATTGAATAATACTAATAATCTGCAGAGAAAAGACCAGGAAAGCCATAGGAAAAAAATGATATGCAGCTAACCACATACACTGTAGAAACAAATAGAAACAATTTACACAGTAGAAACCACCCCTTAGTAGAGGTATGGTTTGACTGTTTGCAGACTGGGTTCAAACACCTTCCAGCAGTACACACAGTGGGGGAATTTATCAAGAGTGGTGTAGGTGAACTTTTTTTTTTTACACCTTTAATTTATATAGTGGAAAATGTGTATGTGCACCAAATTTATTAAACTGTGCTGGGCATGTGATATGGTGCTGGTACAATTTTTTTTTTACTTCAATACACTAGTTTGTATGGTTTCTTCTCTGCAACTTTTTAACCTGTGCACCAAAATGTGAGACTTTTTCAAATTCTGTCCATAGTCATTTTTGTAAGCCAGGCCAGGGCAGATGTAGATTTGCTAAAAATTGAGGGCTCTGTGACAAATTGTGCATGATAAACTTATGACCACTGAAAAAAGAACGGACTATGGCATAGCTATACAAGATTAGAAAAAGCTTCTAAAGCAAAAGTCACAATGAAAAGTATCTAAAAAGCAACAGACAAATTGTGTGACAAATCTACATAACAAAAATAGGGTAAAACCAATGATAAATTCCCGCCAATGTCCGGGTGCTGACCAGTATTGGGACCATGTGTTTTTTGGGGCAAAAAGCAGAAGAGGAGTGTAATGGCAACGGTGAAGTGGCTCCGCTGAGCCTGTGTGGATGATGGCGAGGGCCGTAAAAGCGGAGTCTAAGGTGTTGCTGGTCTTAACCAGAGCCCGCCGCAAAGCGGGATGGACTTGCTGCGGCAGGCGGCCCCCAGTTCGATACCCGATACGAATCCACACAGGCTGCCGAGGTGAAGCGTGGCCCAGAAAGCATAAAGCAATCTCATAATTGGGGACAGGCAGGAAGATCAGGACAGGCGGCACTGGAGCGTGGTCAGGAAATGTAGAAAGGAGGTCTGGTACACAGTAAGGCAGAACACAAATCTGGAATGCTTTCTCTAAGGCTGTGAGGCACAAAGATCCGGCAGGGGTCAAAGGAAGTGCAGACATAAACAGTGGCAGGAAACAACAAGGACCAATTAGTGGCATACTGGCCCTTAAAATTTCAGAGACCATGTCTCCCCCTCTTTTTAGGCTGGAGAAGCCTTTGTACCAGATTCCGGTCCAAGATGTTCTCCTCAGGTTCCCAGGACGTCTCCCAAGGACCAAAACCCTTCCAATCAACCAGGACGTACCGTTTCCCCCTGACGGTCTTGGTGGCCAGAATCTCTTTAACCTGTTAAGGACCCAGGGCGTACAGGTACACGTTGACACTCTGGTGCTTAAGGACCCAGGGCGTACCTGTACGCCTGTGGGAATATCGGTCTCCGCCCCATGTCGGCGATCGCACCCCCCCCATGTCGGCGGTGAATTCACACAGGCGATTTGCGCCGATTCCGGGTCTATGGTGACCCGTTGACCCAGAAAATAAGGGGTATCGGGGTTGTCCAAGACACCCACGATCCCCCTGAAGGGATAGGAGTGAGGTGGCAGGGGTCAAGAAACGACGACCAATAGCAGATTGGGGGCGGGGGGGTTAACTTTTGGTTTCCCTGTTCTGCCCACCCACAATAGGCCGGGAAGAATGGGGAAACCGAAGAGGATCGGTGCCGAAGGTCCACTTACTCATCGGCAAAGGCACGAAGGGAGATCGACAACGGTGATCGGCGGGCGGCTATGTCGTGCGGCTGGCTCCCTGGATCCTACGGAAGCCGGTGAGTTGCATAGCAACAGCTGGAGGGCTACAGTTTGGAAATCACTGTGCAGTGGTCTCTAAACTGTAGCCCTCCATATGTTGCAAAACTGAAAATCCCAGCATGCTTAAACAGCAAACATCTGTCTCGTCATGCTGGGAGTTGTAGTTGCGTACCTCCAGCTGTTGCATAACTACATCTCCCAGCATGTCCTTCGGCGATCAGTACATGCTGGGAGTTGTAGTTGTACAACAGCTGGAGGCACCCTGGTTAGAAAATACCGAGTTAGGTAAAAGAACCTAACTGAAGGATTTCCAACCAGTGTGCCTCCAGCTGTTGCAAAAGTACAACTCCCAGCATGCACGGTCTGCCAGTACATCCCACCCCCAATGTGAATGTACAGGGTACATTCACACGGGCAGGTTTACAGTAAGAATCCTGCTTGAAGTTTGAGCTGGGGCAAATTTTTCGCCGCAGAGCAAATTCCTAGTGGGAAACTCACTTTAAACCTCCGCCAGTGCAAATGTACCCTAAAAACACTGCACTACACTAACAAATAATAAAGGTTAAAACACTACAAATACGGCAGTGTTTCCAAAACTGTTGCAAAGCAACAACTCCCAGCATTTATGGACAGCCACTGACTGTCCAGGCATGCTGGGAGTTTAGTAACAGCTGGAGGCACCCTGTTTGGGAATTACTGGCGTAGAATACCCCTATGTCCACCCCTATACAATCCCTAATTTAGTCATCAAATGCGCATGGCGCTCTCTCACTTCGGAGCTCTGTCGTATTTAAAGAAAACAGTTTAGGGCCACATATGGGGAATTTCCGTACTCGGGAGAAATTGCACTACAAATTTGTTTTTTTTTCCCTCCTTTTACCCCTTATGAAAAGGAAAAGTTGGGGGCTACACCAGCATGTTAGTGTAAATTTTTTTTTTTTTTTTTTTTTTTTTTTTACACTAACATGCTGGTGTTGCCCCATAGTTTTTATTTTCACAAGCTGTAAAAGGAAAAAAAGACCCCCAAAATTTGTAACGCAATTTCTCCTGAGTACGGAAATACCCCATATGTGGGCGTAAAATGCTCTGCGGAAGCACAAGGCTCAGGAGTGAGAGCGCACTATGTACATTTAAGGCCTAAATTGGTGATTTGCACAGGGGTGGTTGATTTTACAGCGGTTCTGACATAAACGCAAAAAAATAAATACCCATGTGTGACCCCATTTTGGAAACTACACCCCTCACGGAATGTAACAAGGGGTATAGTGAGCCTTAACACCCCACAGGTGTTTGAAGAATTTTCATTAAAGTTGGATGGGAAAATGCGTTACCCTAAATTTTTCATTTTCACAAGGGAAAATAGGAAAAAAGCCCCCCAAAATTTGTAACCCCATTTCTTCTGAGTACGATCATACCCCATATGTGGATGTAAAGTGCTCTGCGGGCGCACTACAATGCTTAGAAGAGAGGGAGCGCCATTGGGCTTTTGAAGAGGAAATTTGTCCGGAATTGAAGGCCACGTGTTTACAAAGCCCCCATAGTGCCAGAACAATGGACCCCCCCCACATGTTACCCCATTTTGGAAACTACACCACTCATATAATGAAATAAGGGGTGCAGTGAGCATTAATGCCCCACAGGTGTCTGACAGATTTAATTTAAATTTAATTTTTCATTTGCACAGCCCACTGTTCCAAAGATCTGTCAAACGCCAGTGGGGTCACTGCACCCCTTATTAAATTCTGTGAGGGGTGTAGTTTCCAAAATGGGGTCACATGTGGGGAGGACCACTGTTCTGGCACCACGGGGGTGTAAACGCACATGGCCCCCGACTTCTATTCTAAACAAATTTTCTTTCCAAAAGCTCAATGGTGCTCGTTCTCTTCTGAGCATTGTAGTGTGCCAGCAGAGCACTTGACGTCCACACACGGGCTTAAAAATTTTGGGGGTAATTTTCTCCTATTACCACTTGTAAAAAATTTTACATTTGGGGGGAAAAAAGCATTTTATGAAAATTTTTATTTTTTTTCATTTACACATCCAACTTTCACAAAAAGTCGTCAAACACCTGTGAGGTGTTAAGGCTCACTGTACCCCTTGTTACGTTCCTTGAGCGGTGTTGTTTCCAAAATAGTATGCCATGTGTTTTTTTTTTTTATTTATTTTTTTTGTTCTGGCACCATAGGGGCTTCCTAAATACGACATGCCCCCCAAAAACCATTTCAGCAAAATTTGCTTTCCAAAAGCAAAATGTGACTCCTTCTCTTCTGAGCATTGTAGTGCACCAGCAGAGCACTTGATGTCCACACATTGGGTATTTCCATACTCAAAAGAGATGGGGTTACAAATTTTGGGGGGCATTTTCTCCTATTACCCCTTGTAAAAAAAAATTAATTTGGGGGAAAACTAGCATTTTAGTGAAAAAAATTAAATAATCATTTACACATCCAACTTTATCGAAAAGTCATCAAACACCTGTGGGGTGTTAAGGCTCACTGTACCTCTTGTTATGTTCCTTGAGGGGTGTAGTTTCCAAAATAGTATGCCATGTGTTTTTTTTTGTTTGTTTTTTTGCTGTTCTGGCACCATAGGGGCTTCTTAAATGGGACATGCCCCCCCAAAAATTCAATTCAGAAAAACTCACTCTCCAAAATCCCACTGTCGCTCCTTCCCTTCTGAGCGCTCTAGTGCACCCACAGAGCACTTGACATACGCTTATGAGGTATTTCCTTACTCGAGAGAAATTGGGTTACACATTTTAGGAAGATTTCTCTCCTTTACAACTTGTAAAAATTCAAAAACTGGGTCTACAAGAACATACCAGTGTAAAAAATGAAGATTTTGAATTTTCTGCTATTCCTGTGAAACACCTAAAGGGTTAATGTCACGATTCGGCTTACAGGTTGTGGATCCACTGTGTCAGCGAGGGATTGGCGTGGACCGTGCTGGTGGACCGGTTCTAAGAGGCTACTGGTGTTCACCAGAGCCCGCCGCAAAGCGGGATGGTCTTGCTGCGGCAGTAGCAACCAGGTCGTATCCACTAGCAACGGCTCAACCTCGCTGACTGCTGAGAAGGCGTGGGACAGAAGGACTAGGCAGAGGCAAGGTCAGACGTAGCAGAAGGTCGGGGCAGGCGGCAAGGTTCGTAGTCAAGATGGATAGCAGGAGTTCAGGTAACACAGGCTTTGGACAACACTAAACGCTTTCACTGGCACAAGGCAACAAGATCCGGCAAGGGAGTGCAGGGGCAGTGAGCAGATATAGCCAGGGAGCAGGTGGAAGCCAATTAAGCTAATTGGGCCAGGCACCAATCATTGGTGCACTGGCCCTTTAAGTCTCAGAGAGCTGGCGCGCGCGCGCCCTAGAGAGCGGAGCCGCGCGCGCCAGCACATGACAGCAGGGGACCGGGACGGGTAAGTGACTTGGGATGCGATTCGCGAGCGGGCGCGTCCCGCTGTGCGAATCGCATCCCCGACGGCCATGTCAGTGCAGCGCTCCCGGTCAGCGGGGCCGACCGGGGCGCTGCAGGGAGAGAGACGCCGTGAGCGCTCCGGGGAGGAGCAGGGACCCGGAGCGCTCGGCGTAACAGTTAACAAACCTTTTGAATGTCATTTTGAATACTTTGAGGGGTGCAGTTTTTATAATGGGGTCATTTGTGGGGAATTTCTAATATGAAGGCCCTTCAAATCCACTTCAAAACAGAACTGGTACCTGAAAATTTTAGATTTTTTTAATTTTGTGGAAAATTGCTGCTATACTTTGAAGCCCTCTGATGTCTTTCAAAAGTAAAAACATGTCAACTTTATGATGCAAACATAAAGTAGACATATTGTATATGTGAATCAATATATAATTTATTTGGAATATCCATTTTCCTTATAAGAAGAGAGCTTCAAAGTTAAAAACTAAATGCAACATTTTCAAATTTTTCATCATATTTTGGAATTTTTCACCAAGAAATTATGCAAGTATCGACAAAATGTTACCACTAACATAAAGTAGAATATGTCACAAAAAAAACAATCTCGGAATCAGAATGAAAAGTAAAAGCATCCCAGAGTTATTAATGCTGAAAGTGGTCAGATGTGCAAAAAATGGCCGGGCCCTACACTGAAAATTGGCTGTGTCCTTAAGGGGTTAACTTCAAAGGCATCCGCTGTGCCAGACACAGGAGTAGGAGAGACTTCACCTCAGGAGAAACGGTTGAGGACTAGTGGCTTAAGGGGAGAGACATGGAAGGAATTTGGTGTGCGAAGGGAAGGAGGGAGGCAGAGCATGTAGGAGGCCGGGTTAATTTGAAAATTTTTTTTAGAAGGACCGAGGACCAAGTTTGTAGCTGGGGATCTTCAGTCAAACATATTTAGCAGACAGCCAGACTTTATCTCCAGGAGAGAAGATCAGAGGCGATCTTCTTCTCTTGTCGGCGTGAGACTTCATGAGGACAGTGGCGTGTTCCAAGGACCGTTGAGTCTCCTGTCAAATAGCCAAAAAATCCTGGACCTGGTCATATGCCATGACCAGGTCCAGGATTTTTTGGCTATTTGGCAGAAGACCAGAAGGTACACCAGAAGAAGCGGGTAGAGGAAGAGAAGGACACGGATGGCAGCCATAAACAAGGAAGAATGGAGACTCAAAGTCCTAGTGGTTATAGGAAAATTGAGCCCATAGTATCAAATTGGCCCAATTGTCCTGTCGTGCGGAGACAAAGTGACGGAAGTAGTCACCCAAAATTTGATTCACCCTCTTTACCTAGCCATTGGTCTGCGGGTGATATGCAGAAGAAAAGTACAATTTGACTTTGAGGCGAGAACAGAGCGCCTGCCAGAACTTGGAGACAAATTGGACCCCTCGGTCAGAGGCAATGTGTAACGGCAAACCATGTAAACGAAAAATATGCCTAAAGAATTGATCCGCCAGCTGAGGAGCAGAGGGAAGTCCAGGCAAAGGAACAAAATGGGACATTTTGAAGAAACAATCTGTGACAACCCAGATGACTGTGTTGTTAGTATAGGAGGATGGTAGGTCAGTGTTGAAATCCATGGCAATGTGTGTCCACCTGGCCATGATTCACACACTCTACCTGGCCATTGTTCTGCTCGTGATATGCAGAAGAAAAGTCCAACTTGACTTTGAGGCTTTTAAGTCAGTGATGAAATCCATGGCAATGTGTGTCCAAGGGCACTCTGGAATGGGCAAAGGTAGAAGAAGACCTGCAGGTTTAAGACGTGGAGTCCTGCCTCTGGCACAAGTAGTGCAGGAACAGACAAAATCAGAAACATCACGTTCCAAGTTCGGCCACCAATAATGACAAGAGATGAGCTGAGTAGACTTTCGAATTCCGGGGTGCCCGGCCAATAGAGAAGAATGTCCCCAATTCAATACCTTAATTCTAAGATGGGATGGTACAAAAGACTTCAAAGGTGGAACTTGCTGTAGGTCAAGAGGTGCGACAGAGACCAAATGTTCAGGAGGCACTATGTGCCGAGGGGAGGAGTCCAGATCCACCACATCAGAAGCCCTGGAGAGAGCATCGGCCTTGATATTCTTTTCTGCGGGCCGAAAATGGATTAGGAAATTGAATCTCGAGAAGAGAGACCTCCTGGCCTGCCGGGGATTCAGATGCTGAGTGGACTGAAGATACAAAAGGTTCTTATGGTCTGTGTAGATACTGACTGGATGAGTAGAGCCTTCGAGTAGGTGACACCATTCTTCCAAGGCGAGCTTAATGGCCAATAGTTCACGATCTCCAATTGAATAATTCTTCTCGGCAGGCCAAAAGGTCTTGGAGAAAAAAACACAAGTCATGGTTTTACCCCTGGAGGTCTTTTGGGTAAGAATAGCTCCAGCTCCTACAGAAGAGCCATCTACTTCGAGGAAGAAGTGTTTTTCTGGGTCAGTTCTCGATAAAACTGGAGCAGAGGGAAATGCCGATTTCAATTGGGCGAAGGCTTCTTCGGCCTCAGGAGGCCAGGATTTGGGGTTACTGTTCTTCTTAGTAAGAGCCACTATCGGGGCAACCAAGGAGGAGAAGTGTGGAATAAACTGTTGATAATAATTGGCAAACCCCAGAAAGCGTTGTATAGCCCGCAGGCCAGTAGGTCAAGGCCAGTTAAGAACCAAAGACAACTTATCAGGGTCCATCTGGAGACAATGGGGGGGATTTATCAAAACCTGTCCAGTGGAAAAGTTGCTGAGTCGTCCATAGCAACCAATCAGATGGCTTTATTCAATTTTCACAGGCCTCTTTATAAATGAAAGAAGCCATCTGATTGGTTGCTATGGACAACTCAGCAAGTTTCTCTGGACAGGTTTTCATAAATCTCCCCCTATATATCCAAGAAACGGAAGACTTGTTTTCTCGAAGAGGCATTTCTCGAGTTTTGTATAGAGACGATTGTCCCATAGGCGTCGTAGGACCGGTCACACATGAGTGCGATGAAGCTCTTAGTTGCATGAGAAGATCTGGATGTCATCCAGATACACCATGACACATGTGTAGAGAAGATCACGGAAGATGCCACAAATTCTTGGAAAACGGACAGTATTACAGAGACCAAATGGTATCACAAGATACTCGAAGTGTCCATTACAGGTATTAAAGGCTGTCTTCCATTCGTCTCCTTCCCGAATTCTGATGAGGTTGTATGCTCCTCGCAGATCCAACTTGGAGAGACCTAGGCACCCCGCAGGCGATCAAAGAGCTCAGAAATCAAAGGTAAGGGGTACCAGTTTTTGATCGTGATCTTATTAAAGGGGTACTCCGGTGAAAACTTTTTCTCTTTTAAATCAACTGGTGGCAGAAAGTTAAACATATTTGTAAATGACTTCTATTAAAAAATCTTAATCCTTATTTTCTTTTTGGAATGCTCTCTGATGACAGCACGAGCACAGTTCTCTCTGCTGACGTTATTATAATAATAATAACGCTTTATTTATTGTTGTCCTCAGTGGGATTTGAACCCAAGTCCCCAGCACTGCAAGGCAGCAGTGCTAACCTCAGAGCCACCATGCTGCCCTTAGCATACATCTGCTATGCATGGTTGCTAAAATGGACAGAGATGTCAGCAGAGAGCACTGTGCTCGTGATGTTATCAGTGTTCCAAAAAGACAGGAATTTCCTCTGTAGCATTCAGCAGCTAATAAGTACTGGAAGGATTAAGATTTTTTAATAGAAGTAATTTACAAATATGTTTAACTTTCTGCCACTAGTTGATTTAAAAGAAAAAAGTACCCCCTTAAGTCTTTGGTAATCAATACATGGACGGAGAGATCCGTCCTTCTTTACTACAAAGAAGAATCCAGCATCATCAGGGGATAAGGACTTCCGGATGAAGCCCTTCTGGAGATTCTCCTTTATGTATTGTGCCATGGCTTACGTTTCGGGAACTGACAAGGGATAGATTCTTCCCCAAGGAAGCGTTGTTCCAGGCAGAAGGTCAATTGGGCAATCATAGGGCCGATGTGGAGGAAGACTCTCTGCTTGCTTTTCGCAGAATACATCAGAATGGTCCTAATAAGGAAGAGACACACCCGGCAGGGAAGGAGACGGCAAGACACTCTTGGGTATTGGAGTCGCCAGACAGTGGTTCTGGCAGTAAGATCCCCAGCGGGTGATCTCACCAGTTTGCCAGTCTAGAGCCAGGGTGCGATGTTGTAGTGATGTGAGACTGAGAAGAAGCTCCGAAGTACAATGAAGATGCACATAGAACTCTAACTTCTCTTTGTGCAAAACTCCCACTTGCAAAAAAAGTGGTATTGTACCGCATAGTTCAGGCATTTTCCCTTGATGGAGGAGGTGTACAAAGGCTTAACAAGCCATGTGACCGGGAGACGGTGTTCGTGGACCAGGGAGACGTTCATAACGTTTCTAGAAAATCCTGAATCCAGGAAGGGTGTGGCGTGGAATGACGCTCCGGTATGGATATAGACTTGAACCGGTAAGGTCTGCCGAGGAGAGGGTAAGTTAACACCTAGGGAAGCCTCTCCCGCATTTTCTAGGTGCGTGCATTTCCCAGACTTGGTGGTCGCAAAGGACAATCTTTGAGAAAAGGCTCTGGGCTGGCACAATAGAAGCACAAGTTTTCTTTTCGTCAACGGAACCTCAATTGCTGGGTAAGACAAGCACGATCCACCTGCATAGCTTCTTTGGCTGAGGGCAAAGAGGTTGGTTGAGGTGGCCGCTGGAACAAAGGAGGAAAAAAAGCAAATTGGACATTATGGACTGGACAAAATTATTGGCACCCTTAACTTAATATTTGGTTGCACACCCACCCTCTTTAACCTCCTGAGCGGTTATCCCGAGCGTGACTCGGGGTTAATTTTCCCTGCCAGGATCGGTAACCCCGAGTCATGCTCGGGGTAGAATTGCACAGTTGCCGGCTGGGCTGCACGATATATCGCAAAAGCAATCAAATTGCGATTTTTGCTTTTTGCGATATAGTGATGCAGCCCCCGGGAAAACATGTGATTATCTGCTTGGGTTGGCTCCCGTGGTGGGGGCCGGCTAGAGCAGGTAAAGACATATACTAAAAGTCAGTGTTTCTCAACCAGGGGGCCTCCAGATGTTGCAGAACTACAACTCTCAGCATGCCCGAACAGCCAAAGGCTGTCCGGGCATGCTGGGAGTATAGTTTCACAACAGCTGGAGGCACCCTGGTAGAAAAACACTGAGCTAAGTGTAAAAGTAAAAAGGAGGAAAATAAAAAAAAACTTTTGCTTACCTAATCCTGGTCCCTGCAGATGCCGTTCCCCTCCGTGCGCTCTGGTCCCTGCTCTCTTCACTATTCAACTTGCAGGACCTTTCCCTTTTCAGCCAATCACCGGCCACAGTGGTGTCAAGCCAGTGATTGGCTGAAGGGGAAAGGGCTTGTTCTGCAGAAAATACACTAGGCTTGAAATCTGCCCGGCAAACCTAGTGTATGCTGCTGCAGGACAAGACAAGGTGACAAGGTGAGAGGGGGGGGGGGGGGGGGATGAATGTGAGGGGGGATTATAATGTGACAAAGGGGGAGAGGGGAATGTGACATGGAGGGAGGAAGAATGTGACAGAGGGGGGAATGTGACAGAGGGGGGAATGTGACAAGGGGGGGATGTGACAGGGAGGAGGGGAATGTGACAGGGGGGAGGGGAATGTGACATGGAGGGGGGGATGTGACAAGGTGGGAAGAATGTGACAAGGAGGGGGGAGAATGTGACAAGGGCGGGGGGAGATGTGAAATTTCAATGCAGAAAAAATTGTACCGCTTTTGGTACAAATTTCCACACAGAATCATACCGCCAGGGAGGTTAAAAAATAACTGAAATCAGTCGCTTCCTATAACCATCAATAAGCTCCTTACACCTCTCAGACGGAATGTTGGACCACTCTTCCTTTGCAAACTGCTCCAGGTCTCTCTTAATGGAAGGGCGCCTTTTCCCAACAGCAATTTTAAGATCTCTCTACAGGTGTTCAATGGGATTTAGATCTGGACTCATTGCTGGCCACTTCAGAACTCTCCAGCACTTTGTTGCCATCCATTTCTGGGTGCTTTTTGAGGTATGTTTGGGGTCATTGCCTGCTGGAAGACCTAAGATCTCGGATGCAAACCCAGCTTTCTGACACTGGGCTGTACAGTGTGACCCAAAATCCGTTGATAATCCTCAGATTTTATGATGCCCTGCACACATTCAAGGCACCCAGAGCCAGAGGCAGCAAAACAACCCCAAAACATCATTGAACCTCCACCATATTTCACTGTAGGTACTGTGTTCTTTTCCTTGTAGGCCTCATTCCATTTTCGGTAAACAGTAGAATGATCTGCTTTACCAAAAAGATCTATCTTGGTCTCATCTGTCCACAAGACGTTTTCCCAGAAGGATTTTGGCTTACTCAAGTTCATTTTGGCAAAATTTGTATTTTTTTTTTATGTCTCTGTGACAGCAGTGGGGTCCTCCTGGATCTCCTACCATAGCGTTTCATTTCATTTAAAGGTTGACGGATAGTTCGCGCTGACACTGATGCTCCCTGAGCCTGCAGGACAGCTTGAATATCTTTGAATCTTGTTTGGGGCTTCTTATCCACCATCCGGACTATCCTGCGTTGACACCTTTCATCAATTTTTCTCTTCCATCCACACCCAGGGAGATTAGCTACAGTGCCATGGGTTGCAAACTTCTTGATAATGTTGTGCACTGTGGACAAAGGCAAATCTCTGGAGATGGACTTGTAACCTTGAGATAGTTGATATTTTTCCACAATTTTGGTTCTCAAGTCCTCACACAGTTATCTTCTCTTTCTGTTGTCCAAGCTTAGTGTGGCACAAACAAACACACAATGCAAATACTAAGTGAACTTCTCTCCTTTTTATCTGCTTTCGAAAGGGTGCCAATAATTTTGTCCAGACCATTTTTAGAGTTTGGTTAGACATTATGTCCATTATTTGCTTTTTTTTCCTCCTTTTTTTGGTTTAGTTCCAATACACACAAAGGGAATAAACATGTTGTATAGCAAAACATGTGTTACTGCAATCCTTTTCTGTGAGAAATACTTCATTTGCTTGAAAAAATACAGGGGTGCCAACATTTACAGCCATGACTGTATGTGTATATATATATATATATATATATATATATATATATATATACACACACATATACATACATATATATATATATATATATATATATATATATATATATATATATATATATATTACTGCTGTATAGGACATGTAGCTGCACTCAGAAGACAATAGCCTGACAGATTAGTGAACTATCTGTAAATACTTTTGAACTCTCTTTAAACACTTTTACACGGCAATGACCAGGAATTGAAATATTATGAGCATATAGAGTAGGGACACAAAGACAATCAATACAAGTTGAGCCGTGTACTATGTAAACTGCACACAACTAAGTTCCCTCTGCTGGCTATTATGGGAACAACATTATGAGCAATGTGCCATGTCCTACTGCCAACCTTACACTTTTGAGTAATGTTAGCAAACCCCACTGATTATCTAATATGTAAGGACACAGTCCAATGGATATTTTGTGTTAGGAGAAAGAAAGATCAACATGCTTGAGCCTTTGCTTCTATATGAAATAAGCTACTGTCAGAGAAGTCCGTCAAGCTTCCATGTCACTGACAGTAGGAAGAGGGGAATAACCCCTCTACTAGGTGTTAAACATTTATTTTTGTTTAATAAAACTTTCAATTGGTTTTACCACTTCTAAACGGAGAAAAACACAAATAAAACCCCAAAAACCTATGGATCCTTCAAATGAGTACAAACTGACACAACTGATCCATCAAAAAATGTACGGTTGATCTTAAAATGTAAAAGATAGTACACCCTGTGAATTCTATAGTTTTACATATCAGGACATTAAAAAATGTTTTTGCTCCTTAGAAAGTCTTAAAATTAGGTAATACAACTTCAGATAATCAACAGTACACAACAGATTTCTCTGTGTTATTATTTAACAGTAAAGTAAAACATGAAATAAATGGATGTCATTCAATCTCTCAAGAAGGCAGGTTTTCTGTATTCATTAATTCTTAGGGTGCCAGACAGAGAGTGAGCAGCAACCAGGGTATTTTGGCATATTAGCTCCTTAAATAAAAATAAAAAGTAAATGTATGGCGCTGCACTTAGCACCGTATATACTCCAGTATAAGCCGAGTTTTTCAGCACGATTTTTCATGCTGAAAACGCCCCCCCCCCCCCCCCCCCCCCCCCTCGGCTTATACTCGAGTGAACTCTCCGCCTGTCAATCCCTTCTCAGTGGTCTTCAACCTGCGGACCTCCAGATGTTGCAAAACTACAACTCCCAGCATGCTGGGAGTTGTAGTTTTGAAACCTCTGGAGGTCCGCAGGTTGAAGACCACCGCAGCCTTAGTCATCATCCAGCCCCCCCCTTTGTTTTGTAATCACCTCCCCTCGGCGGGAAGTTAGGGTGAGCTGGTCCGGGCCATCTCTGCTGAAGGGACCATCTGGTGGGGATGGTTAGTCGTTCCGGGCTGTCCATTATCCCCGGGGGGCCCTCTTCTCAGCTCCGGGGCCGGCACCGGACTAGTGACGTTGCCTTGACGACGACGCACAGGGAGGTTGCGCATGAACGTCCCTGTGCGTCGTCATCAAGGCAACGTCACTAGTCCGGGGCAGGCCCGAAGCGCAGAGAAGAGGGCCCACCGGTGAAAATAGACAGCCCGCAACGACTAATCCTCCCCACCGGACGGTCCCTGCAGCATAGATGGCCCGGACTAGCTCTCCCTAACTTCCCGCCGAGGGGAGGTGAGTACAAAACAAAGGGGGGGCTGGATGATGACTAAGGCCGCAGTGGTCTTCAACCTGCGGACCTCCAGAGGTTTCCAAACTACAACTCCCATCATCCAATAGGAGCTGCGTGCGTAGCGACGTGATGGCGGCGACGGAGAGCGCGGATGCTGGGGAAGAAGAGGCCTTACCTGAGTGTCGGGGACACCTCGGGGACGCGGCGACAGCGATGGACGGCGACATCCCGGAGCGGCGGGGACAGGTGAGTACATCTTTCTCTAACAATGGTCTACAACCTGCGGACCTCCAGATGTTGCAAAACTACAACACCCAGCATGCTCAGACAGGCAACGTCATATAACTGGAGTATATACGGTAATTTCGCACACAGCGCAGTACATTTACAGGACTCAACGATAATGGCAGACATCAGCGATCACGCCGATGCCCTCCATTAACCCTTCAGATGCCACGGAATCTGAAGTATCTGTGGAGGTGAAATCACGGGGGTCTGATGACTCAAATAGAATTAAATACAAGGAATTGAGTCCTTAAGTGCTTGAGGATGTGTCTGCAAAGAGTGCAGATGGAAACAGAAGGGCCCATAGAGTGACCCTTCTGTTTCCATTTGCCCTCTTTCCATACATATTCCACAGAGAGTACTTGAGGACTTTATTCCCTGTATTAAGTTTTGTTTGTTGGGTATAGTGCCCTCAATTAACCTCAGTACCCTCTGCTCATTAGTCTATCTTGTTTGAGCTGCACCACTTTTTGCCTTAGTCTGATGGATCAATGTGGCTGCCAAAGCTTACTTGCTCCAGGCCATTCGCTACAATCTTTTTTTCTGGTCTACCTTCTAGTACCAATAACAATGATCAGTGCTATGCCTATGCATAGCACTGAACAGTAAAAACAATCAAAAGCTTGCAATAAATAGTCCCCTATGGGACTAAAAAGTGTAAAAAAAAAGTTTTAGTAAAAACGAATAAACCCCTCCCTCAAAAAAATAATTTGTTATTAACTTTTGTGGAAATGTCTGAGCTATGAAAATATAATATTAATAATCCTGTGCGGTGAACGGCGTCAACGTAAAAAAATAATCAATTCCAAAATTGCTGCTTTTTGGTCACATCCCATATCAGAAAAAATAAAAATAAAAGGTAATCAAAAAATCACATATAAGCAAAAGTAGTTTCAATAAAAATGACAGATCACAATGTCAAAAAGGGCCTCATACAGCCCCATATATGGAAAAAATGAGAAACTTTATAGGTGGTCCGAGTAGGGCAATTTTAAGCATACTTATAATAAATAGCGTGTAAAGATGGGTATGATTTTGGTTAGGGATGCACCGATATATCGGCGGCCGATACATATCGGCCGAAAATAGCTATTTCGGGGAAATGCCGAAACAACAAAAAATGTGCCGATAATGACCCACCTCCCCTGCCATCCACAGCACAAGTTACAACCACTGCCAGTGGCAGAGGCACTCGTGGGGGGTGCAGGGGGGCCGGCTGCACCGGGTGCAACATCTGGGGGGCGCGCTCTCCGGGATAGGAATACTTCTTTTTATGTGCCCGGGCCGGCTCATAAAAAGTCTGTCCGGGCATGCTGGGAGTTGTACTTTCCCAACAGCTGGAGGCCCCCTGGTTTTTAGTATACAGTATTAGGTTTTATATGCTCTGGTCGGCCCCCGCCTGCAGCCACACACGGGAGCCGGCCCGGGCACATAAAAAGAAGTATTCCTATCCCGGACATCCCTGTGTCCCGAAAAATCTTTTCAGGACATAAGGATGTCCTCCTGCGATCCTCCTTCGGTCCCTCGCTTCTCCGCCTCTATGGTCGTACGCATGGGACGTCACTGACGTCCCGTGCGTACAACCATAGAGATGCAGGAGGACCGCAGGATCGTCGCAGGAGAACGCGCGCTGGCCGGGGCCTGGTAAGTGACCGGCGGCACATCATCTTCTTCAGTGTTCCGGTCACCGCTCCCCCGGTCCTGGCACCTACTGCTATGGTCCATAGGCCATAGCAGTAGATGTGAACCCGAGCCAGAGGAGCGGTGACCGGATCACTGTGGGGGCAGCAGTACAGACATACAGCCTCCAGCCATACACTGTATATGGCTGGAAGCTGTATGTCTGTGGGGTGGGGGGAAGCTGCCTACTATTGTGGGGGAACTGCTGCCCTAATGTGGGGGGGAGCTGCCTACAAATGTGGGGGGAGCTGCCTAATATTGTTGGGGGGGGAGCTGCCTAATATTGTTGGGGGAGCTGCCTAATATTGTTGGGGGAGCTGCCTAATATTGTGGAGGAACTGCCTAATATTGTGGGGGGGAGGGAGCTGCCTACAAATGTGGGGGGAGCTGCCTAATATTGTTGGGGGAGCTGCCTAATATTGTGGGGGAACTGCCTAATATTGTGGGGGGGGAGCTGCCTAATATTGTTGGGGGAGCTGCCTAATATTGTGGGGGAACTGCCTACTATTGCGGGGGGAGCTGCCTACAAATGTGGGGGGAGCTGCCTAATATTGTGGGGGAACTGCTGACCTAATGTGGGGGGAGCTGCCTACTATTGTTGGGGAGCTGCCTATTAATGTGGGGGAGCTGCCTATTAATGTGGGGGAGCTGCCTACTATTGTGGGGGAGTTGCCTACTATTGTAGGGGAGCTGCCTACTATTGTGGGGGAGCTGCCTACTATTGTGGGGGAGCTGCCTACTATTGTGGGGGAGCTGCCTACTATTGTGGGGGAGCTGCCTACTATTGTGGGGGAGCTGCCTATTAATGTGGGGGAACTCCCGACCTAATGTGGGGGAATCTAATCTAATGAGCGGAGCGCTGCATTTTACTAGAAGACGGGGAGAAGTCATTTTCGGTTTCGGCCGGACATTTTTTTTTTATTTCGGTTTCGTTTTGGTTATGAAATTTCCATTTCGGTGCACCTCTAATCTTGGTCATATTGACTCACAGAACAAAGAAAACATGTCGGTTTTACCATAGTTGCAAAATAGCAGTTTTCTTTTTTTCATTTCCCATCATAAATCATATTTTTTTTATTGTGTCGTACATTTTACGGTAAAATTAAAGAAGTTATTACAAAGTACAAATGGTTGTGCAATAAATAAGCTCTGATATGGGTCCGTGGATGGAAAAATAAAAGAGTGATGTCTCTTAAAAGGCAAGGAGGGAAAATGAAAATGCAAAAATGAACATTTCCTGTGTCTTTAAGGCCAAAATGGGCTATGTCCTTATTTCCTGCCCAGGCTGTCCGGGCTCTGCTGCAATCCTCTTCATGATGCCGGTGGTCAAACTGTCAGACTGTAGCTCAGCTTATCGTTGGCCGCAGGATGCCCAGTCTTGGCCAGGATTTGGCTGAGCATCAGAGTGACATTTTGGGCCGTGGCACCAGATCAGGGCTCAATATGTCACACTGCCACTCAGCCACTCACTGGCTAAGGCTGGACATTACTGTGGCTAGTGATTAGCTGAGCTGCAATCTGACTGACACATTGACCCCTGGCACAAGGAAGAGAATCGCAGCAGAGACTGGAAAAGCAATACCTGCAGGACTGGGGAAGAAATCATAGGTTTAACCCCTTAAGGACTAAGCGTTTTTCCATTTTTGCATTTTCATTTTTTCCTCATCACCTTCTAAAAATCATAACTCTTTCAATTTTGCACAAAAAATCCATATTATGGCTTATTTTTTGCGCCACCAATTCTACTTTGCAGTGACATTAGTCATTTCACCAAAAGATCCATGGCGAAATGGAAACAAAAATTCATTGTGCGACAAAATTGAAGCAAAAATGTCATTTTGTTAATTTTGGGGCCTTCCGTTTCTATGCAGTACATTTTTTGGTAAAAATGACACCTTATCATTATTCTGTAGGTCCATACGATTAAAATGATACCCTACTTATATCGGTTTGATTTTGTCGTACTTCTGGAAAAAATCATAACTGCATGCAGGAAAATGTATACGTTAAAAATTATCATCTTCTGACCCTTATAACTTTTTATTTTCCTAATACAGGGCGGTATGAGGGCTCATTTTTTGCGCCGTGTTCTTATTTTTTTTATCGGTACCATTTTTGTATTGATCGGACTTTTTTATCGCTTTTTATTAATTTTTTCATGAAATAAAAAGTGACCAAAAATACGCTATTTTGGACTTTGGAATTTTTTTGCGCGTATGCCATTGACCGTTCGGTTTAATTAAAGATATATTTTTATAGTTCGGACATTTACGTACGCAGCGATTCCACATGTTTATTTTTATTTACAGTTTTGTTTTGTTTTTTTATGGAAAAAGGGGGTTACTCAAACTTTTATTAGGGAAGGGGTTAAATTACCTTTATTTACCACTGAGGAATCTGTAGGTGCTATATAAATAATCATTATTATATTTTTTTCACTTTTTTTTTTAAAGTGTTATAGCCTCCATAGGGGGCTATAACACTGCACACACTGATCTTTTACCCTGATCCCTGCAAAGCCATAGCTTTGCATGGATCAGCGTTCTAGGGGCTCGATTGCTCAAACTGTAGCTCAGGCTTGGAGCAATCAAGCGCCGATCCTGGCGCGTCCTGGCTGATCGGGACATCATGATTTTATCGCGATAGACCCAATCAGCCCGAGCTGCCGGGAAACTTTTACTTTTGTTTTGGACGCGGCAATCAACTTTGATCGCCGCTTCTGAAGGGTTAATAGCGCGCGGCACAATGATCTGTGCCGTGCGCTATTAGCCCAGGGTCCCGGCTATCATTAGGCTAATGATAGCCGGGACTGACCCAGTATGATGCGGGGTCATGGCGTAACCACGTTTTAAACACCGGGACCGGGCGCAGGGAGTACAGGTACACCCTGCCCTCCGTAAGAGCTTAAAAAAAAAGAAAAATTATAATAATAATAAAAATGTTAGCTCCGTAGTATCCTTTTATTGGGATTAATTGAGGTAGTACTTACTTTTAGTCCAACCTCATAGGACCTGAGAAAATTTGGCAAATTATGCTAACAGTTTCTCTACTGAGAAAGAGAAGTTAACATGGCCAACCACCTCATCTAGGTGAGGTAACGAAGTCTGCCTCCAGCGCCCCGTAATTATGAGTTTTGTGGACATTAACAGAAACTCCATTGTTTTATGGGCCGTGGAGAATTAGTTCAAGTTCACGAGAAGCAGAGCTAGCTGGGGATTGAGCTTAAAAGGGGTACTCTTTATATCAACTGATGCCAGAAAGTTAAACAGATTTGTAAATTACTTCTATTAAAAAATGTTAATCCTTCCAGAACTTATTAGTGGCTGTTAACTACAGAGGAAATTATTTTCTTTTTGGATTTCTTTTCTGTCACGGCCAGAGAGCACCTCTGCTGACATCCCTGTCCATGTCAGGAACTGTCCAGAGCAGGAAAAAATCCCCATAGCAAACATATGATGCTCTGGACAGTTTCTTAAATGGACAGAGGCGTCAGCAGAGAGCACTGTGGTTGTGACCGAAAAGAAATCCCAAAAGAAAAGAATTTCCTCTGTAGTATACAGCCGCTAATAAGTACTGGAAGGATTAAGAATATTTAATAGAAGTAAACTTTCTGGCAGCAGTTGATTTAAAAAAAAAAAAAAAAAAAGTTGTCCACCTGAGGACCCCTTTAACTTCTGAAGTTAAGCCTTTGACCATGCTTTGTCAAAAACAAATGTTCAGCTAGGTAATGCAACAAAATACCTGTTCTGCAGCATCCTGTTGCCCTAGACTTTACAATGTTCATAAAAACGGATCCAACAGGTAAGGAAAAAAAAAAATCTAGGATTTTTTTTGCCAAAAATAACTATCCTGTTGCCACACTGACTTCTATTTTCTATAAACAAGGATCAGGCTTCTGCCCTTTTGCCCAATTAAAAAAACAGTACCTTCCAACAGGATGCAACAACATAGTGTTAACCTAACTTTAACCATGATAGAAAAACATATGGATTGTTTAATGAATCAGTTAAAATAAAATAAAAACTTAATCATACAGACATTTTAACAGGAAAGCCAAATGTGAACAGGACCCAACATAGTTGATATAGTGCAATTTAGACAAGTGGTTAAATAATAACAGACTAATGGGTTTTAGAAAAAAAAAAAAAAAAAACACAGAAAATCAGAAGTCCTGTCTGCCAAAAGAAATCCTATTCATGTTTGACAATATTTGCACTTGAATGTTAATGTTTAATTAATATGGAATGCACACTCTCTATTCACTTTGCACCTGTCTATAGAACAATATGCAGAATTCTAAACATCATGCGGTTAGAAGTCCGTTGTCCCCTTCTGTTCATTACTGTCAACAGTATCCAGATTTTAAATGCAATACAGAAACAATTTATTGAATGCATAAAAATGTCATAGAACATTTAAAGGGGTACTCCGGTACATGAAAATGGCCTTTAATTGTCAGCATTATATAAAGTCAGGACATAGTCTTAAATACATGATAGAAGAATTGTATTCAGCAACCAGCAAATTGAGTAAAAACAGCCTTAATTCAAACAGCTTATAAGCATGTGCAGATAATGCAGGTCTGACTTGTTTAGGCCAGTACACATCCTGGCTATGTACACTAAAATGTCATTGCGTTATCTACACATAGATGTAACCGCTTTAAGAAGTTTACTTTTACTGAAGCTACCCGTTGCTGGAGATAACTCTCCTATTATTGTTAGGTTGGACTGAGGGACCGCTGCTCCTGCCTATCCGTGCAGGTGCAAGCATCAGAGAGGATGAGAGGTGGCGAGTACCTAGTGTACGCTTATTTTTCTTTACATAGTCTTAAAGAGGACCTGTGGCCAACCCAAAAAAATAAGATTGCATTATCATTAAATAGCATAGGGCACCCTGATCACATATCTTTTTACAATCTCTTGATATTCCCTTCTGTTCCTGAGATATGAGGGCTTGTATTTTGCCTGACAATTTGGGGAATAAGTCAGATGGGTGTGAACAATTTTAATAATGAGTGTGATGTGCAATGGATGGGATTATACAATCAGGGGGGTATATTAGGCAGACACGCCCCTCAATATACAACATAAACACCCACTGACTGTATAATCCCATTCATCACTTGATATACACTCACACTGTTAAAATTTAGTTGATCCTCATATCTCAGGATCGAAAGGGCCTATTAAGAAACAGTAAAAAGGTGTGTGATCAGGGCACTTTAAGCTATTTAACCCCTTAAGGACCGGGGGTTTTTCCATTTTTGCATTTTCGTTTTTTGCTCCTTGCCTTTAAAAAATCATAACTCTTTCAATTTTGCACCTAAAAATCCATATCATGGCTTATTTTTTGTGCCACCAATTCTACTTTGCAATGACATCAGTCATTTTACCCAAAAATCTATGGTGAAAGGGAAAAAAAATCATTGTGCGACAAAATAGAAAAAAAAACGCAGTTTTGTAACTTTTGGGGGCTTCCGTTTCTACGTAGTACATTTTTCGGTAAAAATGACACCTTATCTTTATTCTGTGGGTCCATACGATTAAAATGATACCCTACTTATATAGGTTTGATTTTGTCGTACTTCTGGAAAAAATCATAACTACATGCAGGAAAATTTATACGTTTAAAATTGTCATCTTCTGACCCCTATAACTTTTTTATTTTTCCGTGTATGGGTCGGTATGAGGGCTCATTTTTTGCGCCGTGATCTGAAGTTTTTAACGGTACCATTTTTGCATTGATAGGACTTATTGACTTTTTATTCATTTTTAAATGATATAAAAAGTGACCAAAAATGCACTATTTTGGACTTTGGAATTTTTTTTGCGCACACGCCATTGACCGAGCGGTTTAATTAATGATATATTTTTTATCATTCGGACATTTCCGCACGTGGTGATACCATATATGTTTATTTTTATTTACACTGTGTTTTTTTTTTATTTATGGGAAAAGGGGGGTGATTCAAACTTTTAATAGGGGAGGGGTTAAATGATATTCATTCACTTTTTTTTTTTACAGTGTTATAGCTCCCATAGGGACCTATAACACTGCACACACTGATCTTTATCATTGATCACTGGTTTCTCATAGGAAACCAGTGATCGATGATTCTGACCCATGACTGCTCATGCCTGGATCTCAGGCACTGAGCAGTCATTCGGCGATCGGACAGCGAGGAGGCAGGTAGGGGCCCTCCCGCTGTCCTGTAAGCTGTTCGGGATGCCGTGATTTCGCCGCGGCTATCCGAACAGCCCACTGAGTTAACCGGCATGGTTTCACTTTCGCTTTTAGCCACGTGGCTCAGCTCTGAGCACGCGGCTAAAGGGTTAATAGTGGGTGGCGCCACGATCGGCGCTGCGCGCTATTAGCGACGGGTCCCGGCTTCACTATGACGCCGGGCCCGCCGTGATATGATGCGGGGTTACCGTGTAACCCCGCGTTATATCACGGGAGCAGGACCAAGGACATACAGGTACGTCCTTGGTCCTTAAGGGGTTAAACAGTTTTGGGTTGACAACAGGTCTTCTTTAAATACATTAATGTGCCCCGTTTTAAATGCCAGCACCATTTTGTGGTCTATATGTCATGCTTCCATGTGATTTTGGGAGGTCTGCCCTCTTCACATGCTTGGAGTCAGTCCATCTAACTCATAAATATTTAAACAGAATGGTAGCATCAGAGTTTTCAGGACATCATGTAAACAAATAGGCTTTTGATGCTAGAAGAGTAGTTGATATATTTCTACTGTTTCTGACTCCATGACTCCAATTCCACAGCCTTGCTGTAACAATAATCTTGAAGGTCAATAAACATAGCAACAATAATTTTGCTAAAGATTAAATACAAATTTTAGCACATCTAGAATAAAATATTATCCTGCAGTAAATTTCTCTCATCCTTATTTCCTCATATGTATGCACAATAAAAGGCTCATGCAGATGGCTGTATGTTGGCTCTACTCTGCATAAAGTTATATTAAGGCTCACATGAGGTGCACGAGTTGTATCCAAATCTTGTAGGCCGACAATTTTATATGGAAGAGAAAAGAGATTTTTCTGTCAGATTCTGTATGAATTCAACAGAAAAAATTGGGCATGTTCCATTGTGCAGCTGTACAACAGCACGTAGAGGTTGTGCAGGCTGTTTATTTCTGCACAGTGGTCTGTTTATTTCTTTCAATAAAGTTTAGGTTAGACCCGATCACGCATATTCTCTGAATCTATGAAGCAGACTTTTCTATAGTGAAAATATTGCAAAGTTTTCATTTCACTATTTTGTGGCTTTATAGACCCGTGCAAATATTCCTGGAAAAACCTTTAACATATCATCCTCCAACCTAGTGCAGCAAGCTAAGCAAGCTGTGTGTGTTTACGCAAGGTATCCTAGGCAGACTCCATAAGCATTATCATTTTATTGACGTCTTCCCTTCTTTTCACTATTTTGCTGTTGTTGTTGATACAGGAATCAGTCTACACTGGTGATCAGCACTACAATGTACATTATCACAAAAGACTGTGAAAACAGAAGTGTTATTGGAGAAAGTTAAAACACTCATCTTTTGTGAAAGGGGAAAGGATTTGAAGCTTTTGTTGTTTACACGGCTGAGGAGCTAACCTAATTCAATAACCTGGGTGTGTTTGTGTGCCTTAATATTTTATGAAAGTGAATAAAAGAAATTCATTGTATAATTCCACAAGAGTGAGAGCTCTAGTCACAATCCTTTGAATGAAGAAGACCAATACTATGTTCAGAAAAGGGTCTCAGGATTAGTCATTATTAAAAGGTTCTGTGCAAAACCCTCTGCAGTCATACACTCACCCACATTGGGTCAGTTAGCCCATAGTCCTGCATCCGGATACAGTCCATGCTAATTTCAATCTTATTTGTAGGACCACTGTCTGTTGGATCGGTGGAAAAATTCAAGTCAATCGGTTGTACAGAATGCATTGGTCTGCAAAAGAATAAGTAGCGAAAAATATGTATTTTGTTAAAAGATCACAAAAACTCCATGAATAAGCACACATTTATTAACCAAATAATGTGTAAAAGCAGGAGGAGGGGATAGTCTATACTGAAAACTGTGTACGGTACAATAGAGCTTAAGTAGGTGTAACGAGCCGTGCTCAGGCAGGAGATACCGTATATACTCGAGTATAAGCCGAGTTTTTCAGCACAATTTTTCGTGCTGAAAACACCCCCCTCGGCTTATACTCGAGTGAACTCTCCACCCGCAGTGGTCTTCAACCTGCGGACCTCCAGAGGTTTCAAAACTACAACTCCCAGCAAGCCCGGGCAGCCATCGGCTGTCCGGGCTTGCTGGGAGTTGTAGTTTTGAAACCTCCGGAGGTCCGCAGGTTGAAGACCACTGCGGCCTTCAACATCATCCAGCCCCCTCTCACCCCCTTTAGTTCTGTACAGTACTCACCTCCGCTCGGCGCTGGTCCGGTGCCGCAGGACTGTCCGGAGAGGAGGTGGTCCGGTGGGATAGTGGTTCCGGGCTGCTATCTTCACCGGGGAGGCCTCTTCTAAGCGCTTCGGGCCCGGCCCCAGAATAGTCACGTTGCCTTGACAACGACGCAGAGGTACGTTCATTGCCAACGTACTTCTGCGTCATTGTCAAGGCAACGCCTCTATTCCGGGCCAGAAGCGCGGAGAAGAGGCGCCCCCAGTGAAGATAGCAGCCCGGAACCACTATCCCACCTCACCGGACAGTCCTGCAGGACCGGACCAGCGCCGAGCGGAGGTGAGTACTGTACAGAACTAAAGGGGGGCGAGAGGGGGCTGGATGATGTCGAAGGCCGCAGTGGTCTTCAACCTGCGGACCTCCGGAGGTTTCAAAACTACAACTCCCAGCAAGCCCGGACAGCCGATGGCTGCCCGGGCTTGCTGGGAGTTGTAGTTTTGAAACCTCTGGAGGTCCACAGGTTGAAGACCACTGCGGGCGGATGATGACAAGAGGATGATGAAGGGGGGGGGGTGTGGGATGATGAAGGGGGGGTGTGGGATGATGAAGGGGGGTGTGTGGGATGATGACAAGGGGATGATGAAGGGGGGGGTGTGGGATGATTACAAGGGGATGATGAAGGAGGTGGGGATGATGACAAGGGGATGATGAAGGGGGGTGGGGATGATGAAGGGGTGTGTGTGGGATGATGATGAAGGGGGGGTGGGGATGATGACAAGGGGATGATGAAGGGGGGTGGGTTGATGACAGGTGATGATGAGGGTCTGGATGATGACAGGCGGTGATGATGATGAGGATGTTAATGACGGGGGTCTGGATGATGACAGGGGGGGATGATGTATTTCCCACCCTAGGCTTATACTCGAGTCAATAACTTTTCCTGGGATTTTGGGTTGAAATTAGGGGTCTCGGCTTATACTCGGGTCGGCTTATACTCGAGTATATACGGTACCGGCCGTGAGCGCGTGTTCTCCCCTGTGTCAGCTCCCGGCGGGCTGGGATTCGCATCGCGGGACACGCCCCTATGCGAGTCCCAGCCCGTCACTCACCCTTGTCCCCGGCCTCTGTCCCTCAGCTCCGTCGCACGCGCCCCCGCCTCCTAGCGCACGCGCGCGCCGAAGCTTTGAAATTTAAAGGGCCAGTGCGCCCATAATTAGTGTTCACACCTGCACTTTTCTTATAAAAGTTCATCCCACATTTTTCTTCTGTGGTCGCTCCCATTGTAGCTCTCACCAAGAAGGGCGCTAACCTGAAGTTGTGGCCTCCTGAGGCCGAGGAAGCCTTCTCCAGCTTAAAGTCTGCTATTGCTTCAGCTCCCGTGCTTTCAAAACTGGATTCGGGAAAACCTTTTGCCTTGGAGGTTGATGCATCCTCCATTGGAGCCGGCGCCATTCTTACCCAGAAAAATGCCAAGGGTTCTTTTCTAAAACCTTCTCACCAGCGGAGAGAAACTACTCCATCAGAGATCGTGAACCGCTTGCTATAAAGCTTGCCTTAGAGGAGTGGTGAAATCTGTTGGAAGGATCTCATTATCCGATCAGTATTTATTCTGACCACAAGAATCTCCTTTACCTTGTCAGCCCAACGTTTGAACTCTCGTCAGGCAAGGTGGTCTTTGCTTTTCTCCCGATTTAATTTTTTCATTCATTTCCGCCCAGCTAATAAGAATATCAGAACTGATGCCCTCTCCAGATCTTCTGTCATTGTGGGTTTGGATCCCACTCCAGGACATATTATCCTTCCTGATCTTTTGATTTCTGCAGCTCCGGACGATCTTCTACAGCAGCCTCCTGGTAAACTTTTGTACCAATTAGATTGAGACGCAAAGTTCTAAACTGGGGTCATTCTTCCTTATTGGCTGGCCATCCTGGAATACGCAAGACACTTCTTCTTATCTCCCGACACTATTGGTGGCCACGTCTGGAACACGATGTATCAGAATTTGTGCGTTCCTGTACCACTTGTGCTCGAGACAAGACCTCTCGGCAGAGACCTGCAGGACTTTTGCAGCCGTTGCCCATTCCTGAGACTCCATGGACTCACAATACTATGGATTTTATTACCGACCTTCCACCATCACATAACACATAAGACAGTTGTGGTGGACCGGTTTTCTAAAATGACACATTTCATTCCTCTTCCCGGGCTCCCATCAGCTCCACAACTGGCTAAGCACGTCTTACTTCATATCTTCCGTCTTTATGGTCTTCCAGAAAACATTGTCTTGGACCGCAAGTACAGTTTATGTCCAAATTCTGGCGAGCCTTCTGTTCCTGTCTTGGCATCAGTTTGGATTTCTCCTCTGCCTACCACCCCCAGTCCAATGGTCAGGTGGAAAGGGTAAATCAAATTTTGGAGACTTATTTACGCCATTTTGTTTCAGCTCGTCAGGACGACTGGGTAGATCTTCTTCCCTGGGCCGAATTTTCCTACAATCAGTCCACAAAGACATCTCCGTTTTATTATTGTTTTTGATCATCATCATCCCAGGTCCCCTCTACCGGTCTCAGTCTGTTCCAGTCTCCATGCTGTAAATGAACTTGTCAGAGATTTCTCCTCCATTTGGCGACAGACTCGGCAATCTTTATCACTGCATCCTACCGAATGAAGAATCAGGCAGCCAAGAAAAGAAGATCTCTTCCATACTTCTCTCCTGGTGATAAAGTTTGGTTATCTTCTAAATTCATCCGGTTTAAAATCCCAAGTTACAAACTTGGTCCTCGTTTCCTGGGTCCGTTCGAGGTATTACAAAAAATCAATCCAGTTTCATACAAACTCCGCTTGCCACCTTCTTTACGTATTCCTAACTCCTTTCATGTTTCTATCCTCAAACCTCTGGTTATCAACCGTTATTCTCAAAGAAAAAATTCCGCTCCAACTCCTGTCTCCGGTTCCTCAGATATTTTTCAAGTTAAAGAAATTCTGGCCTCTAAAATTACACGTGGCCAAAAAAAATTTTGGGTCGATTAGAGGGGTTTTTGGTCCTGAGGAGAGGTCCTGGGAGCCTGAGGAAAACATCTTGGACCGTAATCTCCTCAAAAAATGTTTGGCCCACAAGAAAAGGGGGAGACCAAAGAGGGGGGGTACTGTAACGAGCCGCGCTTCGGCAGGACATACCGGCCGTGGGCGCATCTTTTCCCCTGTGTCAGCTCCCGGCGGGGCTGGGATTTGCATCACAGGACACGCCCGCATGAGAGTCCCAACCCGTCACTCACCTCCGTCCCCGGCCCCTGTCCCTCAGCTCCGACGCGCCTCCTTGTGTGCGTGCCGGAGCTTTGAAACTTAAACGGCCAGTGTGCCCGTAATTAGTGTTCACACTTGCACTTTTCTTATAAGTTTTTGCTCCTCCCTAGTACCCCTGCCGGAACTTTGTTTGCCTTGCGCCTAAAAGAAAGCAGTACTTATTATACCTTGCCGTGTACCAGACCTTTGTATTCTGTGACCCGACCGTGTTTCTAGCCGCCTACCTATTGACCTTCTGCTACCCTACTGACTACGCTCCTGTGCCGCCTGCCCTGACCTCTAGCCTGCCCGGCTACATCCTGCCTATTCATTTGGTACCACACTTCACCTCAGCCGTCTGTGTGGTCGAGTCATGCCAGGGGTAGCGACCTGGGTGTTGCATGCTGCAGCAAGCCCAACCCGCCTTGCGGCGGGCTCTGGTGAAAACCAGTGGCACCTTAGACTCCGCTCCCTGGCACAGCCGTCATCTTCCACACAGGTCCAGCGGATCTACTACATCATCTGTTCCAGACTACTGTGGTATTACAGATCTACTACTTCCTGGGTACCTACCGTCTGCGGTGAGTCTAACAGTAGGCTGTTCTGAGGTCTGTATTCGTTTAGTGGGTCTGGTCTGACGTCTGTATTAGTTTAAGGGTTTTGTTCTGTGAGTTAGGTGGTCTGATCTGGGGTCTGTATTAGTTTGGGGGTCTGGTCTGAGGTCTGTATTAGTTTAGGAAGTCTGGTCTAGGATCTGTATTAGCTTAAGGGGTTTGTTCTGGGAGTTAAGTGGTCTTGTCTGGGGTCTGCATTAGTTTAGGGAAATGGGGTCTGTTTTAGTTAAGGAGATATCTATTTATTTAAGGGCCTAACATCTAAATTTTTTTGTATTGCTAGAGAGACTGGGGATGACTACAGAAGTGAAAGACCAATGATGTTTCAGCAGCACCATGACAGTCTAGGTTGGATGGAGAAGACTAGGGAAAGTAAGCCACTCTGATCAGATTTTAAATCACCTGTGAGTCACTACATTAGAGTGGCTGTCATTTCTTCTGACATGAGGACAGCTTTTTAAAAAAAAAACTGAAAAAAAAAGTCTCATATGAGTGTTATAATAAATTTGTATATTACCTATAAATGTGCAGCACCTTTACAAAGAACTCCATATTGTGATTTTCCTCTGGTACTATTTCTGGAAATGTATGTGTAAGGCCTGTCCTACATGAAGATTTTTTGTGATGCTACATTGCTCAAAAAAATAAAGGGAACACTTAAACAACACAATGTAACTGCAAGTCAATCACACTTCTGTGAAATCACACTGTCCACTCAGGAAGCAACACTGATTGACAATCAATTTCACATGCTGTTGTGCAAATGGAACAGACAACAGGTGGATATCATAGGCAATAAGCAAGATACCCTCCAATAAAGGAGTGGTTCTGCAGGTGGTGACCACAGACCACTTCTCAGTTTCTATGCTTCCTGGCTGATGTTTTGGTCACTTTTGAATGCTGGCGGCGCTTTCACTCTAGAGGTAGCATGAGACGGAGTCTACAAGCCACACAAGTGGCTCAGGTAGTGCAGCTCATCCAGGATGGCACATCAATGCGAGCTGTGTCTGTCAACGTAGTGTCCAGAGCATGGAGGCACTACCAGGAGGCAGGCCAGTACAACAGGAGACATGGAGGAGGCCGTAGGAGGGCAACAACCCAGCAGCAGGACCACTACCTTCGCCTATGTGCAAGGAGGAGCTGGAGGAGCACTACCAGAGCCCTGCAAAATTACCTCCAGCAGGCCACAAATGTGCATGTGTCCACTCAAACGGTCAGAAACAGACTCCATGAGGGTGGTATGAGGGCCCAACGTCCACAGGTGGGCGTTGTGTTTACAGCCCGACACCATGCAGGACGTTTGGCATTTGCCAGAGAACACCAAGATCGGCAAATTCACCACTGGCACCCTGTGCTCTTCACAGATGAAAGCAGGTTCATACTGAGCACATGTGACAGACATGACATAGTCTGGAGATGCCGTGGAGAATGTTCTGCTGCCTGCAACATCCTCCAGCATGACCGGTTTGGCTGTGGGTCAGTAATGCTGTGGGGTGGCATTTCTTTGGGGCGACACACAGCCCTCCATGTGCTTGCCAGAGGTAGCCTGACTGCCATTAGGTACCTAGATGGAAATCTCAGACCCCTTGTGAGACCATATGCTGGTGCGGTTGGCCCTGGGTTCCTCCTAATGCAAGATAATGCTAGACCTCATGTGGCTGGAGTGTGTCAGCAGTTCCTGCATGAGTGAGGCATTGATACCATGGACTGGCCCGTCCGTTCCCCAGACCTAAATCCGATTGAGCACATCTGGGACATCATGTCTCGCTCCATCCACCAACGTCACGTTGCACCACAGACTGTCTAGGAGTATCCACCTCATCAGGAGCATTCAAAATCGTTGTAGGGAGGTCATATGGGCACGTGGAGGCCACAAACACATTACTGAGCCTCATTATGACTTGTTTTAAGGACATTACATCAAAGTTGGATCAGCCTGCAGCGTGGTTTTCCACTTTGATTTTGAGTGTGACTCCATATCCAGACCTTCATGGGTTGATGAATTTGATTTCCATTGATAACATTTGGTGATTTTGTTGTCAGCACATTCATTCAGATCTAGGAAGTGTTATCTTAGTGTTTCCTTTATTTTTGTGAGCAGTGTAGTAACTAAACTATAGATCTACAGCTATAATAGAAACCCCTAACCACTGAGTTGCATGTTATCTTGTAAACTACAGTTGTCATTTACCATAGTAGTCTCCCTGTAGCCCAAGCCTACAACTGAGTGTTACCATTCCCCTTTAGGATGTGCCCCTTGAAGTCTGATACTGTCAACAATAATTGAGGTGTTGATTAAGTCCATCTACTTATGCCTTCCTTCTCCTGTAAGCCTCTGTGTTTTTGGTGGGCAGTCTGGAGGTGCTGATGGTTTAACTTTTATGTGTTAATAACTTTAATAAAGTGTCAGTTCTCTTTTTTTGGCATAACATTGCCTGTTTACTCTGTTGGTGATGATAATTGGACACTGTCAGACTGTGTAGTGAAATAGCTCTTTGACACAAACAAATTGTTGGCAGGAGGAGCAACAGAGGAACAACACAATGCAGAGCTTTGTGAAGCCATGCTCCGGGAATGCGCAATTTTATTGTAAATTCAAGGATTTACTAATAGAGATCAGCAAGGGTGTCAGGTCCTCTATAATTGTTGTCTATTCTACCTGTGACTGAACTGATCAGTGCTGTATTCTCTGCAGGGTGATAATATTCTGCACAGCGCCTCTGTAGACCTGGCATCTGACCACTGTATGGTCATTGTAGAATTTTTAATTGGCAGGTACATATTCGTTCCTTTTTCAAATATTTTAACTAGGAAAGATGCTGTTTTTTTTAAGATAATAAATGTTACCTGTGCAAAAAAGGACATCTATGTAAGCATGTAAACCCAAGTTGTAATAAAAATAGAACTCTCTATTATTTTGAGATAACTTAGTTGCTTGGGTGTGCATGCTTATGAGTAGTATACCTTTTTTATTATTGCTAGAATGTTGCAAAATGTATGGGATTTTTTGCTCATAATGTTACTCAACTCCTTGTGCCATATTATGACTATAAAGGCTATGAAGTTACAGTGCACTATGGATACAGGAAAATTAACATGATATACGTACCCTAAAAATTCCCAGAGACGATCAAATACATCGGGGCTTTTGTTGCCTGAACCCTGTGAAGTCTGAGACATGGCTGTATGATAATACCTTTCCTTACAGGAAAAATGTGTTGATGCATCCACAAACCTGGTTTAAAAAAAAAAAAAAAGTGTGTTACAGGACTTTTAAAATTGAAAACATTAGTTAGTTCTGTTATTTTTTTTATCATGATATAATATTGAATCTATTATAGTATGTCAGCATATTATACTGCATGTACACTAAGGAAAGAAATCCTGATGAATGATAAATGGATAGACAGGAAACTATAAATAAATAGAGAAAACGAAAAGGAGAAGAAATCGTAATATTGATCAAGGAAACAAGGATTTGGGAGGCAATGAATGAGTATCTGAAGAGCAGCACTCACTTGAGAGTGCTGAGTGAGGTTAAGGCAGTGACCCAGGAAACGAGGGAGGTGAAGCAGACTGATGTGGTTTAGGTATAGCAATATGATACTACACTAGACCACAGAAGACCAAGTATAAACAGAGAAAACAAGTTACAGGATGACATACTGTCACTGGTCATAGGCCGACACATGACATGGTTTTCCTTCCAAACATTGATATTATTGATGATCAGCCTACAACCAAAAACCTTGAAAAAGAGGTAAAAGAAAATGTCATCACTGGCCATTAAAGTAAATATTTCAGAAAGGTACACCAACAGCAGCACATCTGTCCAGGAATGTGCTATAGGGCCAGGACCCAGGAAGATGAGACAGCTTTTTTGTTTGGAGCCACAGCAGCCATCAGCTGGTCAATGCAGCTCTGGATCTTGGCACACAGCTAGTCTTGCCTGTAGAAAGCACACAGTCAGTCATATAAAGAGATATCCATGTAAAACATGGGTGGCTCGAGTTCAGCAGAACAGAAAAAAAAAAAAACTCCGAAACAATGGCTCCAACCTTTCTAGCTCACCTGTCATTAAATGGGTTTTCAGAACCTTTTTTTCAGGATATTTATGACCACACAGATGTTATTCCCACCTCCATGATCCACAGCTGTGTGGCTCACAAGAGCCCCTAAACACAACTGGTGAGGGGATACCTGGGAAGAAGCTGGCGTGGAGGCTGCACATGTATTGTTATCTCCATTCACCTCATTAGAAGGTGAAGAAACTGAGCTGAGCACCTTTACATTCCTCCTGAATGTGACGGCTGGTTGGAGCCCCCTTACCAAGGAGGTAGGTTTTCAGGCCAGCCTCATTCTCAAAATACATGCAGATATTTAACATTTAGGGCATATCCTATAGACATGCCATAAATGTCCATGTTGGGACCCACCATGTTAGGCTAGGTTAACAATGCCGTTTGCATCCGACCCGTTAAGGGTCCTATCAGACTTTTTTTCCCCCCTTGAACCGATCGGACCCTGAAACGGGTAGGATGCAAACGGCTACTGTCGGGTCCCGATGGCCCATTCACTTGCATGGGGCCCATCGGTGATTGGGTAATTTTACAGAAATTAAGCGGAGAAAAAAATAGTGCTTGCACCGGTTTTTCCTCCACTTAACTCCACCTAACGGAGCCCAACAGCAGTGTGAACGAGGCCTTATGTACACTTGCACTACAATTGTAGAAAATTGCCTGGCAAACCCTATCATCTTTAAATACTCTGTGCTTTAATCTAATGTAACATTCAGAATCACAATGTAATACATTTGATTCATTCATTCCTTAATCATAAGGAAATGGGCCACAAAATCTGAGGTAGGTCAAAATGCTCAACTAGATCTGAATTAGCACTACATGCAGAACAGAAAAGGAATACAAGTGGTGAACCGGATGTTTTCCCAGTATTCAAAGGGTCAACAGGGGAACTAAACTTATCCCCTACAGGATATCAACAAGATAGTGTATAAGTGTCTGATCGTGCTAGATGTTTGGACCACAGAATGCAAACACACAATCTCCTGTTCAGGGCTCCAGGACTTCTCAGCGCTCCAGCCCCAACCCTTAGGGACAAGCTTGTGTGACAGTCCGTTCAGCCATTTACCAGCTGAGATGGTGTTTTTAAGAACAGTTTATGTTATTTTTTAAGTTTTAGACATGCATAGTTTTGTGTCACACCTGTCACTGTAGCGCCAATTGCATGTATCACGCTGTGCATCCTATGTCACACTACATAACAGTATCCAGTATCAGCATTACAAATGTGGCTTCTACCCCCTGTGCAATTGCATTCCCCCTCTAATCACCCCCCTGTGCCATTCCCCCCCCCCTTCTTATCACTCTATGTGCCACATCTTTCCCCCTTGATCCTCTCCTGTGCCATTCCATCCCCGTCTTGACCACCCCGTGCCATATCATTACCCCCCTTTATCAACCCCTGTACCACATCATTACCCCACTTTCCAACCCTGTCCAACATCATTCCCCCCACCTTTATCTTACTTGTGCCAATTCAATTCCCCATTTTTCACCCCTGTACCACATATTTTCCCGTTGATCCTCTCCTGTGTCATTTTATCTAACCCTCTTGACCACCCCGTGCCACATTATTACCCCCCTGCCACATCATTACCCCCCCCCCCCCTTTATCTCTCCCTTTGCCACATCATTACCCCCCCCCCCCTTTATCACCGGCTTTGCCACATAACTACTATTTGTCCACAGGTTGTGTGCAGTACTGCAACTCAGTCCTATTCACTTCAATGGAGCCAAGCTGCAATACCAAACACAACCTGAATCAGCATTTTTTCTAATCCTGGACAACCCCTTTAAGGTGAAAATGGACTTGGTCCTTAAGGGGTTAAAGGTGTTTTCCAGGCAAATATAATACTTTAGGCTGGGTTTACATATGTCTGTCCAATAAAGCGAAAGGGAACCTTATATTGCAGATATGATTAAAACTTCACTTTTAATAGTAGCTAGTAAAATAACCAAAACAAAACAAACAAACAAAAAAATCTAGTGCACAAAATATTAACGGACCGCCACCATTAATAAGAGATATTGCTAGTAGAAGCTCGAATATCTGCTATTGGGCAGTCCTAGAAAAATGAAGGAGTACTGTAGTCGTAGGGCTACTATGTGTAAATAGTCACTAGATCACTACTGCTGATCTTCCTTCAACAAAGGTGCATGCATAAGGTGCGTCTTCCAGCATAGATAGTGGTTGTCATAGTGCAGTAATGACTCTGCTAGTCAATATATCCCAGTGGTACAAGGCCTTGATAGCAGCATACATAGGCAGCAATAGATAGCATATATCTTAGCAGCATATCATCATAACACTCCGTTCTGCAGCAATTAGTATTGCACTTTCCAGCATAGCAGCAGAAATCCTAGTAGCAGTGTCAACAAGCAGCAATAGATAGCACATATCTTAGCAGCATACCGTCATTGTACTCAATTCTGTAACAGTAGGTATTGCACTTTCCAACATAGCAGCAGAGATATATAGCAGCAGATTATAGAGTTGGCACCAAAGCAAAATTGATATCATTGCACTTAGCCCTTCAGTTGTGCAGCAGTTATATATTGCACTTAATTCAGTAGCTGCAGATAACTTGCAGTAAGCAGCAGTACAAGCTATTGGTTCCAGCATCCATCCATAGTCATTGCACTTAGCCCTATGTGCTGCAGCTGTCCTTCATCTAATCCAATAACAAATGCATTAATAAAGCAGCATAGTTACATATCTTATCATGTCCAGAGCAGGGGTCCCCTGAGGGCTAAGTGCAATGACTATGGATGGATGCTGGAACCAATAGCTTGTACTGCTGCTTACTGCAAGTTATCTGCAGCTACTGAATTAAGTGCAATATATAACTGCTGCACAACTGAAGGGCTAAGTGCAATGATATCAATTTTGCTTTGGTGCCAACTCTATAATCTGCTGCTATATATCTCTGCTGCTATGTTGGAAAGTGCAATACCTACTGTTACAGAATTGAGTACAATGACGGTATGCTGCTAAGATATGTGCTATCTATTGCTGCTTGTTGACACTGCTACTAGGATTTCTGCTGCTATGCTGGAAAGTGCAATACTAATTGCTGCAGAACGGAGTGTTATGATGATATGCTGCTAAGATATATGCTATCTATTGCTGCCTATGTATGCTGCTATCAAGGCCTTGTACCACTGGGATATATTGACTAGCAGAGTCATTACTGCACTATGACAACCACTATCTATGCTGGAAGACGCACCTTATGCATGCACCTTTGTTGAAGGAAGATCAGCAGTAGTGATCTAGTGACTATTTACACATAGTAGCCCTACGACTACAGTACTCCTTCATTTTTCTAGGACTGCCCAATAGCAGATATTCGAGCTTCTACTAGCGATATCTCTTATTAATGGTGGCGGTCCGTTAATATTTTGTGCACTAGATTTTTTTGTTTGTTTGTTTTGTTTTGGTTATTTTACTAGCTACTATTAAAAGTGAAGTTTTAATCATATCTGCAATATAAGGTTCCCTTTCGCTTTATTGGATAAAAATTTCTGGGAGACCAAAACCTTTAGCTAGAAGCTATACCAAGTATACTTTACATATGTCTGACACAGTGAACCCAGCCTAAACTCACCTCAACTGATGATAAAAGTGCATCAGTTGTTTAGGATCTGACGTTTATTAAAGGGGTACGCCCCCTCCCGTAGGCTTACTTTGAGGGGCGGAGCGTGACGTCACACGGGGGAGGAGGCGTGACGTCACACGCCATTGGCCCTGTGGTCGCCGGTAATCAGACCCGGAGCGAATACGCCCCGGGGACTGATTACAAACGGGGTGCCGCGTGCAAGATCCCGGGGGTCCCCAGCGGCAGGACTCCCGCGATCAGGCATCTTATCCCCTATCCTTTGGATAGGGGATAAGATGTCTAAGCACCGGAGTACCCCTTTAAGTGTGCAGATGCCAGACAGGAGAACACAGTATAAAGCAATATAACTGAGCATAATAAAATAACATTTTCTGTTGAGGGCATAAAACTGGAGATGATTGTTAGGGTACATTTACACGTACAATGATGCCCAACATTAACTCTTTAGATGCCGTGATCAAAGTTAATTGCTGTGTCTGAAATTTTTAAAATGACATCCTGGTTTCTCAGCTGTGCTGATCGGGAGACCGCGGTTTCCTGATCACCTGAAAGGATGTCGGGAATCACCATCCGAGCGGTGCTCAAATGCTCCAGTCAGCTATGGTAGGCTGGAGCAATTGAGCACCGATAACACTGATCATTGCTGCTCTATGGAGTAGCATATGCAATCAGAATATTGCATGTTATATTCCTTTATGGGAACTATAAAATAGTTTTAAAAAAAAGTGGAAAAAAAAGTTCATAAATTTGATTTAACCCCTTTTCCATAAAAAAAAAAAAAAAAAAAAAAAAAACAACAACAAATGTAAACAAAAACAAACATGAACATATGTGGTATCGCCGTCTGCGTAAATGTCAGAAGTATACAAATATAAGTATTAAGCCCGGAAGGGGCTGTATTTGTGGGAGGGGCAAGAGGTTTAAAAGTCCCATTGCCGTGAGCTCATAGGTTGTGTTACGAACCCAATGGGCACGCCCGTTCCCCCTCTTCAATTGGTGATGGATTAGATCACTTCAAAGGCTTGGCACGTAATCTTATTTCTCTTTCTTTATCTAAAAGTGCTGCCAAATCCTACACGTTGGCTTGGGGAATCTTCACAAAATTTCGGGATTCTCATTCTCACTCCCCTACGGATCACATTTCTCTTATACTATGTTTTGTCAGTTTTTGCCACTATATACTCAAACTTTCATATAGCACTATTAAACTCTATTTAGCCGGTATTCAACACTTTCTCTCATTAGAACACCCGGAGCAGCTTTCTTTGTTTTCTGCGCACCCCATCAAAGCCATCCTTAGGGGTATTCAAAAAATATCCAGCCCTAGGAGTCCTCTTAGACATCCGGTATCGGGGGACCTCTTTAGGAGTATGTCTGATTTATGAGTATGTCTGATTTATTGGATTCAAATATATTTGGTTATTTACGCAGCCTCATCATCATCAAAGCCGCCATCTTTTTTATGTTTCTAAGACTTTCTGCGGCCAGAATTTGCGGCCTCTTCTGCCCGATCTCCTTATGTTAAGAAAGGTCAGTTGGCTTTTCACAATGATCATTATGTGCTTACATTACATGCTACTAAGACCTGCAGTTCTGATATAGGTGTAAAGTATTTCCGATCCAATAACAAGTGGTGCCCAGTCAAGGTGTTAGATATGTTATGTTTAGCTACTAGGCATTTGTCGGCAGACACTCCTCTACTGTCTTTCTACTCAACCGCACTTACTACCGCACAGTTCACTAAGCACGTGAGGACTCTAGTAGCATCATTAGGATTAAATCCAGCAACTATTTCAGACCATTCCTTCCGCATAGGAGCCGCATCCGCGTCGAGACACAACGTCCCCCACTTATATTATCAAGAAGATGGGCAGATGGAGAACGTTCTGCTATTCCAGATATATTCCCAATCCACAGCTTGAAATGGCAGAAGTGTTTAAAGTGTTGGTTTTGTAAATTGTTAAAGTAATTGTTAAATAACATCAAAAAATATTAATTATATCCTAATGTGTCTGTTTTGCCCACTATAGGCGTATCCTCATCACGCGGTTATGGAACACCTCAGAACGCTATGGTTATTATTTAGTAGTTCATAGTTAGTGGGGTCATGGTTAGTTAGAGGTAGGGTGTAGGCTGTGCCCGGTCTTGCAGCCACGACCACAAGTATTAACCCCTTAAGGACGCAGGACGTAAATGTACGTCCTGGTGAGGTGGTACTTAACGCACCAGGACGTACATTTACGTCCTGTGCATAACCGCGGGCATCGGAGCGATGCCCGTGTCATGCGCGGCTGATCCCGGCTGCTGATCGCAGCCAGGGACCCGCCGGCAATGGCTGACGCCCGCGATCTCGCGGGCGTCCGCCATTAACCCCTCAGGTGCCGGGATCAATACAGATCCCGGCATCTGCGGCAGTTCGCGATTTAAATGAACGATCGGATCGCCCGCAGCGCTGCTGCGGGGATCCGATCATTCAGAACGCCGGACGGAGGTCCCCTCTCCTTCCTCCGTCCGGCTCCCGGCGTCTCCTGCTCTGGTCTGTGATCGAGCAGACCAGAGCAGGAGATGACCGATAATACTGATCTGTTCTATGTCCTATACATAGAACAGATCAGTATTAGCAATCATGGTATTGCTATGAATAGTCCCCTATGGGGACTATTCAAGTGTAAAAAAAAAAAATGTAAAAAAATGTAAAAGTAAAAGTTAAAAAAAAAAGTGAAAAATCCCCTCCCCCAATAAAAAAGTAAAACGTCCGTTTTTTCCTATTTTACCCCCAAAAAGCGTAAAAAACATTTTTTATAGACATATTTGGTATCGCCGCGTGCGTAAATGTCCGAACTATTAAAATAAAATGTTAATGATCCCGTACGGTGAACCGCGTGAATGAAAAAAAAAAAAAAAAGTCCAAAATTCCTACTTTTTTAATACATTTTATTAAAAAAAAATATATAAAAAATGTATTAAAAGTTTTTTATATGCAAATGTGGTATCAAAAAAAAGTACAGATCATGGCGCAAAAAATGAGCCCCCATACCGACACTTATACGGAAAAATTAAAAAGTTAGAGGTCATCAAAATAAAGGGATTATAAACGTACTAATTTGGTTAAAAAGTTTGTGATTTTTTTTAAGCGCAACAATAATATAAAAGTATATAATAATGGGTATCATTTTAATCGTATTGACCCTCAGAATAAAGAACACATGTCATTTTTACCATAAATTGTACGGCGTGAAAACAAAACCTTCCAAAATTAGCAAAATTGTGTTTTTCGTTTTAATTTCCCCACAAAAATAGTGTTTTTTGGTTGCGCCATACATTTTATGATATAATGAGTGATGTCATTACAAAGGACAACTGGTCGCGCAATAAACAAGCCCTCATACTAGTCTGTGGATGAAAATATAAAAGAGTTATGATTTTTAGAAGGCGAGGAGGAAAAAATGAAAACGTAAAAATTAAATTGTCTGAGTCCTTAAGGCCAAAATGAGTCCTTAAGGGGTTAAAGGGGTTATCCAGGAAAAAACGTATATATATATATATACATATATATCTCAACTGGCTCCAGAAAGTTAAACAGATTTGTAAATTACTTCTATAAAAAAATCTTAATCCTTTCAGTACTTATGAGCTTCTGAAGTTAAGGTTGTTCCTTTCTGTCTAAGTGCTCTCTGATGACACGCATCTTGGGAACCGCCCAGTTTAGAAGCAAATCCCCATAGCAAACCTCTTCTAAACTGGGCGGTTCCCGAGACGCGTGTCATCAGAGAGCACTTAGACAGAAAGGAACAACCTTAACTTCAGAAGCTCATAAGTACTGAAAGGATTAAGATTTTTTAATAGAAGTAATTTACAAATCTGTTTAACTTTCTGGAGCCAGTTGATATATATATAAAAAAAAGTTTTTTCCTGGATAACCCCTTTAAGCCCTTAAGGGGCTGTATTTGTGGGAGGGGCGAGAGGTTTAAAACTCCCGCCGGCTGTCATCGCAGGGTGTATGGTGCGTTTTGCATTCCCACCCAACCCTCCCTTTTTTTTCAAAACATACTTTTATAGGGTATGCCCACTATAGGTGTATCCCCGTCACGCGGTTTTGGCATACCTCAGACCCCTATGGTTATTTTTTAGTAGTTTGTAGTTAGTGGGGTCATGGTTAGTTAGGGGTAGGCTGTGCACGATCTTAAACCACACAGTCAATGGCATATACATAAAAAAAAAAATACTAAAGTCCTGAATTGCATATTTTTGGTTACTTTGTATACCATAAAAAAAATATATAAAAAGCAATCAAAAGTCCCATCAAAACAAAAATGGTCCCAATAAATACTACAGATCATGGTGCAAAAAATGAGCCCTAACACATTCCTGCATATGGAAATTAAAACTTATAGGGGTCAGAAGAGGACAATTTTAAAGGAAAACTGTCAGCTCGCTCCCCCCGCACTAACCAGTGGTACTGGCTGAGTGTGGGGGACGCTGATCAGTTTGATGCCTTACTGTGCCCGGATCCACCCGGCCCTTCTGCTGAGATCTTCGTTTTTCCTATATGCTAATGATGTGGTAACTGGCACAAGTGGCGTTAACTGGCACTCTGACATCAGCGCCGCCCAGCTCATCAATATTCCTCCCCTCTCTCTTCATTACAGAGCGGGGAGAAGAGGGAGAGGCGGAGGGAGGGGAGGAATATTGATGAGCTGGGCGGCGCTGCGGCCGGCGGCGGAGACGTCAGAGTGCCAGTTACGCCGCCTGTGCCAGTTAGCACTTCATTAGCATATAGGGAAAAAACGAAGATGTTGTCAGAGCGGCCGGGCAGATCAGTAAGCATCAAACTGATCAACGTCCCCCGCACTCATCCTGTACCGCTGGTTAGAGCAAGCAGACAGTTCTCCTTTAAACATACTAATTTTTATACAAAAAGTGATCATTCTTTTAAAGAAGTAAAACAAAATTAAACCTATATCATTTGGGTATTGTTGTATTCATTTGGACCTACAGCATAAAGATCATTTTTACCAAAAAGTGCACTGCATAGAAACGGATATAATAATAATAATTGTCTGTCTAAATAGTTTTTTTACCCCCATTTGTTTCAGAATATCTCATGTGTACTTCCTCCACATTTATGAAAAGGGTACATGTTTTTTTTTATAAAAAGCTAAATATTGTTAATCTAAGCACATTAGAAACTGTGGTCTGGACTGGTGTGAGATTGCACAAAAATTATGGGCCAATTTTGAATCACAGTTGATAAATTACCAACCACCGCAAGGGGCAAATCGCCCATTGCTAAAAGATTTGTGACCTTTCTAACACCAAAATAAATGGTTAAAAACAAATATAAATTCCCTTCATGGTATGTATTGGATTTGTACCTATTGTTGTATTTGGGGCATTGCTCAATGGTTGGGAGTCATGGACCTATATACAGGACAGGATAGGTAGTGTTTATTTATTTTATGGTAACAAGTTTTAAGTGTTTTAAAATGTATGCATGTGTTAGGTTACTTCAATCTGAGCTGTCTGTGGGGCCCAGAGGTATCCCTGACACTAAGCAATTTAGGGGAGATTTATAAAAACCACTGCAAAGGAAAAGTTGCCCAATTGCCCATAGCAACCAGTCAGATCACTTTTGCAGAGGCATTGTTAAAAATAAATAAAGCGAGTTGATTGGTTGCTATGGGTAACTAGACAACTTTGCCTCTGCACAAGTTTTGATCAATCTCCCCCATAGTGGTCTGTATTGTTTGTAATTTAGTGTTTCCTCAGTCAAATCTTTATTTATCTATTTATTTTAAATGTATTTTTTAATAAATACACATACCAGTCTGTTTTGTAAGTGAAACCTCTTCTTGTGGTAGTGTTCCGTGTATTTTCTGGCGCTCCCTATATTGATTTTAAGTGGTGCCCACCATAGCCTTATTATTAGTCCACTATCTTTGATAAATTTGGTGAATCAAACAGCATGAGACTCTGCAATAAATCTGGCACTTACACTGTCTAGTCTAAATTTACGTAAACTATAACCCCTTCCCGACCCATGAGGTACATGTACTTTATGGGTCAGGTGAGGGGAATATGGCGCAGGGCCACATGTCGGGTCTGTGTCATAACCGGCAGATGTCTACCACTATCAGCAACTGACATCTGCTGGTATTGACGGACATGGGAGATCACTCTGATGTCCTTAGTATAAATGGTTAAATACCACAATCTATACAAAGTACAGCATTTCAATGTTAAAGGAGTACTCCGCTCCTCAGCGTCTGGAACAAACTGTTCCGAACGCTGGAACCAGTGCCGGGAGATTGTGACTTCAAAGCCCCGCCCCTAATGCCACGCCCGACCCTCAATGCAAGTCTATGGGAGGGGGCATGATGGCTGTCACGCCCCCTCCCATAGACTTGCATTGAGGGGGCGGGGTGGCGTGAAATCATGAAGGGGTGGGGCTATGACATCATGAGCTCCCGACTCCAGCATTCGGAACAGTTTGTTCCAAACGCTGAGCAGTGGAGTTCCCCATTTAACTTTCGATAATCTTTGGTGTCTAGGGTACCATCAATACCGTCGCATTATAACCAGGGGGTGCCAATGGGTTACTGGGGAATCCCTGTGCCTTATGTCTCTCTTTGTGTCTTTCCTAGGTTGGTGATTGTTAGCATCAAAAAAATGTGTATTAAAAAATAAGTTAAAATAAAAAAATAAAATAAAAACCCGAACCCCACCGCGGGAACCCATTGTTCTAAACATACTGTTTAGAACACCAGGTGCTGCACGGAGAACGCAGGGGATAAGATGTCTAGGGGTGGAGTATCAGCTATAAGAAAGGGGATGTAACACCCCAAAAACTTTTCATGTTCGAAAGTACTTTGGAATTACAGTGACCCCTCGACCTACGATGGCCTCGACATACGATAATTTCAACATGTGATGGCCTCTCATGCGATGCTTTTGTATGTCGGGGCCATCGCATAAACAGCTATCCGGCAGCACTGACTGCTTCAGCTGCCACCGGATAGCCGTTTACAGTGCCCCGTGATGGTCACCCAACTGTCCTCGGGGCTCCGGCGTGTCCTCTTCGGGATCCTCTGCATCGTCGGCGCTCTCCATCGACGTCATCACGTTGCTGCGCACGCCGTCCCGTCATCCAATAGGAGCGGTGTGATGGCGGCGACGGAGAGCGCGGATGCTGGGGAAGCAGAGGCCTTGTCGGAGAGTCGGGACACCTCGGGGACGCAGCGACAGCAATGGACAGCGACATCCCGGGCAGCGGTGACGAGCGGTGATGGTCTGGAGCGGCGGGGGTCAGGTGAGTACAACTTCGTCTAACAGTGGTCTACAACCTGCGGACCTCCAGATGTTGCAAAACTACAACACCCAGCATGCCTGGACAGTCATGCTGGGTGTTGTAGTTTTGCAACATCTGGAGGTCCGCAGGTTGTAGACCACTGTCCTATACTTTACATTGCACGGATCCCTCAACATGCGATGGTTTCAACAAACGATGGTCTGTTTGGAACGGATTACCATCGTATGTTGAGGGACCACTGTACTTTTCTGATATCTATGTCCTTATGGACTCTGGATAAAAAAAAGCTCTGTTCACTCGCTATTGTTTTGTAAAAGCTCCAACAAAAACAAGACTAAACTAAATGCTTGCAGTTTATAATTTTTTTTTATAGCATTCTGCAAATATCTTACTGCCCGTTTTTCCATGGTCACAGATTTATATCTGGCAGAAATGACCACTTTGGGCAACCTCTCTATCAGGCTTCCCCCTTTTTAGGTCTGTTTCCTGGAACAATTGTGTGAATAGCAAGAAGGGAGCACTTTTTCCCAATCAACCTGTCCACTGTTTTATCACCTGAATGTAAGTCAGCATTTAAATAGGCACTGTAACTTTAAAGTACTTTTGACATGTCCTAGTGAAATGTTGAAAGTTTTGATGGGTCAGGGTCTGAGTGCCAGGAGAAGCGTGCACAGTTCTGTGCTACATGACTGAGACAGACTCCAAAGGACATCTATGGGACCACCTTAGTTGAGCCCACACAGATCAGCCATGCACTCAGACCCCGACTGATAGAAAGTTTTCACATGTCTCCATGACATATCAATTGGGTTTAAAAGTGACAGGTCAACTTTAAACACGGCAGACATATATTGCTTAAAGAAGACAATATATTTCTTTTTATTGTAGTCGTTAAAAATACAAATGTTCTTTTTGCTCAGAGATCTGCAGGGATATAGGTCCCTTTTCCAAGGAGGGGAATTCCACTGTCTTCTTGCTGCCAAACTGAAGTCTGCATTTGGCAGTGATAGCCGCCTCCTGCTCCCTGCACAGCTGTGCCCTGCTGAGTAAGGATAGCTACCAAGCTTTACTGTGTTATAATGTAGAGCATGGGGAATTCCAGAACATAATACTCTGCCAAGTGTCTGGAGTGGAAGAAGCATGTTGACAATTGGCCCTCTCCTCTCATAGAAAAAAAAAATCACAGGTTTCTGGGTAATATTATCCCTAAATCTCCTTTGTTTGTTTAGTGGACTTAGTGAAATAATGATTTGCTTTTTTCCTGTCCTTGTTTGGCATAACATAATAAAATAAGTAATTGAATATTTGCAGGTACTTTTAATGTAAACTATTTTGTAAATTTTATTCCATAGCTGTAGCATTGCTAGCGAAAACCTTGGGCATGGATTTCTGCTGGCATGTAGTGGGAGCATGTCAAAAATAACAGTAGTGTATCTTTTAGTGTAGACCGATGTAGCCACCAAGAACAGTCTGTTCACTTGCAGCTTCCTATTTAGGACGAAGTGCATCCCAGAAAATGAGTATTTGAGAGGAGAAGTAGGCCCTGCTGAGAATTACAGGGTAGGGGGTAGAGGCACTGCTGTGACCACAGAAGGAATTGAGCATCTGCTGTAACTAATGGTAGCGTTCGTATAGAGTTTTTTCTTAAGTCATTGGTCCAGTCAAGTGCTATATTTTGGGTGTAACAGTGCAGTGCAATTAGAAAGTTGAAAGACCCTCTCTCTCTTTTTTTTTTTTTTAATCATTTTATGTTGCGGCCTAAAATAAAAACAAAAAATAAAAGTTTTCTCCATCATTCTATACTTTATACCCCATATGAAAACATGACCAAAGAATCTTAGAAATCTTTGCTAATTTATTAAAAAGAAAAAAAAAATGAATATTGCATTTCAGGTGTAATGGGTTACACAAGTATTTCAGGTCTAATGGGTTACACCTTAAAGGGATACTCTGGATAGTAAAAATTATTCATATTTTCTTCCCTCTGACCAACCGTACTGTAATATACACATATTACCTGCACTGGGTCTGTTTTCATGTTGGAATATGCTGTGAAAGGCAGGAGGTGAAGAAAAAACATCCACTTTGCCTCCTCTCTCCCCAATCCCCCCTGACAGAGACATAGCTTATGTGACACGTTGTCTGGCTTTCAGCGCCCCTAGGACATTTAAGCCATGTCCCCTTGTGTGGTCATATGGAGAAGCCATGCCCCATTTATAACATTGTCCAACCAAACCACCCCCTCTCTATCATAGCTCATCAAGCCATGCCCCTTCTGACAGCATAATGGCAAAGCCACGCCCCTTTCTAACTGTCTCTGCAGTGAGGAATGCTGGGAAATGTAGTTTTAGTAGGGCATGCAGGAGGAAGGAGCAGAGAGAAAATGGAGCAGTGGGTAGCGGAGGATTCTGCATCTGGGAGCAGTGAATGTTCTAAGAAACAACCTAGCAGGACCATCTAAGTACATTGCACACCACGTGGAGTACTTTTTTGCTTCAGTTCCCTGGATAACCCCTTTAAGGGCGCATTACCGCGATAGGTTACCCGCAACTTTCCTGGGTTCACAGCAGATTACATTGACCTCATTGGGGTCTTCTGCCAATTTTCCCGCTGCAGGAAGCTTGCAGGGAATCCACCTGTGTTAACATACCCATAGGGTGAAAACAAATGAATCAGCAGCCATTCACTGCTCCAGTTTGCCAACAAACTCATGCAGTGATTGGCTGACGCATTTCAACCACTTTTTATCCACATTTCAACCGCATGTGGTGCTGAATCGTCTGTTTTCACCCTAAAAAGCTATATATTTGAGTATTGCAGTATTGATGATGCCCATTATCTGGCATACAGAAGTATAAGTAACCAGTGTAGCTTATGTTATTGTAATCGGAGCTGTGTGTGTAACAGCCTCGAGCTGTTTTCTACATAACATGGTCCACAAACCTGTTAATAATTCCTGACATTTTAGTAAATTACCCAATGGTGCCCCTCCTATTTGGACAATGAGTGTTGTGCCCCTATATTTTATAGATTTTAAGTAGTGGATTGGCTCTTCAGAGTGATGAAAGATTCTAATGGAGGTCTAAGCCTCTGGCTCTCTGTCTTCTGTGATTACTACGTTTAGAGTTCTTGCAGTAGGTCACAGTGCCAAAGGCTTTTTGAGGCCAAAGCCAAGGGTCACGTAACAAAAGCTTTCTAACCCTGCAAGGATTTAGACTGCCCCCAGAAAAAAATAAAGTGTCAAGCATGGTTTTACAAGGTCTAGAATGACAGGTGTGGCTATTAAGAGATTTCTTAGACAACACTTATGTTGTAAAGGAAGAATTAGTAAAGAATATTCAAAATGTATTTGTTACCTAATACAGTATATTATTGTTGTATGTTTCAGTTCCTAACCATTTCTTTAAGGAACATGGTAGCACAAATCTTCTACCTGTCCTGTAAGTTTTTAGCTCTTTACACTGATAATCTGAATAGTACTGGAATCATTTTCTTGGATTACTTGTGAAATTCCACTTAACCCCTTAAGGACTCAGCCCATTTTGGCCTTAAGGACTCAGACAATTTAATTTTTACGTTTTCATTTTTTCCTCCTCGCCTTCTAAAAATCATAACTCTTTTATATTTTCATCCACAGACTAGTATGAGGGCTTGTTTTTTGCGCGACCAGTTGTCCTTTGTAATGACATCACTCATTATATCATAAAATGTATGGCGCAACCAAAAAACACTATTTTTGTGGGGAAATTAAAACGAAAAACGCAATTTTGCTAATTTTGGAAGGTTTTGTTTTCACGCTGTACAATTTCTGGTAAAAATGACATGTGTTCTTTATTCTGAGGGTCAATACGATTAAAATGATACCCATTATTATATACTTTTATATTATTGTTGTGCTTAAAAAAAATCACAAACTTTTTAACCAAATTAGTACGTTTATAATCCCTTTATTTTGATGACCTATAACTTTTTTATTTTTCCGTATAAGCGGCGGTATGGGGGCTCATTTTTTGCGCCATGATCTGTACTTTTTTTTGATACCACATTTGCATATAAAAAACTTTTAATACATTTTTTATAATTTTTTTTTTAATAAAATGTGTTAAAAAAGTAGGAATTTTGGACTTTTTAAATTTTTTTTCGTTCACGCCGTTCACCATACGGGATCATTAACATTTTATTTTAATAGTTCGGACATTTACGCACGCGGCGATACCAAATATGTCTATAAAAAATGTTTTTTACGCTTTTTGGGGGTAAAATAGGAAAAAACGGACGTTTTACTTTTTTATTGGGGGAGGGGATTTTTCACTTTTTTTTTACTTTTACTTTTACATTTTTTTACATTTTTTTTTACACTTGAATAGTCCCCATAGGGGACTATTCATAGCAATACCATGATTGCTAATACTGATCTGTTCTATGTATAGGACATAGAACAGATCAGTGTTTTCGGTCATCTTCTGCTCTGGTCTGCTCGATCACAGACCAGAGCAGGAGACGCCGGGAGCCGCACGGAGGAAGGAGAGGGGACCTCCGTGCGGCGTTATGAATGATCGGATCCCCGCAGCAGCGCTGCGGGCGATCCGATCGTTCATTTTAATCGCGAACTGCCACAGATGCCGGGATCTGTATTGATCCCGGCACCTGAGGGGTTAATGGCGGACGCCCGCGAGATCGCGGGCGTCGGCCATTGCCGGCGGGTCCCTGGCTGCGATCAGCAGCCGGGATCAGCCGCGCATGACACGGGCATCGCTCCGATGCCCGCGGTTATGCTCAGGACGTAAATGTACGTCCTGGTGCGTTAAGTACCACCTCACCAGGACGTACATTTACGTCCTGCGTCCTTAAGGGGTTAATTTGAACCTAGTATTACAATGATAGGGCTGCAACTGTTAATTGACTATCGATAAAAATTAATAAAGGCAATCGTCGATAATAATTTCCCTTTTCAAATAATTAGTAGTTGGAAGGCGTGGCCTCAGTCATTAGGGGGTGGGGCTTAGAAACATGAAAAACCTACATATTCAGTAGTTACTACTTTCTCTGCCCCCAACATGTTCCCATCGGCCTCCCCTTGCTCTACGATGTCTGCTCTTCCTCTCTGGCCAGCCTCCTCTTTCTCTCTGTGGCCTAGCTCCAACATTGAGACCAGAACCTGGGGTGTACTGGGGAGCTGGCGCAGGCTCCTGGTCCTTGGCGCCTACAGTCCTGACATGGCTGGAGCCCTTTCGGTCTGGCCAGAAGCTCCACTCTCCATCCTCCCTGCAGTGACAGATCTTCCTGGTGCAGCGAGGAGGACACCATCACTAAGGTCTGTGTTCTGCACCTTCCCCCCTTCAGCGGGGCTGCGGCTCATAGGTTAACCCTTCAGGTGCTCTCCTCTGTTAACCCTTCAGGTGCTCTCACCTCTCTCCCCTGTTAAAGGGGTACTCCGCCCCTAGACATCTTATCCCCTATCCAAAGGATAGGGGAAAAGATGTCAGATCGTGAGGGTCCCGCCGCTAGAGACCCCCGGGATCCCGTCTGCAGGACCCCGCTATAATTACTGCACAGAGCAAACTCGCTCTGTGCGTAATGACGGGCAATACAGGGGCCGGAGCATCGTGACGTCAGGGTTCCGCCCTCCATGATGCCACGGCCCGACCCCTCAATACAAATCTATAGTAGGGGGCGTGTCGGCCATCACGCCCCCTCCCATAGAATTACATCAAGAGGTCGGGCCATGATGTCACGAGAGGCGGAGCCGTGAAGTCACAATGCTCCGGCCCCTGTTTCGCCTGTAATTATGCACAGAGCGAGTTTGATCTGTGCAGTAATGAAAGCGGGGTGCTGCAGCTGAGATCCCGGGGGTCGCCAGCGGCCGGACCCCTGCGATCTAAAATCTTATCCCCTATCCTTTGGATAGGGGATAAGATGTCCTGGGGCAGAGTACCCCTTTAAGGACCATAGCGTTTTTTGACCACTGTCACTTTAAGCATTAATAATTCTGGGATGCTTTTACTTTTCAGTCCGATTCCAAGACAGTTTTTTAGTGACATATTCTACTTTATGTTAGTGGTAAATTTTCATCGATACTTGCATAATTTCTTGGTGAAAAATGAAAAAAAAAAATAAAGTGAATAAAATTAAAAATTTAGCATTTTTCTAACTTTGAAGCTCTCTGCTTTTAACCTCTTAAGGACCAATGACGTTGTGGAACGTCATGGCACCCTGGGCTTTAAGGACCAATGACGTTCCACAACGTCATGGCCTTTTCCGGTCTCTGCCGCTCGCCGGGCAGAGATCGGAACTGGGTGCCTGCTGAAATCCTTCAGCAGGCATCCAGGGCAAACGCCGAGGGGGGCCATGTAGGTCTGCGGCGATACCGGGCTGATCGGGTCTCTGGGACCCGACCGCCCGGTAATTTTGCATGATCCCGGCTGTCACAGACAGCCAGGACCATGCTGGAGCCTAGGAGCCTCCGATCCCCTGCGATCCGTCGCTTAACAGACCGACCAATCGCAGGAGGGGGGGGCGGTTACTTCCTCCCGTCCTGCCCGGCCCCTTGAAGTCCGGAGAGGACGGGAGGAAGACCGGAGGACGCGGTGAGGGACGGGGGAGTGCTGGGGACCGGCCCCGGTACTTACCTCGTCCCTGAAGACCCGGATCCAGACGGCGGCAGCGGCGACAGGTGAGTTGATCTTCAGCCGCGGTCGGGCCCTTTACAGCAATGCACGTCGCCGTAAAGCGACATGCATTGCTGTAATGGGACCCTGTATACTACAACTCCCAGCATGCCCAGACAGCCCTTGGCGTCTGGGCATGCTGGGAGTTGTAGTTTTGCAACATCTGGAGGTCCACAGTTTGGAGACCACTGTGCCCTTCCAGATGTTGCAAAACTGCACATCCTCAGCATGCCCTTACTGTCCAGGCATGCTGGGAGTTGTAGTTCTGTAACATCTGGCCCTTCAGATGTTGCAGAACTACAACTCCCAGCATGCCTGGACAGTTTTGGCATACTGGGAGATGTAGTTTTGCAACATCTGGAAGGGCACAGATTGGGAACCACTGTATTAGTGGTCTGCAAACTGTAGTCCTCCAGATGTTGCAAAACTACAACTCCAAGCATGCTGGGAGTTGTAGTTCGGCAACATCTGGCTCTAAAGATGTTGCCGAACTACTACTCCCAGCATGCTTGAGAATGTTTGGGAGTTGTGGTTTTGCAACATCTGGAGGCACACTGGATGGGAAACATTGTCTGTTTCCTAACTCAGTGTTTCCCAACCCGTGTGCCTCCAGCTGTTGCAAAACTAGAACTACCAGCATGCACTGATGGACTGTGCATGCTGGGAGTTGTGGTTTTGCAACAGCTGGAGGTCCCCCCCCTGTGAATGTACAGGGTACATTCACATGGGCAGGGGGCTTACAGTGAGTATCAGGCTGCAAGTTTGCGATGCAGCAAATTTTGCGCGGCAACTAAAACTCGCTGTAACCCCCCGCCCGTGTGACTGTACCCTAAAAACACTACACTACCACAAAATAAAATAAAAAGTAAAAAACACTACATATACACATACCCCTACACAGCCCCCCTCCCCAATAAAAATGAAAGCGTCTGATACGCCACTGTTTCCAAAATGGAGCCTCCAGCTGTTGCAAAACAACAACTCCCAGTATTGCCGGACAGCCGTTGACTGTCCAGGCGTGCTGGGAGTTTTGCAACAGCTGGAGGCACCCTGTTTGGGAATCACTGGTGTAGAATACCCCTATGTCCACCCCTATGCAAATCCCTAATTCAGGCCTCAAATGCGCATGGCTCTCTCACTTTGGAGCCCTGTCGTATTTCAAGGCAACAGTTTAGGGCCACATATGGGGTATCGCCGTACTCGGGAGAAATTGCCTAACAAATTTTGGGGGGCTTTTTCTCCTTTCACCCCTTATGAAAAGGTGAAGTTGGGGTCTACACCAGCATGTTAGTGTAAAAGATTTTTTTTTACACTAACATGCTGGTGTTGCCCCATACTTTTCATTTTGACAAGAGGTAAAAGGGAAAAACGCCCCCCAGAATTTGTAATGCAATTTTTCCCGACTACAGAGATACCCCATAAGTGGGCGCAAAGTGCTCTGGGGGCGCACAACAAGGCCCAGAAGGGAGAGTGCGCCATGTACATTTGAGGTGATTTGCACAGGGCTGGCTGATTGTTACAGCGGTTTTGACAAACGCAAAAAAAAAAACCCACATGTGACCCCATTTCGGAAACTACACCCCTCACGGAATGTAATGAGGGGTGCAGTGAGAATTTACCCCCCACTGGTGTCTGACAGATCTTTGGAACAGTGGGCTGTGCAAAATAAAAATTTTGTACAGCCCACTGTTCCAAAGATCTGACAGACACCAGTGGGGGGTAAATGCTCACTGTACCCCTTGTTACGTTTCTCAAGGGGTCTAGTTTCCAAAATGGTATGCCACGTGGGGGTTATTTTGCTGTCCTGGCACCATAGGGGCTTTCTAAATGCGACATGCCCCCCGAGCAAAATTTGCTCTCAAAAAGCCAAATATGACTCCTTCTCTTCTGAGCATTGCAGTTCGCCCGTAGTGCGCTTCAGGTCAACTTATGGGGTACCTCCATACTCAGAAGAGATGGGGTTACAAATTTAGGGGGGTATTTTCTGCTTTAACCCTTGCAAAAATGTGAAATTTGGGGGGGGAAACACACATTTTAGTGAAAACATTTTTTAAACATTTTTTTACATATGCAAAAGTCGTGAAACACCTGTGGGGTATTAAGGCTCACTTTATTCCTTGTTATGTTCCTCAAGGGGTCTAGTTTCCAAAATGATATGCCATGTGGGTATTTTTTCCTGTTCTGGCACCATAGGGGCTTCCTAAATGCAACATGCCCCCCAAAAACCATTTCAGAAAAACGTACTCTCCAAAATCCCCTCGTCGCTCCTTCGCTTCTGAGCCCTCTACTGCGCCCGCCGAACAATTTATATAGACATATGAGGTATGTGCTTCCTCGAGAGAAATTGGGCTACAAATATAAGTATACATTTTCTCCTTTTACCCCTTGTAAAAATTCAAAAATTGGGTCTACAAGAACATGCAAGTGTAAAAAATGAAGATTGTGAATTTTCTCCTTCACTTTGCTGCTATTCCTGTGAAACACGTAAAGGGTTAAAACGCTGACTGAATGTCCTTTTGAATACTTTGGGGGGTGCAGTTTTTATAATGGGGTCATTTATGGGGTATTTCTAAGATGAAGACCTTTCAAATCCACTTCAAACCTGAACTGGTCCCTGAAAAATTGTGATTTTGGAAATTTTGTGAAAAATTGGAAAATTGCTGCTGAACTTTGAAGCCCTCTGGTGTCTTCCAAAAGTAAAAACTCGAAAATGTTATGATGCAAACATAAAGTGGACATATTGTATATGTGAATAAAAAAAAAATTTTTTGGGAATATCCATTTTCCTTACAAGCAGAGAGCTTCAAAGTTCGAAAAATGCAAAATTTTCAATTTTTTCATCAAATTTTGGAATTTTTCGCCAAGAAATGATGCAAGTATCGACAACATTTTACCAATAACATAAAGTAGAATATGTCACGAAAAAACTATCTCGGAATCAGAATGATAGGTAAAAGCGTCTTAGAGTTATTAATGCTTAAAGTGACAGTGGTCAGATGTTCAAAAAACGCTCTGGTCCTAAGGTGTAAAATGGCCTGGTCCTTAAAGGGTTAAGGAAGATAGACATTCCAAATAAATAATATATTGATTCACATATACATTAGGTCTACGTTATGTTTGCATCATAAAGTCGACATGTTTTTACTTTTAGAAGACATCAGAGGGCTTCAAAGCTCAGAAGCAATTTTCCAATTTTTTATGAAATTTTCAAAATCTGATTTTTTTGGGGACCAGTTCAGTTTTGAAGTGGATTTGAAGGGCCTTCATATTAGAAATACCCCATAACAGACCCCATTATAAAAACTGCACCCCTAAAAGTATTCAAAATGACATTCAGAAAGTTTGTTAACCCTTTAGGTGTTTCACAGAAATAGCAGCAAAGTGAAGGAGAAAATTCTAAATCTTTTACACTCGCATGTTCTTGTAGACCCAGTTTTTGAATTTTTACAAGGGGTAATAGGAGAAAAAGCCCCCCAAAATTTGTGACCAAATTTCTCTCGAGTAAGAAAATACCTCATATTTATATGTGAAGTGTTCGGTGGGTGCAGTAGAGGGCTCAAAAGGGTAGGAGCGACATTGAGATTTTGGAGAGTGAATTTTGCTGAAATGGTTTTTGGGGGGCATGTGGCATTTAGGAAGCCCCTATTGTGCCAAAACAGCAAAAAAAAAAAAAAAAACACATGGCATACTATTTTGGAAACTACACCCCTCAAGGAAAATAACATGGGGTACAGAGCCTTAACACCCAACAGGTGTTTGATGACTTTTCGTTAAAGTTGGATGAGTAAATGAAAAATATTTTTTTTTCACTAAAATGCAGTTTTTTCCCCAAATTTTACATTTTTACAAGGGGTAATAGGAGAAAATGCCCCCCAAAATTTGTAACCCCATTTCTTCTGAGTATGGAAATACCCCATGTGTGGACGTAAAGTGCACTGCGGGCGAAATACAATGCTCAAAAGAGAAGGAGCGCCATTGAGATTTTGGAGAGAGAATTTGTTTGGAATGGAAGTCAGGGGCCATGTGCGTTTACAAAGCCCCCCTGTGGTGACACCCACTGGCGTTTTACAGATCACGGAACACTGTTCCAAAAATCTGTCAGACACCTGTGGGGTGTAAATGCTCACTGCACCCCTAATTAAATTCTATGAGAGGTGTAGTTTACAAAATGGGGTCACATGTGGGGGGGTCCATTGTTCTGGCACTATGGGGGCTTTGTAAACTCACGTGGCTTTCAATTCCGGACAAATTTTCTCTCCAAAAGCCCAATGGCGCTCCTTCTCTTCTGAGCATTGTAGTTCGCACGCAGAGCACTTTACATCCACATATGTGGTTTGTTCTTACTCAGATATTTTCCATACTCAGAAGAAATGGGGATACAAATTTTGGGGGCCTTTTTTCCTATTTTCCCTTGTGAAAATGAAAAATTTAGGGTAACACCAGTATTTTAGTAAAAAAAATTATTTTTCTTCATATTCCCATCCAAATGTAACGAAAATTTGTCAATCACCTGTGGGGTGTTAAGGCTCACTATACCCCTTGTTATGTTCTCTGAGGGGTGTAGTTTCCAAAAGGGTCACACGTGGGTATTTATTTTTTTGCGTTTATGTCAGAACCGCTGTAAAATCAGCCACCCCTGTGCAAATCACCAATTTAGGCCTCAACTGTACATAGTGCGCTCTCGTTCCTGAGCCTTGTTGTGCGTCCACAGAGCATTTGAGGGCTAAAGCAGGGATTGCATAGGGGTGGACATAGGGGTATTCTACACTAGTGATTCTCAAACAGGGTGCCCGGGCATGCTGGAAGATATAGTTATGCAACAGCTGGGGGTACGCAACTACAACTCCCAGCACGCCGAGACAGCTGGGAGTTATAAATTGGGTATCATTGTAACCGCATGGACCTGCAGAATAAATATATGGTTTCATTTTTACCGAAAAAGTGCACTGCGTAGAATCGGAAGCCCCAGAAAAGTTACAAGAAAGCATTTGTTTCCTATTTTGCCCAACAAATAGTTTTTTTTTGGTTTCGCCATAAATTTTTGGGTGAAATGATCAATGTCATTACAAAGTACAATTGGTGGTGCAAAAAAACAAGCCCTCATATAAGTTTGTAGGTGCAAAATTGAAAGCGTTCTGATTTTTAGAAGGTGAGGAGGAAAAAAGAAAAGTGCAAAAACAAAAAAACCTCTGGTCCTTAAAGGGATACTCTGCCCCCAGACATCTTATCCCCTATCCGTAATGACGGGCGATACAGGGGCCGGAGCATTGTTACGCCACGGCTCCGCCCCACGTGATGTCACGGCCTGCCCCCCTCAATACAAGTCTATGGGAGGGGGCGTGGCGGTTGTCAGGCCCCCTGCCATAGACTTGCATTAAGGGGACGGGCCGTGATGTCACGAGGGGCGGAGCCATGACATCACGCTGCTCTGTCCCCTGTATCACCCGTCATTACGCACAGAGCGAACTCACTCTGTGCAGTAATGATAGCGCAGTGCCGTAGCAGCGATCCCCGGGGTCCCCAGCAGCGGGACCGCGGCGATCTGACATCTTATCCCCTATCCTTTGGATAGGGGATAAGATGTCTAGGGGCGGAGTACCCCTTTAAGGGGTTAAATCCAGCAGGTATTTTGGTCCTACATCATGTAAAAATACTCTGGGTAGGAGTGAAAGGGTTAAGGAAGGAAAAAATTGCATAAAAAATAAGCAATACAAGATATAAAGCAACAGTAATTAAAATTCATAGCTTGAGGCCCAAACAATTCATCCACACCCTGCAAATAATATGTTGACGTCACAGATTACTAAGCATAATATGGAAAGTTATTAGGAGGTTTATACCCAAGACACTGCAATGATATAGAAGATGATGTCCTGAATATATGAAAGACACACAATGAGGAAGATTTATCCACACCTGTCCAGACGAAAAGTTGCCCATAGCAACCAATCAGATTGCTTATTTCATTTTTAACAAGGCCTCTGCAAAATGAAAGAAGCGATCTGATTGGTTTCTATGGGCAACTGGGCAACTTTTCCTCTGAACAGGTTTTGATAAATCTCCCCCAATTAAAACATAGTTCAGCTTTAACCTGTTGGGGACGAAGGGCGTATCCATACCCCCGTGGGAATTTTGGTCCCCGCCGCGCCGGGCGGGGACCGGACCGGGGTGACTGCTGATATCAATCAGCAGGCACCCCGCGCAGATGCCTAGGGGGGTCATAAGACCCCCCCATGTCGGCGATCAGCGCAAATCGCAAGTGAATTCACACTTGCGATTTGCGCCGATTCCGGGTCATTACAGGTCTATGGTGACCCGGTGGCCCGGAATATAAGGGGGATCGCGGTTGTCTAAGACACCCACAATAACCCTGAAGGGATAGGAGTGAGGTAGCAGGGTTCCACCCCTCCTATCCCTGCTATTGGTGGTCTAGTCGCGGCCACCAATAGCAGATCGGGGGCGGGGAGGTTAACTTTAGTTTTCCCTGTCCTGCCCACCCACAATTGGCGGGGCACTTGGGGAAAAGAAAGAGGACCGAGCGCCGACGTCCACTTACCCATCCAGAGGCAGCAGAGTGACGGTGATCGGCGTGCGGCAGAAGTGGACGGCTCCCTGGATCCGACGGAAGCCGGTAAGTTGCCTAGCAACATCTGGGGGGCTACAGTCTGAGACCATTATACAGTGGTCTCTAACCTGTAGCCCTCCAGATGTTGCAAAACTACAACTCCCAGCATACCCAGACAGCTGTTTGGGCATGCTGGAATATGTAGTTTTGCAACAGCTGGAGGACTGCAGTTTGAGACCACTGTACAGTGGTCTCTAATCTGTATCCCTCCAGATCTTGCAAAACTACAACTCCTAGCATGCCCAAACAGCTCTTTGCTGTCTGGACATGCTGGGATTTGTAGTTTTGCTACATCTGGAAGGTCACAGTTTGGAGATCACTGGGCAGTGGTCTATAAACTGTAGCCCTCCAGATGTTGCAAAACTAAAAATCCCAGCATGCCCAAACAGCAAACAGCTGTCTCGGCATGCTGGGAGTTGTAGTTGCGTACCTCCAGCTATTGCATAACTACATCTCCCAGCATGTCCTTCGGCGATCAGTACATGCTGGGAGTTGTAGTTTTGCAACAGCTGGAGGCACACTAGTTGGAAAATACTGAGTTAGGCTGGGTTCACACCACGTTTTTCAAATACGGTTACCGTATACGGTTTTCCGCTAAAAAACGTATGGCAAAAACCGTATGCAACCTTATACAACCGTATGACTCCAAATTAAAACGTATACGGTTTTTCCCCGTACGGTTCTATCCGTTTGCATCAGTTTTTGCGTGCGGTTTTGCTATTTTGTTGGAATCAGTTTTCCAGCAATTTAATAAAGTTACTATTGTTCTATTGAAATTCCAATCTGCGCATGAGTCAACTCCAAAAACGGATTAGAAAAACCGTATACAACCGTATTCTGAAATTCTGTGTACGGTTCTCATAGACAGCAATGTTAAAAGAACCGCATACGGTTCGCATACGGTTTTCCAACCGGAGGCAAAAACGTGGTCGACAGCGTTTTTGCCTACGGTTGAAAAATCGGCAAAACCGTATCCAAGGCAAAACGGATGCAACCGTACACAACATTTGGAATACGGTTTACAATGCATTCTCTATACATACGGTTTTGGATACGGTCGTATACCTTTTTTTGCGGAAAACCGTGTACGGTTACCATATTTGAAAAACGTGGTGTGAACCCAGCCTTAGATAACAGAACCTAACTGAAGGTTTTCCAACCAGTGTGCCTCCAGCTGTTGCAAAAGTACAACTCCCAGCATGCACGGTCTGTCAGTACATGCTGGGAGTTGTAGTTTTGCAACAGCTGGAGGCACACTGGTTGGAAAATACTGAGTTAGGTAACAGAACCTAACTGAAGGTTTTCCAACCAGTGTGCCTCCAGCTGTTGCAAAAGTACAACTCCTCAGTCAGTACATGCTGGGAGTTGTAGTTTTGAAACAACTGGAGGTTTGCCCCAGGGCACATTCACACGGGCAGGTTTACAGTAAGTTTCCTGCTTCAAGTTTGGGCTGCAGTAAATTTTTCGCCGCAGCGCAAACTCCTAGCGGGAAACTCATCGTAACACGCCAGTGCGAATGTACCCTAAAAACACTACACTACACTAGCACATAATAAAGGGTAAAACACTACATATACACCCCCTTACACTGTCCCCCCCCCAATAAAAATGAAAAACGCATCGTGCAGCAGTGTTTCCAAAACGGAGCCTCCAGCTGTTGCAAAACAACAACTCCCAGCATTTCTGGACAGCCACTGACTGTCCAAGCATGCTGGGAATTTAGCAACAGCTGGAGGCACCCTGTTTGGGAATCACTGGCGTAGAATACCCCTATGTCCACCCCTATGCAATCCCTAATTTAGTCCCATGGCGCTCTCTCACTTCAGAGCCCTGTCGTATTTCAAGGAAACAGTTTAGGGCCACATATGGGGTATTTCCATACTCAGGAGAAATTGCACTACAAATTTTGGGGGCTTTTTCTCCTTTTACCCCTTATGAAAAGGAAAAGTTGGGGGCTAAACCAGCCTGTTTGTTTACACCAGTGTAAAAAATATAACAGTTGCCTCATACTTTTTATTTTCACAAGAGGTAAAAGGAAAAAAAGAGCCCCAAAATTTGTAACGCAATTTCTCCTGAGTACGGAAATACCCCATATGTGGGCATAAAATGCTCTGTGGGCGCACAACAAGGCTCAGGAGTGAGAGCGCACTATGTACATTTGAGGCCTAAATTGGTGATTTGCACAGGGGTGGCTGATTTTACAGCGGTTCTGACATAGACGCAAAAACATGAATACCCACATGTGACCCCATTTTGGAAACTACACCCCTCACGGAACTTGACAAGGGGTATAGTAAGCCTTAACACCCCACAGGTGTTTGACGACTTTTCATTAAATTTGGATGGGAAAATGAAAAAAAAAAAAAGTTTTCACTAAAATGCTGGTGTTACCCTAAATTTTTCATTTTCAAAAGGGAAAATAGGAAAAAAAGCCCCCCCCCAAAAAAAATTTGTAACCCCATTTCTTCTGAGTAAGAAAATGCCCCATATGTGGATGGAAAGTGCTCTGCTGGTGCTCTCATTTTGAAGAGAAAATTTGTCCAGAATTGAAGGCCACGTGTGTTTACAAAGCCCCCATAGTGCCAGAACAATGGAACCCCCACATGTGTCCTCATTTTGGAAACTACACCCCTCATGTAATGTATTAAGGGGTGCAGTGAGCATTTACGCCCCACAGGTGTCTAACAGATTTTTGGAACAGTGGTCCGTGAAAATGAAAAATTTAATTTTTCATTTGCACAGCCCACTGTTCCAAAGATCTGTCAAACGCCAGTGGGGTGTAAATACTCACTGCACCCCTTATTCAATTCTGTGAGGGGTGAAGTTTCCAAAATGGGGTCACATGTGGGGGGGGTCCACTGTTCTGGCACCACGGGGGGCTTTGTAAATGCACGACCCCCGACTACCATTCCAAATGAATTCGCTTTCCAAAAGCCCAATGGCGCTCCTTCTCTTCTGAGCATTGAAGTGCGTCAGCAGAGCATTTTACGTCCTAACATGGGGTATTTCCATACTCAGAAGAGATGGGGTTACAAATTTTGGGGGGCATTTTCTCCCATTACCTTTTGTAAAAATTGATAATTTGGGGGAAAAACTGCACTTTAGTGAAAAAAATTTTTTTTTTCATTTACACATCCGATTTTAACGAAAAGTCGTCAAACACCTGTGAGGTGTTAAGGCTCACTGGACCCCTTGTTACGTGCCTTGAGGGGTGTAGTTTCCAAAATGGTATGCCATGTGGGGGGTTTTCTGCTGTTCTGGCACCATAGTGACATGCCCCCCAAAAACCATTTCATCAAAATTCACTTTACAAAATCCCATTGTCTCTCCTTCCCTTCTGAGCCCTCTAGTGCACCCGCCGAACACTTGACATACACATATGAGGTATTTCCTTACTCGAGTGAAACTGGGTTACAAATTTTGGGGGACTTTTTCTCCTATTACCTCTTGCAAAAACTGGGTTTACAAGAACATGCGAGTGTAAAAAATGAAGATTTTAAATTTTCTCCTTCACTTTGCTGCTATTCCAGTGAAACACCTAAAGGGTTAACACACTTACTGAATATAATTTTGAATACTTTGAGGGGTGCAGTTTTTATATTGGGGTCATTTATGGGGTATTTCTAATATGAAAGGCCTTCCAATCAACTTCAAATCTGAACTGATCCCTGAAAAATTCTGATTTAGAAAACTTTGTGAAAAATTGGAAAATTGCTGCTGAACTTTGAAGCCCTCTGATGTCTTCCAAAAGTTAAAACATGTCAACTTTATGATGCAAACATAAAGTAGACATATTGTGTATGTGAATCGATATATCATTTATTTGGTATGTCTATTTTCCTTACAAGCAGAGAGCTTAAAAGTAAAAAAAATTCAAAATTTTCAATTTTTTCATAACATTTTGGAATTTTTCACCAAGTAATGATGCAAGTATCGACGAAAATTTACCACTAACATAAAGTAGAATACGTCCCAAAAAAAAACAATCTCAGAATCAGAATAAAAGGAGAAAGCATCCCAGAGTTATTAATGCTTAAAGTGACAGTGGTCAAATGTGCAAGAAATGGCCAGGTCCTACACTGAAAATTAGCTGGGTCCTTAAGGGGTTAAAGGGGTACTCTGCTGAAAACCGCTGGGGACCCCCGTGATCTCCAGGCTGGCAGCGGTGGCGTCCGGCAGCGAGCTGTCATTCCTCCTTCCATAGACGTGAATGGAGGGGGCGTGGCGGTTGGCATGGCAAGTCATCGGGCACAGAGCTGAGTTACTTGTGTTGCACGCACCTGTCGTGCCAAAAAAATATATACATGGAAAAAGGAATGTATTACAGACCTCTATAAATATAAAATTATAAAAATGGACTAGTTGTATGTAAAAAATCAGAAATTACATTTATTATACATTTTATTAAACATGTAAGTACACAAATGTATGTCCAAGTAGGGCCCTTGCTGTGGACTATACAGTGGTTGCAGATATATATTAAAAGAATATGGTTTAACTGGATGAAAATGTTTATCGGAGATGTAACAAAACAATGTTACTAGGTAACGAAAGATAGCCACCCACAGTCCTGTGATATTGTGTCACTTGGAGATACAGCGTTTTTCCTGTGTCCAATGCAATATTGTATCAAAAATAAATAGTTTATGATAATGGAGTTTTGTGCTCTGCACCACTCACCGCACCGCTGAACAGAGCTTCGGGAGATGGTATCACAGTGGTATACGGGCGTAGCTCCGGCAGACTGGCACGGCTGGACAGCCGGCCTGAAGATGTTGTCCACGCGGTGGTCACACTGGATGTCCGGGGTGGCACAGACTGGCGCACAGCCGGCAGATGGATGATTGCGGGAAAAGGTTATGGCAAACCAGCGGTGAGTGGATGCAGGCGGCGTCCTCATGTATTCCAGCACTGTAAAGCACGCGTCTGTATAGTGGTACTCAAAGTGGGGAGTTCCAGCCGTTGCGAATCTGACACAGTTCTATTGTGGGGTGGTCTGTATTCTTGTGGTGTATATATCTGGGCAAAACGAAATGAGGGGAATTGGCTATATGAAATGAGGGGAGGTGGCTATATGAGGGGATAACGCTAAATAAGAGGGGGCAGCTATATGTGGTAAATAGGCTATATGAGAGGGGTGACCCCTTCAGTAGCAATATAATGATGGTATCGCAATAATGATAATGATTTTTTTGGTTGCCCCATACATTTTATGGTAAAGTGTGTGATGGCATTACAACGGACAATTGGTCGTGCAAAAAACAAGCCCTCATACTAGTCTGTGGATGATAATATAAAAGAGTTATGATTTTTGAAGGCGAGGAGGAAAAAACTAAAACGTAAAAATAAAATTATCTGAGTCCTTAAAGGAGTAGTCCAGCGGTGACCCAGTGGTGAACAACTTATCCCCTATCCTAAGGATAGGGGATAAGTTTGAGATCGCGGGGGGTCCGACCGCTGGGGCCCCCTGCGATCTCCTGTACGGAGCCCCGACAGCCCGCAGAAAGGGGGCGTGTCGACCTCCGCACTAAGTGGCGGCCGACACACACCCTTAATACAACTCTATGGCAGAGCCGAAGCGCTGCCTTCGGTAATCTCCGGCTCTGCCATAGAGATGTATTGAGGGGGCGTGTCGGCCGCCGCTTCGTGCGGGGGTCGACACCCGCTATCTGGCCGGAGAGCTGGGGCCCCGTACAGAGAGATCACAGGGGGCCCCAGCAGTCAGACCCCCTGCGATCTCAAACTTATCCCCTATCCTTAGGATAGGGGATACGTTTTTCACCACTGGACGACCCCTTTAAGGGGTACTCCGGTGGAAAAATGTATTAATTTATTTTTTAAATCAACTGGTGCCAGAAAGTTAAACAGATATGTAAATTACTTCTATTAAAAAATCTTAATCCTTCAAGTACTTATTAGCTACTGAATACAGTGACCCCCCCGACCTACGATGGCCCCGACATAAGATCAAATCGACATACGATGCTTTTTTATGTTGGGGCCATCGCATTAAGTGCTATCCGGCAGCGCAAAATGCTTAAGCTGCTGCCGGATAGCAGCTTAATGTTCCCTGTGTGGTGCGGTAAGTATTACTTAGCCCTCCACGATGCTCCGGGGTGCCCTCTGGGTCCCGCGCTGGTCTTCCGGTGTCTTCTTGGCCCTCTCCGATGACATCAATACGCTGCTGCGCACGTCATCCAATAGGAATGGCGTACGCAGCGGCGTAATGACGTCGCTACGCAGGCCCAGTACGGAGAAGACCAGGAGAGCCCAGCGGAGGCCCGGGGTCACCATCGGGAGCGGCGGGGACACCATCGCGAGCGGCGGGGACAGGCGAGTACAGCTTCCTATACTTTACATTGCACAAATCCCTCAACATACGATGAGTTCGACAAACGATGGCTCGTTTGGAACAAATTACCATCGTATGTTGAGGGACCACTGTACTACAGAGGAAATTCTTTTCTATTTGGAACATAGAGCTCTCTGCTGACATCATGACTAGAGATGAGCGAACTTACAGTAAATTCGATTCGTCACAAACTTCTTGGCTCGGCAGTTGATGACTTTTCCTGCATAAATTAGTTCAGCATTCAGGTGCTCCCGTGGGCTGGAAAAGGTGGATACAGTCCTAGGAGACTCTTTCCTAGGACTGTATCCATCTTTTAAAGCCCACCGGAGCACCGGAAAGCTGAACTAATTTTTTCAGGAAAAGTCAGCAACTGCCGAGCTGAGAAGTTCGTGACGAATCAAATTTACTGTAAGTTCGCTCATCTCTAATCATGACCACAGTGCTCTCTGTTTACATCTCTGTCCATTTTAGGAACTGTCCAGAGCAGCATATGTTTGCTATGGGGATTTTCTCCTACTCTGCACGGTTCTTAAAATGGATAGAGGTATCAGCACAGAGCACCGTGGTCATAATGTCAGCAGAGAGCTCTGTGTTCCAAAAAGAAAAGAATTTCCTCTGTAGTATTCAGCAGCTAATAAGTACTGGAAGGAGTAAGATTTTTTTTTTTATAGTAATTTACAAATCTGTTTAACTTTCTGGCACCAGTTGATTTAAAAAAAAAAGTTTTCCACCAGAGTACCCCTTTAACCTACATTGCCATTGTGATCCTTCTAGTTCTACATGCATTCAATTCACTCCCAGGTCTCAATTGATCCCATTGACTTGAATTAAATACATCGGGGATTCGGCAGTTTGTATGAGAAATTTCTTCCTAAACTAAACTCCTGCCATTATGACGAACTTGTGGACCGAGTTTCATATAGTAGAGCATGACAGCAATGTGAACCTAGACTTACCTACCCCAAACCCCTGCACTTCTGGTCCCCAGCTGCTCACTTTTTCTGTTGTCTTCTGGGTTGAGGAGTTGGAGCAAGACCTGCCCCAAGAGCCGGTCCACACTGCTGAACCTCCGCCATGAGATATTGCCGGCAAAGGTTCTTTCTGCACCCAACTCCATTTGCAGGTTCTGAATCTTCTGCACTGGAGATTTCTACAATGTCAATGATGCAGCAGAATTCCCTTTGAAAACAAAATTTTGCACAGAAATTTTGCAGCAGCAGAGTCCCATTGAATTTAAAAGGATTCCGCTGCACTATGCAAACATCAGATGTTTCTTGCGCAGAAATCCTGATTCCAGCATCCGCAAAAACATTGAACATGTTCAATGTTCTGCAGAGTCCATATGGAAATGTATTGCAATCTATGGGACGGAGCATTTCCAAGCGGTCCTAGCGTCGGCATGTTTTGCCGGCGCTCCACTGTTGGTAGAATTTCCACACAGAGATTTTTTGTGTTACATTACACCATGTGAACAGAGCCAACTCTTGGAAGATCCCCTTGTAAAGGGGAAACAACTGTGATCCAGTTCAGGAAGCGTGAAGAGTGAATATACACAAGATCTGGTGCTGCAGTCCCCCTATTTGTTTTAGGCTGCTTTCACACTATGAGCATTCATCCGTTATTAAACGTCCGTTTTCTGTGTAAAAACGGATGTATAATAACAGATGAAATAACGGGTGCTAATGACTGAATACACATTCACCCTTTAAGACCAGTTATAACATCCCTCATGTATGGCCGAATACCTCTGCCTACAGACTCCCACAGCCGGGACTAGTACTACTCCCATCATGGAACTGACTTCTTTCCATGATGGGAGTAGTAATTCCCTGGCTGCGGGAATCTGCAGACAGCTGGGGAGGCTACATTAGTGTTTGTACTACTACCCCCATCATGGAAAAGAGTCTGTTCCATGATGGGGTTGTAGCACAGGGGCTGAGGGATTGATCGCACCAGGTCTCACTTCCGAGACCCGAAGCGATCCGAAGTTATTAAGCAGGGGAGCTGGCGGCAAGCTCCGCAACCCTGCGATGTATCGTGTGTTTTAACTTTCATTTTTAAATCCCCCGCGGGGAGCCCTGAATGGCCGGTACTGAGGAGCCATTCAGGGCTCTCGCCGGGAGATTTAAAAATGAACATTGTGAGTAGCAGGGGCCATATGTATATTAAAAGCGCTGTGGGGAGGGGGGAAGATATATAGCGCTGCAGGGGGGCAGACATATAGCCTCTATATCTTGCCCCAAGCGCATTTCTAATATGCCCCCTGCAGCACATTAATAAAGTTATGCCCCCTGCCGGCGCATTTATACATAGAAATTATTTCTATTACAGCAGCGCATAGTGCCAGCAGCCAGCTGCTGGCACTATGCGCTGCTAATAGAAATTCTTTTCATTCATAGCGCTTCAGGGGTATATGTATTTAGATGGGGGGGTAGACATATAGCGTTATCTGAACCCCCCCCCCCCCAGCACTTCTGTATTCATATGCCGCCGCGCTATGTATGAAAAGTATTTCTATCAGCAGCGTCGGGCCGGCAGATGCTGCTGCTAGAATGCTTTTCACAAAAAGCGCTGCAGTGGCATAGGTATATAGATGCACTGCGCTGCAGAGGGTATATTATACATGCGCTGTGGGGGGTATATATTTACTTATGCGCCAGCGGGAGTATAGATTTATTAATGCGGCAGCGGGGGGTATATTTACTAATGCGCCAGCGGGGGGAGTATATATTTATAAATGCGCTGGCGGGGGGTATATATGTATAAATGCGCCGGTGTGGGTCATATCTTTATTAATGCACTGCAGGGGGCATGTTATAAATGCACTGGGGGCTACATATATACCCCCCCCCTGCAGCGCTATATATCTTGCCACCACAGCGCTTTTAACCCCTTAAGGAAGCAGTCCATTTGGGCCTTAAGGACACAGAGAATTTTATTTTTACGAATTAGTTTTTTCCTCCTCGCCTTCAAAAAATCATAACTCTTTTATATTTTCATCTACAGACTAGTATGAGGGCTTGTTTTTTGCGCGACCAGTTGTCCGTTGTAATGCCATCACTCAGTTTACCATAAAATGTATGGCGCAACCAAAAAACGCAACCAAAAAAATACTATTTGTGTGGGGAAATTAAAAAGAAAACCGCAATTTTGCTAATTTTGGAAGGTTTCGTTTTAACGCCGTACAATTTACGATAAAAAAATTACATGTGTTATTTTTTGGGTCAATACAATTAAAATGATACCCATGATAACATACTTTTCTATTACTGTTGCGCTTAAAAAAAAAAAACACAAACTTTTTAACCAAATTAGTACGTTTAAGATCCCCCTATTTTGAAGACCTATAACTTTTTAATTTTTCTGTATAAGCAGCGGTATGAGGGCTCATTTTTTGCGCCGTGATCTGTACTTTTTATTGATACCATATTTGCTTATATAAAACTTTTAATACATTTTTTATTATTTTTTATTTTTCTTGAATAAAATGTTATAAAAAAAGCAGCTATTTTGGACTTTTTTTTTTTTTTTTTACGTTCACGCCGTTCACCGTACGGTATCATTAACATTTTATTTTAATAGTTCAGATATTTACGCACGATATCAAATATGTATATAAAATATTTTTTTAACACTTTTTGGGGGTGAAATAGGGAAAATGGGACAATTTACGTTTTTATTGGGGGATGGGGGGGGGTTTCAAATTTTTTTACTTTTTTTTTTTACTTTTATTTTTACACTTTAATAGTCCCCATAGGGGACTATTTATAGCAATCATTCGATTGCTAATCCTGTTCAGTGCTATGTATAGGACATAGCCCTGATCAGGGTTATCGGTCATCTTCTGCTCTGGTCTGCGGGAAGGCAGATCAGAGCAGAAGACTCCCGGAAGGCAGCGGAGCCAGGTGAGGGGACCTCCGTCTGCCGTTCTGGATGATCAGATCGCCGCGGCAGCGCTGCGGGCGATCCGATCATCCATTTAAGTGACCGCGATGCTGCAGATGCCATGATCTGTATTGATCACTGCATCTGAGGGGTTAATTGCGGACATCCGCGGGATCGCAGGTGTCCGCTATTACCGGCGGGTCCCTGGCTGCGATCAACAGCCGGGACCTGCCGCGCATGATCTTGGCATCGCTTCGATGCTCGCGGTTATGCTTAGGACGTAAATGTACGTCCTGGTGCGTTAAGTACCACCTCACCAGGACGTACATTTACATCCTTCGTCGTTAAGGGGTTAATATACATATGGCCCCCTGCTACTCCCACTGTTCATTTTTAAATCTCCCACCTAGAGCCCTGAATGGCTCCTCAGTACCGGCCATTCAGGGCTCCCCGCGGGGGAATTTAAAAATGAAAGTTAAAACACACGATACATCGCAGGGTTGCGGACCATGCCGCGAGCTCCCCTGCTTAATAACTTCGGATCGCATCAGGTTTCAGAAGTGAAACCCCTCAATCCCTCAGCCTCTGTACTACAACCCCCATCATGGAACAGACTCTCTGTTCAATGATGGGGTTTGTAGTACAAACACTAATGTAGCCTCCCCTGCTTTCTGTAGACTCCCGTAGCCAGGGAATTACTACTCCCATCATGGAAACAAGTTTTTCCATGATGGGAGTAGTAGTAGTAGTAGTCCCTCAGCACTGCAGGAGTCTGCTGATGATAGCTCTTCTGAGCATGCTCAGAAGTAATAACGGATATTTTAAATCGGGTGCAAACGGATTTGCCATAGACTTCAATGTTAAAAATAACGGCTGTTAATTTATCTGTTTCTTGTGACGGAAGAAAAATTAGTGCAAGTGCCTTTAATTCCTCCGTCGCAACTAACGTCCGTTAGTCATGACGGACTATAACGAGTCATAAAGGATAATCAAAAAATCCCATAGACGTTTAACATCCCTTTTTAAAGCTTTTCTAATGGACGTTTATAACAGATCTTTTAACAGATTAATTTTATAGTGAAAGCAGCCTAAGAAGATATTACAGCCTTGTACTGGCTATCTGTGTTTCTGGGGATGCATGTGTGTTGGGGAAGGTGAGAATACAGTGCATCTGAGGTGAAGGAACTGGTTATGGATGATGATTTACAGGAATAAACGGGGATTTTGTGTAGAAACCAGAGCTCTTATTAAAGGGGTATTTCACTGGAAAAAAAAAAATTTAAAAATCAACTGGTGCCAGAAAGTTAAACAGATTTGTAAATTATTTCTATTAAGAAAAACTCCTGCAAGTACTTATCAGTTTTTATATGCTCCACAGGAAGTTCTTTTCTTTTTGAATTTCCTTTCTGTCTGACCACAGTTCTCTCTGCTGTGACCACTGTCCATTTAGGGAACTGTCCAGCGCAGGAGAGGTTTGCTGTGGGGATTTGCTTCTACACTGGACAGTTCCTAAAATGGACAGAGGTGTCAGCAGAGAGCACTGTGGTCAGACAGAAAGGAAATTCGAAAAGAACTTCCTGTGGAGCATATAACAGCTGATAAGTACTGGAAGGATTAAAGGGGTACTCCACTGCTCAGCGTTTGGAACAAACTGTTCCAAACGCTGGAGCCGGCATCGGGAGCTCGTGATGCCATAGCCCCTCCCCCTCATGACATAACAACCCACCCCTCAATGCAAGTCTATGGGAGGGGGCATGACAGCCCATAGACTTGCATTGAGGGGGTGGGGCGTGATGTCATGAGGGGGAGGAGCTATGGCATCACGAGTTCCCAACAACGGATTGGATCCAGCATTCAGAACAGTTTGCTCCAAACGCTGAGCAAAGGAGTACCCCTTTAAGATTTTTAAATAGAGGTAATTTACAAATATGTTTAACTTTTTGGTAGGGATCGACGGATTATTGAGTTGGCCGATATTATCGGCCGATATTCACGATTTTGGACGTTATCGGCATCGGCAATTACCTTGCCGATAATCCCCCGCACCGCACCCCCCACCCCACCACCCCGGCCGCTGCCCCATTACCTCCCCCATCCCTGGTTTTATTATTACCTGTTCCAGGGGTCCACCCTATTTCTGGCTCCTGCGCGTCCTGTATTACGCTGTGCGCTGCGCAATGACAAATGAAGTCCTCAACGCGACATCACGTCATTGCGCACAGTGACAGCTCAGGAGGACAGCGCCGGAGACAGAAGTAGAGCGGACCCCGTGAACAGGTAATTATAAAACCGGGAAAGGGGGAGGCATTGGGGCATCGGCAGCAGTCTCTGGCCTGAGCAGTGAGGTGCGGGGGGGGGGGGGGGGGGGCGCCGGGTGGTGTTGCCAGGGGGGATCAATAGCCGTTAACTTATACCGGAATATCGGTATTAGTTATTGGCTATCGGCCCTAACTTCCACAGAATATCGGTATCGGCCCTAAAAAAAAACGATATCGGTCGATCTCTACTTTTTGGCACCAGTTGATTTAGAAAAAAAAAAGGTTTTCCAGTGGAGTACCCCTTTAACTATATACATAAAGTTCTGCTCATCAATAGCAATTCTGCAGGTGTGTAAAGCCATTAAAAGGTCTCCAAAACAGCAACAGGCAATTTCCAGGCCTAGACTATTGACCAAGTATCACAAAACATTGCAATCTCTCTAAAACATATTAGCTTCAAAAGCGGCAGCTCAGTTTTCCTAATGACATCCTGGTTACACCCAGCAGTTTACTGACGCAATTCTATTCAAAGCTTCATGATCTGCTGCCTGCAGCCAAGAAGTCATTGTGCTCGCTGCTCATCCGCTTTTTATCAGGGATTAGCCATACACCTCAGACATCCATGCCAAGTCACTTAGTGCATTTCAGCTGTATAGATTAGTAGGAAGAAAAGGGTGTCTATGCTGATTTTCTTTTTATCTTATTTTCAATTCTATTCTCAAAAACTAAAGCTTATTTAGGTCCTTAAACTAGTGTTCGGGAAATCATAAAAAAATAAAAGGATATCATCCTATGGTAAAAAAATATTTTAATTTCAATGCTTTAAAGAGGTACTCCGGCGAAATTCTGTATTTTTTTCATTATGCCCATGCTACCGCAATTAAAATAAAAAATCTTGACCTACCTCCCGCCACTACTGCAATGCATTGGTGCTGAATTTATCAAAAGGCAAAAAGTTGCATTGATCGAAAGTATGCTGAAATGTCAGACCATGCTGGAGCAGCTTTAACCTCTTCAGGACATAGGGCGTATGGATACGCCCTGCATTCCGAGTCCTTAAGGACCGAGGGCGTATCCATACGCCCGTGGGAATTCCGGCCCCCACCGCTAGCCGGTTGGGGATCGGAGCCGGATGCCTGCTGAAATCGATCAGCAGGCATCCCGGCATATCGCCCAGGGGGGTCATTATGCCCCCCCATGTCGGCGATCACCGCAGATCGCTGGACAATTCAGTCCAGCGATCTGCGGCGATTCCGGGTCAATCGGGTCTCCAGTGACCCGATGACCCGGAATTACTGGCTGTTCGGGGCCGTCTCTGACGGCCCCGAACAGCCAGAGCCTGCAGGGGTGAGGTGGCACTGGTGCCACCTCACGATCGCCCTGATTCGTCGGCCGGATTACCGGCCGACCAATCAGGGCGCCTGCTGCGGGTGTCACTCCCGCACCCGCTCCGCCCCTCTTCTGGAGGACGTGAGCGGGTGCGGGACGTGCACCCCGGGTGCTGGGGACCCCGATCCCCGGCGCCCCTGTTGGGATCGGGGCCCCAGGAGCAGCTGCGGCGGCGGAGACGACGAGGGACTGACCTGCAGCGTCTGGATCGTTGGAGGTGAGTGACAGCCTCCTGCTGTTGCTTAGCAACAGCTCCCAGCATGCAAAAAGGGCATGCTGGGAGCTGTAGTTATGCAACAGCAGGAGGCAGACCACCACAACTCCCAGCATTCCCTTATGGGCATGCTGGGATTTATGGTTTTGCAACAGCTGGAGGCACATGTTTTCTATGGAAAAGTGTACCTTCAGCTGTTGTATAACTACAACTCCCAGCTTGCACAAACAGCTAAAGTGCATGCTGGGAGTTGTAGTGGTGCATCTGCTGGTTGCATAACTACAACTCCCAGCATGCCCGTTGGCTGTCGGTGACTGCTGAGAGTTGTAGTTTTGCAACAGCTGAAGGCACACTGGTTGTGAAACTCAGAGTTTTTTTTTACCTAACTCAGTGTTTCACGACCGGTGTGCCTCCAGCTGTTGCAAACTACAACTCTCAGCAGTCACCGTACACCATGCACCGTACATGCTGGGAGTTGTAGTTTTGCAACAGCTGGAGGCACACTGGTTGTGAAACACTGAGTTAGGTCACAAACTCAGTGATACATAACCAGTGTGCCTACAGTTGTTGCAAAACTGCAACTCTCAGCAGTCACCGACAGCCAACGGGCATGCTGGGAGTTGTAGTTATGCAACAGCTGGATGTCCCCTCAATGTGAACGTACAGGGTACACTCACATGGGCGGAAGATTACAGTAAGTATCTGGCTGCAAACTTGAGCTGCCGCAAACTTTCTGCTGCAGCTCAAATTGCCAGCGAGAAACTACTGTGAACCCCCGCCCGTGTGACTGTACCCTAAAAACACTACACTACACTAACACAAAAAATAAAATAAAAAGTAAAAAACACTACATATACACATACCCCTACACAGCCCCCCTCCCCTCCCCAATAAAAATGAAAAACGTCTGGTACGCCACTGTTTCCAGAACGGAGCCTCCAGCTGTTGCAAAACAACTCCCAGTGTTGACTGTCCAGGCATGCTGGGAGTTTTGCAACAGCTGGAGGCACCCTGTTTGGAAATCACTGGCGTAGAATACCCCTATGTCCACCCCTATGCAATCCCTAATTTAGGCCTCAAATGCGCATGGCGCTCTGACTTTGGAGCCCTGTCGTATTTCAAGGCAACAGTTTAGGGTCACATATGGGGTATCGCCGTACTCGGGAGAAATTGTGTTACAAATTTTGGGGGGTATTTTCTGCTTTTACCCTTTTTAAAAATGTAAAATTTTTGGGAAAACAAGCATTTTAGGTAAAAAAAATAATTTTTTTTTACATATGCAAAAGTCGTGAAACACCTGTGGGGTATAAAGGTTCACTTAACCCCTTGTTACGTTCCTCGAGGGGTCTAGTTTCCAAAATGGTATGCCATGTGGGTTTTTTTTTGCTGTCCTGGCACCATAGGGGCTTCCTAAATGCGGCATGCCCCCAGAGAAAAATTTGCGTTCAAAAAGCCAAATGTGACTCCTTCTCTTCCGAGACCTGTAGTGCGCCAGCAGAGCACTTTTCACCCCCATATGGGGTGTTTTCTGAATCGGGAGAAATTGGGCTTCAAATTTTTAGGGGTATTTTCTGCTATTACCCTTTTTAAAAATAAAAAAATTTTGGGAAAACAAGCATTTTAGGTAAAAATTTTTTATTTTTTTTTACATTTGCAAAAGTCGTGAAACACCTGTGGGGTATTAAGGTTCACTTTATCCCATGTTACATTCCCCGAGGGGTCTAGTTTCCAAAATGGTATGCCATGTGTTTTTTTTTTGCTGTTCTGGCACCATAAGGGCTTCCTAAAGGTAACATGCCCCCCAAAAACCATTTCAGAAAAACGTACTCTCCAAAATCCCCTTGTCGCTCCTTCCCTTCTGAGCCCTCTATTGCGCCCACCGAACACTTTAAATAGACATATGAGGTATGTGCTTACTCGAGAGAAATTGGGCTACAAATACAAGTAAAAATTTTGTCCTTTTACCCCTTGTAAAAATTCAAAAATTGGGTCTACAAGAACATGTGAGTGTAAAAAATGAAGATTGTGAATTTTCTCCTTCACTTTGCTGCTATTCGTGTGAAACACCTAAAGGGTTAAAACGCTGACTGAATGTCATTTTGAATACTTTGGGGGGTGTAGTTTTTATAATGGGGTCATTTATGGGGTATTTCTAATATGAAGACCCTTCAAATCCACTTCAAACCTGAACTGGTCCCTGAAAAATACTGAGTTTGAAAATTTTGCGAAAAATCGGAAAATTGCTGCTGCCCGTTGAAGCCCTCTGGTGTCTTCCAAAAGTAAAAACACGTCAATTTTATGATGCAAACATAAAGTAGACATATTGTATATGTGAACCAAAAAAAAATGTATTCGTAATATCCATTTTCCTTACAAGCAGAGAGCTTCAAAGTTAGAAAAATGCAAAATTTTCTAATTTTTCATCAAATTTACGGATTTTTCACCAAGAAAAGATGCAAGTATCGACAAAAATTTACCACTATGTTAAAGTAGAATATGTCACGAAAAAACAATCTCGGAATCAGAATGATAACTAAAAGCATTCCAGAGTTATTAATGTTTAAAGTGACAGTGGTCAGATGTGCAAAAAACGCTCCGGTCCTTAAGGCCAAAATGGGCTCCGTCCTGAAGGGGTTAAATACAGTCTAAAGCATAGATCCGTGCGCAAAATTTATCAAGAGCCGTGCATATTTTGATAAATTGATAAGTGTACAATAGACCAGACTAACCCTCTGTAGGTTGGTCTATATTGATGCTGGAAATAGACAACTTGATAAATCTCCCCCACTGAAGTTTAAAAACCCTGCCGGGAGCGCTGAATGGCTCATCTGTATCGGCCATTCAGGGCTCCCGGTGGGGAATTTAAAAATGAAAGTAAAAATACATCGTACATCACAGGGGAGTAAAGCATGCCGCCCACTCCCCTGTTTAATAACTTCTTATCGCATTGGGTCTCAGAAGTGAGACCTGCTGCGATCAATCCCTCAGCCCCTGTACTACAATCCCCAGCCACTGGCAGACTCCCGCAACCGGGGAACTACTACTCCTATCATGGAAACAAGTTTGTAGGCAGAGGTGTTAAAACGGCCGTACATGACGGATGTTAGAACGTGTCTTAACCCCTTAATGCAGAATGAAGGGTATACTCTTCGGCTGCTGAAGTGCATTCGTGCAGAGCGACGGGTATACCCGTCATTCACATAATTGCAGCTGCTGCTGCATCCCGGGGGCTGAACTTTTCCCCTCCGGTTGTCTCCGGCAGGTGAGAAGTTCAGCTTAACCCCCGTCGCGCTGGACGCCGCATTTATACGGCGGATAACGCGATACCTTTGCGCATTCCGCCATATAAAGGCGGCGTTCATTAAGTGCGTGCCCCCGTGGCGCTGATCGGGTTAATTAGCTTAAGTCCAGGGGTGTCCGGCAGGAGACCACTCTCGCCCGACACCCCGGGACCCCATTTGATTAACCCGATCAACCTGTGTAAGGGGGGCGTTGTGTGTGTGGCGGATGCGCGGCGATCCGGGTGTCCGGCAGCGGCGATCCAGATGTCTAGCAGCGGCGATGGTGAGGTAAGTGCCCCCACCATCGCCGCTGCCAGACCTCCGCCCACATGTGGAAGTCTGGGGAGAGCGGGGCACAGAGGGAATAAGTCCTTGCTTACCCGGTGGCGGATACTGCAGGCTGCGGCGGGATCTGACTGGCCGGTGAGTGATGCTCCAGATGTTGCAAAACTACAACTCCCGGCATGCCCAGACAGGCATTGGCTGTCTGGACATGCTGGGAGTTGTAGTTTTGCAACATCTGGAGAACCACTGTTTGGAGACCACTGTGTAGCGGTCGCCAAACTGTGATCCTTCAGATGTTGCAAAACTAGAACTCCCAGCATGCTCAGAAAGCCAATGCCTGTCTGGGCATGCCGGGAGTAGTAGTTTTGCAACATCTGGAGGATCACAGTTTGGAGACCACTACCCAGTGGTCTCCAAACAGTGGTTCTCCAGATGGTGCAAAACTACAACTCCCAGCATTCCCGGCTCCAAACAGCTGTCTGGGCATGCTAGGATTTGTAGTTGTGTGCCTCCAGCTGTTGCAAAACTACATCTCCCAGCATGCTGGTATTTGTAGTTTTGCAACATCTGGAGGACCACAGTTTGGAGATCAGTGTGCAGTAGTCTCTAAACTGTAGCCCTCCAGATGTGGCAAAACTGCAAATCCCAGCATGCCCAACCAGCTGTCTCGGCATGCTGGGAGTTGTAGTTGCGTAGCTCCAGCTGTTGCATAACTACATCTCCCAGCATGCCCTTCGGCAATCAGTACATGCTTGGAGTTGTAGTTTTGCAACAGCTGCAGGCACCCTGGTTGGAAAATACTAAATTAGGTAATAGGAACCTAACTGAAGGTTTTCCAACCAGTGTTCCTACAGCTGTTGGAAAAGTAGTTTTGAAACAGCTGGAGGTTTGCCCCACCCATGTGAATGTACAGGGTACATTCACACGGGCAGGTTTACAGTAAGTTTCCTGCTTTAAGTTTGAGCTGCGGCAAATTTTCTGCCGTAGCGCAAACTCCTAGCGGGAAACTCCCTGTAAACGCATCAGTGCGAATGTACCCTAAAAACCCTACACTACACTACCACATAATAAAGGGTAAAACACAACATATACACCCCCTTACACTGTCCCCCCAATAAAAATAAAAAACATATCGTACGGCAGTGTTTCCAAAACAGAGCCTCCAGCTGTTGCAAAAACAACAACTCCCAGCATTTCTGGACAGCCACTGACTGTCCAGGCATGCTGGGAGTTTAGCAACAGCTGGAGGCACCCTGTTTGGGAATCACTGGCATAGAATACCCCTATGTCCACCCCTATGCAATCCCTAATTTAGTCCTCAAATGCGCATGGAGCTCTTTCACTTCGGAGCCCTGACGTATTTCAAGGAAACAGTTTAGGGCCACATATGGGGTATTTCCGTATACGGGAGAAATTGCACTACAAACTTGGGGGGCTTTTTCTCCTTTTACCCGTTATGAAAAGGAAAAGTTGGGGGCTACACCAGCTTGTTAGTGTATAAAAAAAAAAAAATTTACACTAACATACTGGTGTTGCCCCATACTTTTTATTTTCACAAGCGTTAAAAGAAAAAAAAAAGACCCCCAAAATTTGTAACGCAATTTCTCCTGAGTAAGGAAATGCCCCATATGTGGGTGTAAAATGCTCTGCGGGTGCACAACATGGCTCAGGAGTGAGAGCAGACTATGTAGATTTGAGGCCTGAATTGGTGATTTGCATAGGGGTGGCTGATTTTACAGCGGTTCTGACATAAACGCAAAAAAATAAATACCCACATGTGACCCCATTTTGGAAACTACACCCCTCACGGAACGTAACAAGGGGTATAGTGAGCTTTAACACCCCACAGGTGTTTTACAAATTTACGTTAAAGTTTGATGCGAAAATGAAGAAAAAACTTTTTTCACAAAAATGCTGGTGTAAGGGTGGGTTCACACCACGTTTTGTACTTACGGTTCCCGTATATGGCTGGGAGAAGGGGGGCGGGGCTTTATCGCAGCGCCCGCACTCAGCCGTATAGGGGAACCGTATTTAATGCTTGTCTATAAGCCGACCGGAGTGAACCGCAGCCTCCGGTCGGCTGCGTTTTCGGCCGTATGTGGTTTCCCGACCATAGGCAAAAACGCAGTCGACCATGTTTTTGCCTGCGATCGGAAAACCGTATACGGCCGAAAACACAGCCAACCGGAGGCTCATAGACATGTTCACTCCGGTCGGCTCATAGACATGCATTAAATACGGTTCCCCTATACGGCTGAGTGCGGGCGCCGCAATTAAGCCCTGCCCCCCCTCCTCCCAGCCGGTGTGAACCCACCCTTACCCTAAATTTTTCATTTTCGCAAGGGAAAATAGGAAAAAAGCCCCCCAAAATTTGTAATCCCATTCTTCTGAGTAAGAACATACCCCATATGTGGATGTAAAGTGCTCTGTGGGCGAACTACAATGCTCAGAAGAGAAGGAGCGCCATTGGGATTTTGGAGAGAAAAATTGTCCGGAATTCAAGGCCACGTGTGTTTACAAAGCCCCGATAGTGCCAGAACAATGGACCCCCCCACATGTGACCCCATTTTGGAAACTACACCCCTCACGGAATGTAATAAGTGGTGCAGTGAGCTTTTACGCCACACAGGTGTCTGACAGATTTTTGGAACAGTGGTCCATGAAAATGAGAAAATTTATTTTTCATTTGCACAGCCCACTGTTCCAAGGATCTGTCAAAAGCCAGTGGGGTGTAAATGCTCACTGCACCCCTTATTAAATTCTGTGGGGGGTGTAGTTTCCAAAATGGGGTCACATGTGGGGGGGTCCAATGTTCTGGCACCACGGGGGGCTGTGTAAATGCACAAGGCCCCGACTTCTATTCCAACCAAATTTTCTCTCCATAAGCTCAATGGCGCTCCTTCTCTTCTGAGCATTGTAATGCTCCAGCAGAGCACTTTTAGTCCACACATGGGGTATTTCCATACTCAGAAGAAATGGGGTTACAAATTTTGGGGGGCATTTTCTCCTATTACCCCTTGTAGAAATGTAAAATTTGGGGAAAAACCAGCATTTTAGTGAGTAAAAAATTTTTTTTATTTACACGTCCAACTTTAACGAAAAGTCGTCAAACACCTGTGGGGTGTTAAGGCTCACTGGACCCCTTGTTACGTGCTCTGAGGGGTGTAGTTTCCAAAATAGTATGCCATGTGGGGGTTCTCTTGCTGTTCTGGCACCATAGGGGCTTCCTAAATGCGACATAAACCATTTCAGAAAAATTCACTCTCCAAAATCCTCCTTCCCTTCTGAGCCCTCTAGTGCACCCACAGAACACTTGACATACACATATGAGGTATTTCCTTACTCGAGAGAAATTGGGTTACAAATTTTACGAAGATATTTCTCCTTTTACCCCTTGTAAAAATTCAAAAACTGGGTCTACAAGAACATGCGAGTGGAAAAAAGGAAGAATTTGAATTCTCTCCTTCACATTGCTGCTATTCCTGTGAAACACCTATAGGGTTAACACACTTACTGAATGTCATTTTGAATACTTTGATGGGTGCAGTTTTTATAATGGGGTCATTTGTGGGGTATTTCTAATATGAAGACCCCTCAAATCCACTTCAAAACTGAACTGGTCCCTTAAAAATTCCGATTTTGAAAATTTGGGGAAAATTGCTGCTAAACTTTGAAGCCCTCTAATATCTTGTCTTCCAAAAGTAAAAATATGTCAACTTAATGATGCAAACACAAAGTAGACATATTGTATATGTGAATCAATATATAATTTATTTGGGATTTCCATTTTCCTTATAAGCAGAGAGTTTCAAAGTAAAAAAAAAATGCAAAATTTTCAAATTTTTCATGACATTTTTGAATTTTTCACCAAGAAATTATGCAAGTATCGACAAAATTTTACCACTAACATAAAGTAAAATATGTCACGAAAAAAATATCTCGGAATCAGAATGAAAGCTAAAAGCATCCCAGAGTTATTAATGCTTAAATTGACAGTGGTCAGAATTGCAAAAAATTGCTGCGTCCTTAAGGTGAAAATGAGCTGTGTCCTTAAGGGGTTAATGGATGAATATGCCCATTCTTTTGACGGACATTATTCATCAGTTAGCACCTGTTATTTCATCCGTTATTATACATCCATTTTTACACAGAAAACAGATGTTTAATAATGGATAAATACTCATAGTGTGAAAGTAGCCTAACCCTTTAACCCCTTAACGACGCAGGACGTATATTTACGTCCTGCGCCGACTCCCGCGATATGAAGCGGGATCGCGCCGCGATCCTGCATCATATAGCGTCAGTCTTGGCGCTCATCAACGGCCAGGACCCGCGGCTAATACCACACATCGCCGATCGCGGCGATGTGCGGTATTAACCCTTTAGAAGCGGCGGTCAAAGCTGACCGCCGCTTCTAAAGTGAAACTGAAAGTGACCCGGCTGCTCAGTCGGGCTGTTCGGGACCGCAGCGGTGAAATCGCGGCGTCCCGAACAGCTGACCGGACACCGGGAGGGCCCTTACCTGTCTCCTCGGTGTCCGATCGACGAATGACTGCTCCGTGCCTGAGATCCAGGCAGGAGCAGTCAAGCGCCGATAATGCTGATCACAGGCGTGTTAATACACACCAGTGATCAGCATAGGAGATCAGTGTGTGCAGTGTTATAGGTCCCTATGGGACCTATAACACTGCAAAAAAAATGTAAAAAAAAAGTGTTAATAAAGGTCATTTAACCCCTTCCCTAATAAAAGTTTGAATCACCTCCCTTTTCCCATAAAAAAAATAAAACAGTGTAAAAAAAAATAAAAATAAACATATGTGGTATCGCCGTGTGCGTAAATGTCCGAACTATAAAAATATATCATTAATTAAACCGCACGGTCAATGGCGTACGCGCAAAAAAATTTCAAAGTCCAAAAAAGCGTATTTTGGTCACTTTTTATACCATTAAAAAAATTAATAAAAAGTGATCAAAAAGTCTGATCAAAACAAAAATCATACCGATAAAAACTTCAGATCACGGCGCAAAAAATGAGTCCTCATACCGCCCTGTACATGGAAAAATAAAAAAGTTATAGGGGTCAGAAGATGACATTTTTAAACGTATAAATTTTCCTGCATGTAGTTATAATTTTTTCCAGAAGTGCGACAAAATCAAACCTATATAAGTAGGGTATCATTTTAACCGTATGGACCTACAGAATAATGATAAGGTGTAATTTTTACCGAAATATGCACTGCGTAGAAATGGAAGCCCCCAAAAGTTACAAAATGGCGTTTTTTTTTCCGATTTTGTCGCACAATGATTTTTTTTTCCGTTTCGCCGTGCATTTTTGGGTAAAATAACTAATGTCACTGCAAAGTAGAATTGGCGACGCAAAAAATAAGCCATAATATGGATTTTTAGGTGGAAAATTGAAAGGGTTATGATTTTTAAAAGGTAAGGAGGAAAAAACGAAAGTGCAAAAACGGAAAAACCCTGAGTCCTTAAGGGGTTAAAGGGGCCAGGACAATTTTTATTTTTGTTTTTTTTTAGTTTTTCCTCCAAGTATTTTAATACCCATAAGCCTTTCTGTTTTTCCCCTGCATGGCCATATGAGGGCTTGTTTTTTGTGCCACCAATTGTACTTTGTAATAACCTCCCTCATTTTACCACACAAAAAAATTATTTGTGGGACAAAATTAGAAAAACTAAACAAAAGCAAATTTTTGGAGGTTTTGTTTCTATGCAGGAAACTCTACAGTTAAAATGACATGTTATCTTTCTTCTGTAGGGCAATATGATTACAACGATACCCAATTCATATAAGTTTTTCTTTAATTTACTACCTTAAAATGTATAACTTTTTCTATGAAAAGCAGTATGCTTAACCCCTTGAGGACTGTAGGACCAGAGCGTTTTTTGCACATCTGATCACTTTCACTTTAAGCATTAAGAACTCTGGGATGCTTTTACCTTTCATTCTGATTCCGAGATAGTTTTTTTCGTGACATATTCTACTTTATGTTAGTGGTAAAATTTTGTCGATACTTGCATCATTTCTTGGTGAAAAATTCCAAAATTTGATGAAAAAATTTAAAATTTAGCATTTTTCTAACTTTGAAGCTCTCTGCTTGTAAGGAAAATAGACATTACAAATAAATTATATTTTGACTCACAAATACAATAGGTCTACTTTATGTTTGCATCATAAAGTTGACATGTTTTTACTTTTGGAAGACATCAGAGGGCTTCAAAGTTCAGCAGCAATTTTCCAATTTTTCACAAAATTTTCAAAATCTGAAATTTTCATGGACCAGTTCAGGTTTGAAGTGGATTTGAAGGGTCTTCATATTAGAAATACCCCACAAATGACCCCATTATAAAAACTGCACCCCTCAAAGTATTCAAAATGACATTCTGTAAGTGTGTTAACGCTTTAGGTGTTTCACAGGAATAACAGCAAAGTGAAGGAGAAAATTCTAAATCTTCATTTTTTTACACTCGCAAGTTCTTGTAGACCCAGTTTTTGAATTTTTACAAGAGGTAAAATGAGACAAATCCTCTCAGAATGTGTAACCCAATTTCTCTTGAGTAAGGAAATACCTCATATGTGTATGTCAAGTGTTCGGCGGGCACAGTAGTATGGGATTTTGGAGAGTGTTTTTCTGAAATGGTTTTTGGGGGGCATGTCACATTTAGGAAGCCCCTATGGTGCTAGAACAGCAGAAAACCCCCCACATGGCAAAGCATTTTGGAAACTACACCCCTCAAGGCACGTAACAAGGGGTCCAGTGAGCCTTAACACCCCACAGGTGTTTGATGACTTTTCGTTAAAGTCGGATGTGTAAATGAAAAAAAAAAATAATAATTCACTAAAGTGCCGTTTTTTTCCAAAATGTACCATTTTTATAAAGGGTAATGGGAGAAAATGCCCCCAAAAATTTGTAACCCCATGTCTTCTGAGTATGAAAATACCCCATGTTAAGACATAAAATGCTCTGTGGGCGAACTATAATGCTCAGAAGAGAAGGAGTCACATTTGGCTTTTGAAAGCAAATTTTGCTGAAATGGTTTTTGGGGGGCATGTCGCATTTAGGAAGCCCCTATGGTGCCAGGACAGCAAAAAAAAAAAAAACACATGGCATACTATTTTGGAAACTACACCCCTCAAGGAACGTAACAAGGGGTACAGTGAGCCTTACCACCTCACAGGTATTTCACGACTTTTTGTTAAAGTTGGATGTGTAAATGAAAAAAAAAAATTTTTTCACTAAAATGTAGTTTTTTCCTAAAATTTTACATTTTTACAAGGGGTAATAGGAGAAAATAACCCCCAAAATGTGTAACCCCATTTCTTCTGAGTATGGAAATACACCATGTGTGGACGTCAAGTGCTCTGCTGGCACACTACAATGCTCAGAAGAGGAGCGCCATTGAGCTTTTGGAAAGGGAATTTGTTTGGAATGGAAGTCAGGGGCCATGTGCGTTTACAAAGCCCCCCATGGTGCCAGAACAGTGCCCCCCCCCCCCCCCCATGTGACCCCATTTTGGAAACTACACCCCTTACAGAATTTAATAAGGGGTGCAGTGAACATTTACACCCCACTGGCGTTTGACAGATCTTTGGAACAGTGGGCTGAGCAAATGAAAAATTAAATTTTTCATTTTCACGGACCACTGTTCCAAAAATCTGTCAGACACCTGTGGGGTATAAATACTCACTGTCCCCTTATTACATTACATGAGGGGTGTAGTTTCCAAAATGGGGTCCCATGTGGGGGGGGGGTCCATTGTTCTGGCACTATGGGGGCTTTGTAAACACACGTGGCCTTCAATTCCGGACAAATTTTCTCTTCAAAATCCCAACGGCGTTCCTTCTCTTCTGAGCATTGTAGTTCGCCCGCAGAGCACTTTATATCTACATATGGGGTATGTTCTTACTCAGAAGACATGGGGTTACAAATTTTTTTCCTATTTTCCCTCAGGGATGTGGAATTCCTATCGCCCGACGCCCGGGACTAGCAGTTTTGGGCGCCGGGCAGGTGAATTTGTCCGGCCCTTAGCATGGCTTCGGGCAAGCAAGGCCGGACCTGACAAGTGCGGCGGCGATCTGCAGTCTGTATGGAGCGGGCTCCCGACTCCTGCCCGCTCCATACTCTGCAGCCTGTGTCCTCGGAAGCAGAGCAGGGGAGATGAGAAGCTGTGTACAGTATTTGTCTTCTCTCCCCTGCTCTGCAGACGTGCGGGGGGAGATGAGGGGGCGTGGCTTATTTCTCCCCGTGCAGACCTGCGTCCTCTCCCTTCACTCCCCCCAGCTGTAGCTTCGGAGAGCTGAGGGGAGGAGGCACATCTGCACGGGGAGATGTATGCGGTGCTCACAGGGGAGTATGGAGCGGGCTCGGGATTCCTGCCCGCTCCATACTCTGCAGCCCCCGGCTGTTCTCAGTAGCTGGGGGCCACCGCTAATAGATCGCCGCGGCTGGCTATTAACCCTTTAGACCGCCGCTGTCAAAGCTGACAGCGGCGTCTAAAGGGAGATGTGAATGCTCCCTGGTGGGCTAGTGGGGTGGATCGCCCCCCCGCAGCGCGATCGCAGGGGGGGGATCCACTATGGAGGTAGCCATTACCTCTGCTTCCTGCTGTCCCGCTCTGTCATTGTTAGATCCTGGCTGGACTAGGCTCTATCAATGGATCACAGAGCACACAGATTAATAGAGTTCAATAGAATCTATACATCTGTATGAGGAATCTAATGATTCCTCATAAGTCTAATTAAGTGTAAAAAAATTAAATAAAATAAAAAAATTTAATAAAAGTTTGAAAGACACACATTAACCCAGTGGTCTTCAAACTTTGCCCCTCCAGATGCCGTTGGCTGTCCGGGCATGCTGGGAGTTGTAGTTTTGCAACATCTGGAGGGCCACAGTTTGTAGACCGCTGCATTAACCCCTTTCATGTTAAAAGTTCAAATCACCCCATTTTCCTATATAAAAACATGCAAACATAATAAAAATAAACATATTTGGTATCGCTTCGTGCGTAATTGTACAACCTATTAAAATATAACATTATGTATCCCGTACGGTAAATGTAAAAAAAATACCAAACCACAGATTTGCAATTTTATAATATCCCAGAAAAAAAAGTTAAAAAGCGATTAAAAAGTCAGATCAATACCAAAATGGTACCGATACAAAAAACAGATTATGGCGCAAAAAATGAGCCCTCATACAGCCTGGTATGTGGGAAAAAAATAAAGCTACAGGGGTTAAAAAATGGCAATTAAAAAAATTAGAAAAAGTTCAGAATTAGTAAAACATGACTTAAACGATACAAATCTGGTATCGCTGTAATCAGGCGGCCTAAAGTATAAAACTAACATGTTACCTCAACCACAAGGTAAATGGCGTAGAAAAGAAAACCACCAAATCTGCAAAATTATCTTTTACTATTTTAATTTCACTTCCCTAAATATATATATATTTTTTTGGTTCAGAGAATATCTTATTGAAAAATTAAAAGGTATCCTTATAGTAGGTAGTTATGGCTATTATAGGGCGAGGAGGAAAAAATTAGAGCGTAAAAGCGAAAATTGGCCTGAACAAGTGGATCGTCATGAGGGACAAGTAGATTTTGCTCCATTTTGGTCCCGTGGACAAGTAGTTTTTTATAAAAATTTCCACACCCCTGTCCCTTGTGAAAAATTTAGGGTAACACCAGCATTTTAGTGAAAACATTTTTTTTTTTTTTTTCCCATCCAACTTTAATGAAAATTCTTGAAAAACCTGTGGGTTGTTAAGGCTCACTATTACCCCTTGTCACGTTCCGTGAGGGGTGTAGTTTCCAAAATGGGGTCAAATGTGGGTATTTATTTTTTGGCGTTTATTTCAGAACCGCTGTAAAATCAGCCACCCCTGTGCAAATCACCAATTTAGGCCTCAAATGTACATGGTGCGCTCTAACTCCTGAGTCTTTTTATGAGCCCACAGAGCATTTTACGCCCACATATGGGGTATTTCTGTATTCAGGAGAAATTATGTTACAAATTTTGGGGGTATTTTTTTCCTTTTACCTCTTGTGAAAATAAAAAGTAAAGGACAACACCAGCATGCTAGTGTAAATTTTTTTTTTTACACTAACAGGCTGGTGTAGACTCCAACAGAAAAAGCCCCCAAAATTTGTAGTGCAATTTTTCCAGAGTACAGAAATACCCCATATGTGGCCCTAAACTGTTTCCTTGAAATACGACAGGGCTCCGAAGTGAGAGAGCGCCATGCGCATTTGAGGACAAAATTAGGGATTGCATAGGAGTGGACATAGGGGTATTCTACACCAGTGATTCCCAAACAGGGTGCATCCAGCTGTTGCTAAACTCCCAGCATGCCTGGCCTGGACAGTCAGTGGCTGTCCGGAAATGCTGGGAGTTGTTGTTGTTTTGCACCAGCTGGAGGCTCCGTTTTGGAAACACTGCTGTACAAAACGTTTTTAATTTTTATTGGGGGGGGGGGGGGGGACAGTGTAAGGGGTGTATATGTAGTGTTTTACCCTTTATTATGTGTTAGTGTAGTGTTTTTAGTGTACATTCGAAGGTTTGAAGTGAGCTTACCGCTACGAGTTTGCACTGCGGCAAAAAATTTGCTGCAGTTCATACTTGAAGCAGGAAACTTACTGTAAACCCGTCCGTGTGAATGTACCCTGTACATTCACATTGGGGGGCAAACCTCCAGCTGTTTCAAAACTACAACTCCTAGCATGTACTGACAGACTGTGCATGCTGGGAGTTGTACTTTTGGAACAGCTAGAGGCACACTGGTTGGAAAACCTTCAGTTAGGTTCTGTTACCTAACTCAGTATTTTCCAACCAGTGTGCCTCCAGCTGTTGCAAAACTACAACTCCCAGCATGTACTGATCGCCGAACTGCATGCTGGGATATGTAGTTATGCAACAGCTGGAGGTACACAACTACAACTCCCAGCATGGCGAGACAGCTGTTTGGGCATGCTGGGATTTGCAGTTTTGCAACATCTGGAGGGCTACAGTTTAGAAACCACTGCACAGATGTTGAAAAACTACAAATCCCAGCATGCCCAGACAGCAAACTGCTATGTGGGCATGCTGGGAGTTGTAGTTTTACAAGATCTAGAGGGCTACAGTTCACTGCACAGTGATATCCAAACTGTAGCCCTCCAACTGTTGCAAAACTACAAATCCCAGCATGACAGCTGTCTGGGCATGCTGGGAGTTGTAGTTTTGCAACATCTGGAGGGCAACAGTGTAGAGACCACTGTATAGTGGTCTCAGACTGTAGCTCTCCAGATGTTGCTAGACAACTTACCGGTTTCCGTCGGATCTAGGGACCCAGCTGCACGACATGTCGGCCTCCGATCTCCGACAGCCTCGCTCGCAGGGTAAGTGGACTTCGGTGCCGGTCCTCTTTCATTTTCCCCGTTCTGCCCCACCTATTGTGGGTGGGCAGAACAGGGAAAACGGCATCGCCGACATGGGGGGGCATTTGGGGGGGGCATGACCCCCATGGGCATTTGCGCGGGGTGCCTGCTGATCGATATCAGCAGTCAACCCGGTCCGATCCCTGCCCGCTGCGCGGCAAGGACCGAAATTCCCACGGACATACATGTATGTCCTTGGTCCTTAAAGGGGTACTCCGGTGAAGTTTTTTCTTTTAAATCAACTAGTGCCAGAAAGTTACACATATTTGTAAATTACTTCTATTAAAAAATCTTAATCCTTCCAGTACTTATTAGCTGCTGAATGCTACAGAGGAAATTCCTTTCTTTTTGGAACACTGATGACATCACGAGCACAGTGCTCTCTGCTGACATCTGTGTCCATTTTAGCAACCGTGCATAGCAGATGTATGCTAAGGCAAGCATGGTGGCTCAGTGGTTAGCACTACTGCCTTGCAGCGCTGGGGCCTTGGGTTCAAATCCCACTAAGGACAACAATAAATAAAGACTTATTATTATTATTATAATAATGTCAGCAGAGAGCACTGTGCTTGTGATGTCATCAGAGAGCATTCCAAAAAGAAAATAATTTCCTCTGTAGTATTCAGCAGTTAATAAGTACAGGAAGGATTAAGATTTTTTAATAGAAGTAATTTACAAATCTGTTTAACTTTCTGGAGCCAGTTGATTTAAAAGAAAAAAGGTTTTCACCGGAGTACCCCTTTAAGACCCAGGGTGTCAAGATGTACCTGTACGCCCGTGGTCCTGCACAGGTTAAAGGGGTATTCCAGGAAAAAACTTATTTTTATATATCAACTGGCTCCAGAAAGTTAAACAGATTTGTAAATTAATTCTATTAAGAAATCTTAATCCTTCCAATAATTATCAGCTGCTGAAGTTGAGTTGTTCTTTTCTGTCTGGCAACAGCGCTCACTGCTGACATCTCTGCTTGTCTCGGGAATTGCACAGAGTAGAAGAGGTTTGCTATGGGGATTTACTTCTACTCAGGGCAGTTCCCTGGACAGGGGTCATCAAAGAGCACTTAGACAGAAAAGAACAACTCTACTTCAGCAGCTCATAAGTACTGAAAGGATTAAGATTTTTTAATAGAAGTCATTACAAATCTGTTTAACTTTCTTGAGCCAGTTAATATATATATATATATATATATATATATATATATATATATATATATATAAAAATTCCAGGATAACCCCTTTAAGGACGACGCCCATTTTGACCTTAAAGGGGTTCTCCGGTGCTTAGACATCTCATCCCCTATCCAAAGGATAGGGGATAAGATGAATGATCGCAGGAGTCCCGCCGCTGGGGACCCCCGTGATCTTGCACGCGGCACCCCGTTTGTAATCAGTCCCCGGAGCGTGTTCGCTCCGGGTCTGATTACCGGCGGGCAGCATGTGACATCACGCTCCAGCCCCCCTTGTGATGTCATGCTCCGCCCCTCAATGCAAGCCTACGGGAGGGGGGGTGACAGCTATCACGCCCCCTGCCGTAGGCTTGCATTGAGGGGTGGAGTGGGACGTCACACGGGGGCGGAGGCGTGACGTCACACACTGTTCGCCCTGTGGTCGCCAGTAATCAGACCCGGGGACTGATTAAAAACGGGGTGCCGCGTGCAAGATCACGGGGGTCCCCAGCGACGGGACTCCCGCCATCAGGAATCTTATCCCCTATCCTTTGGATAGGGTATAAGATGTCTAAGCACCGGAGAACCCCTTTAAAGGGGTACTCCTGTGGAAAACTTTTTTTTTTTAAATCAACTGGTGCCAGAAAGTTAAACAGATTTCTAAATCACTTCTATTAAAAAATTTTAATCCTTCCAGTACTTTTTAGGGACTGTATACTGAAGAGAAATTCAAAAAAGAAATGCATTTACTCTGATGTCCTGACTGCAGTGCTCTCTGCTGACCTCTGCTGTTCATTTTAGGAACTGTACAGAGCAGGAGAAAATCCCCATAGCAAACATATGCTGCTCTGGACAGTTCCTAAAATGGACAGCAGAGGTCAGAAGAGAGCACTGTGGTCATGACATCAGAGGAATTGCATTTCTTTTTTGGATTTCTCTTTAGTATACAGCCCCTAAAAAGTACTGAAAGGATTAAGATTTTTTAATAGAAGTGATTTACAAATCTGTTTAACTTTCTGGCACCAGTTGATTAAAAAAAAAAAAAGTTTTCCACGGGAGTACCCCTTTAAGGACAAGCCAATTAGTTTTTTCCTCCTCTTCTAAAAAATCATAACGCTTTAAATTTTGCACCTACAGACCCATAATTGTACTTTGTAATGACATCAATCATTTAATAACAACATCTACGGCAAAACCAAAAGTGAAATTGAAAAGAAAAACAAACGCCATATTGTATATTTTGGGGGCTTCCGTTTCTACGCAGTGCACTTTTCGGTTAAAATGAAACATTATTTTTATTCTGTAGGTCCATATGTCTAAAGGACACACATTTATGTAGGTTTTATTTTATTTTACTACTTTTAAAAAAAATTATAACTACACGCACCAAAATTATTATGTTTAAAATTGTCATATTCTGACCCCTATAACTTTTTAATGTTTCCGCATACAGGGCTATATGAGGGCTCATTGTTTGCTCTGTACTTTTTATCAGAACCATTTTTATTTTTTGATGGGACTTTTTGATCGCTTTTTATAATTTTTTTTATGGTATATGAAGTGAAAAAAGATAATAAAAGTGATTTAACCCCTTCCCTAATAAGTTTGAATCACCCCTCTTTTCCCATTAAAAAAAAAAAAATATTTAAAACAAACATTAACATATGTTGTATCACCTGGTGCGTATATGTCCGAACTATAAAAATGTAATGTTACTTTAACCACACGGATAATGACGTACACGATAAAAAATACCGAAATCCAAAATTGCGTATTTTTGTTCACATTGTATACCCTAAAAAATTTATTAAGTGATCGAAAAGTCCCATCCAAACAAAAATGGTACTGATAAAAACTAAAGATCACAGCGCCCTCACAAACAAAACATACAAAAAAATACCATGCTATACCATGCAATCTTTTGATTGCATACACTGATCAATGCTATGCTGATCAATGTTATTGGTGCTCTGCTGCTCCAACCTGCTGAAGCTCCCTGGAGGAGGCAGGTAAGGGCCCTCTTGCCGTCTACTTAGCTGATCAGGACATTGCTCCGCTGAGCTGTCAGGATCATTTCACTTTCATTTGAGACGTCACCTTTGATTGCAGTGTCTAAAGCAGTGGTTCCCAACCAGGGTGCCTCCAGGTGTTGCAAAACGACAACCCCCAGAATGCCTGGACAGCCAAAGGCTCTCCAGGCATGCTGGGAGCTGTAGTTTTAGAAAACTGGTTGGGAAACACTGGTCTAAAGGGTTAATGCCGGGCATCGGACTGATCTGCGATGCTCGGCATTAACCGTGGGTCCTGGCTGCTTATAGCAATTGGGACCCACTGGGTTTGAAGCTTGTGAGCACGCTTCAAACACCGGTAACGGGACCAGGGCATAGAGGCACACTCTCGGTCCGTAAGGTGTTAAAATTGTCCTTTTCTGACCCCTATAACATTTTTGTGTCATAATCTGTAGTTTTTATCAGTACCATTGTTTTGATGGGACTTTTTAATCACTATTGATTCATTTTTTTTGGAATATAAAGTGATCAGAAATCACATTTCTCCTTTAACCCCTTAAAGGGGTAGTCCAGTGGTGAAAAACTTATCCCCTATCCTAAGGATAGGGGATAAGTTTGAGATCGCGGGGGTCCGACCGCTGGGGCCCCCTGCGATCTCTCTGTACGGGGCCCCGGCTCTTCGGCCAGATAGCGGGTGTCGACCTCCGCACGAAGCGGCGGCCGACACGCCCCCTCAATACATCTCAATGGCAGAGCCGGAGATTGCCAAAGGCAGCGCTTCGGCTCTGCCATGGAGTTGTATTGAGGGGGCGTGTCGGCCGCCGCTTCGTGCGGAGGTCGACACGCCCTCTTACCGCGGGCTGTCGGGGCTCCCAGCAGTCGGACCCCCGCGATCTGCAACTTATCCCCTATCCTTAAGATAGGGGATAAGTTGTTCACCACTGAGTCACCACTGGACTACTCCTTTAAGGACGGCGGGCGTATGCATAAGCCCCCGTTTTAAAGTCCTTAAGGACTGAGGGCGTATGGATGCGCCCATGGGAATTCTGGTCCCCGCTACTCGGGGACCGGACTGGGGTGACTGCTGATATCTATCAGCAGGCACCCAGCGTGCAAACCCCTGGGGGGGGGTCCTCGAGACCCCCCCCCCCCCATGTTGGCGATCGCCGTAAATAGTCGGTCAATTCAGACCAATGATTTGCGGCTTTTCCGGGTCAATCGGACAGCCTTTGTCTGAGACAGCCCCATTCACCCTTACACAGCAGGAGTGAGGGGGCACAGGTGCCGCCTCACGATCACGTGATTGATCGGTCGGAACGGCCGATCAATCACGACCCTGCCGGGAGGCGATCGGGACGGCGAAGATGGCGGAGATTGGCGTCGGCGATAGTCTCCTACCTTGCTGTGGTCCGGCGGGGGTTGCCTCGGGATCGGTTGCGGCGACAGGAGCAGCAGGATCGGCAACAGCAACGGTGGCGGTCCCAGCGGAAGGATACAGCAGGAGGTGAGGCTTGATCACTTCCTGCTGTTGCTTAGCAACAAATCGCAGCATGCACAGGCAAAGGGCATGCTGGGAGTTGTAGTTTTGCAACAGCTGGAGTTCCAAATACAACTCCCAGCATGCCCTTTTTCTATGAAAATGTGTGCAGCCAGCTATTACAAAACTACAACTCCCAGCATGAAGACTTGCATAGACTACCAAAGGGCATGCTGGGAGTTGTAGCAGTGTGCCTCCAGCTGTTGCAAAACCACAACTCCCAGCATGCCCTTCGGCAGTCAATGCATGCTGATTGTTGCAGTTTTGCAACAGCTGGACACACATTGGTTGTGAAACTGAGTTTGTTAGCTAACTCAGTGTTTTGCAACCTGTGTGCCTCCAGCTGTTGCAAAATACAACTCCAAGCATGCACTGAGAGACTGTACATGCTGGGAGTTCTAGTTTTGCAACAGCTGGAGGCACACTGGTTGCGAAACATTGAGTTAAAGGGGTACTCCGGTGAAAAACTTTTTTTTTTTTTAATCAACTGGTGCCAGAAAGTTAAACAGATTTGTAAATTACTTCTATTAAAAAATCTTAATCCTTCCTGTACTTATTAGCTGCTAAATACTACAGGGGAAATTCTTTTCCGTTTGAAACACAGAGCTGTCTGCTGACATCATGAGCACAGTGCTCTCTGCTGACATCTCTGTCCATTTTAAGAACATATTCTGTTCTGGACAGTTCATAAAATGGACAGAGATGTCAGCAGAGAGCACTGTGCTCGTGATGTCCACAGGCAGTTCTGTGTTTCAAAAATAAAAGAATTTCCGCTGTAGTTTTCAGCAGCTAATAAGTACAGGAAGGATTAAGATTTTTTAATAGTAGTCATTTACAAATCTGTTTAACTTTCCGGCACCAGTTGATTTAAAAAAAAAAAGTTTTTCACCGGAGTACCCCTTTAAGTAACAAACTATGTTTTGCAACCAATGTGCCTCCATCTGTTGCATAACTACAACTCCCAGCATGTATGGTCTTTCAGTGCATGTTGGAAGTTTTAGTTTTGCAACAGCTGGAGGTTTGCCCCCCCCCCCATGTGAATGTACAGGGTACATTCACATGGGCGGGTTTACAGCGAGTTCTGCTGCAAGTTTGTGGTGCGGCAAACTTTCCGCCGCAGCTCAAACTCCCAGCGCGAAACTCATTATAAACCTGCGCCCGTGTGAATGTATCCTATAAACACTACACTAACACATCATAAAGGGTAAATCACTACATATACACATACCCCTAGTCCCCCCCCCCCCCCCCCACTCCAATAGAAAAAAAAAAATGTATTGTATGGCAGTGTTTCCAAAACGGAGCCTCCAGCTGTTGCAAAACAACAACTCACAGTATTGCCGACATATGGGGTATCTCTGTACTCAGGAGAAATTGCGTTACAAATTTTGGGGGGCATTTTCTCCTTTTACCCCTTATGAAAAGGAAAAGTTGGGGCTACACCAGCATATTTTTAATTTTCACAAGCGGTAAAAGGAAAAAAAGACCCCCAAAATTTGTAACACAATATCTCCTGAATACAGAACTACCCCATATGTGGGCTTTAAGTGCTCTGCGAGTGCACAACATGGCTCAGAAGTGAGAGCGTGCCATGTACATTTGGGGTCTAAATTGGTGATTTGCACAGGGGTGGCTGATTTTACAACAGTTCTGACATTTACGAAAAACAATAAATACCCAGATGTGACCCCATTTTGGAAACTACACCCCTCACGGAATGTAACAAGGGCTACAGTGAGCCCTAACACCCACAGGTGTTTGACAAATTTCCGTTAAAGTTGGATGTGAAAATGAAAAAAAATTTAAAAAAATCACTAAAATGCTGGTGTTACCCTACATTTTTCATTTTCACAAGGGAGAATAGGAAAAAAGCCCCCCAAAATGTGTAGCCCCATTTCTTTTGAGTAAGAACATACCCCATATGTGGATGTAAAGTGCTCTGCGGGCGAACTACAATGCTCAGAAGAGGAGCGCCATTGGGCTTCTGGAGAATGGATGTGTCCGAAATTGAAGGCCATGTGTGTTTACAAAGCCCCAATAGGCCAGAACAGTGGACCCCCCCCCCCCACGTGACCCAATTTTGGAAACTACACCCCTCACGTATTGTAATAAGGGGTGCAGTCAGCATTTACACCTCACAGGTGTCTGACAGATTTTTGGAACAGTGGTCCGTGAAAATTAAAAATGTAATGTTTCATTTGCACAGCCCACTGTTTCAAAGATCTGTCAAACGCCAGTGGGGTGTAAATGTTCACTGCACCCCTTATTAAATTCTGTGAGGGGTGTAGTTTCCAAAATAGGGTCACATGTGGGGGGGGGGTCCACTGTTCTGACACCACGGGGAGCTTTGTAAACGCACATGGCCCCTGACTTTCATTCCAAACAAATTCTCTCGCCATAAGCTCAATGGCGCTCCTTCTCTTCTTAGCATTGTAGTTTGCCCGCAGAACACTTTACATCCATATATGGGGTATTACCATACTCAGAAGAAATGGGGTTACAAATTTTGGGAGGCTTTTTCTCCAATTACCCCTTGGGAAAATGAAAAATTTGGGGTAAACCCAGCATTTCAGTGAAAAAAATCTAAATTTTTCATTTTCACGTCCAACTTTAGCAGAAATTTGTCAAGCATCTGGGGGTGTTAAGGCTCACTGCACCCCTTGTTACATTCCTTGAGGGGTGTAGTTTCCAAAATAGTATGCCATGTGTGTTTTTTTTTGCTGTTCTGGCACCATGCGACATGTCCCCCAAAAACCATTTCAGCAAAATTTGCTTTACAAAAGCCAAATGTGACTTCTCTTCTGATCATTGTAGTGCGCCCGCAGTGCACTTGACGTCCACACATGGGGTATTCCCATACTCAGAAGAGATGGTGTTACAAATTTTGGGGGGCCTTTCTCCTATAACCCGTTGTAAAAATGTAAAAATTGGGGGAAAACCAGCATTTTAGTGAAAAAAAATAAAAATTAATTTACACATCCAACTTCAACGAAAAGTCGTCAAACACCTGTGAGGTGTTAAGGCTCACTGTACCCCTTGTTACGTGCTTTGAGGGATGTAGTTTCCAAAATGGTATGCCATGTGGGGTTTTCTGCTGTTCTGGCACCATAGGGGCTTCCTAAATGTAACATGCCCTCCAAAAACCAGTTCAGCAAAATTCACTCTCCAAAATCCCATTGTCGCTCCTTCCCTTCTGAGCCCTCTACTGCGCCCGCCGAACACTTGACATACACATATGAGGTATTTCCTTACTCGAGAGAAATTGGGTTACAAATTTTGGGGGGGTTTTTCTCCTTTTACCCCTTGTAAAATTTGAAAAACTGGGTCGACAAGAACATGCAAATGTAAAAAATGAAGATTTTGAATTTTCTCCTTTACCTTGCTGCTATTCCTGTGAAACACCTAAAGGGTTAACACACTTTCTGAATGTCATTTTGAATACTTGGAGGGGTGCAGTTTTTATAATGGGGTAATTTGTGGGGTATTTCTAATATGAAGACCACTCAAATCCACTTCGAAACTGAACTGGTCCCTGAAAAATTCAGATTTTGAAAATTTTGTGAAAAATTGGAAAATTGCTGCTGAACTTTGAAGCCCTTAAAAGTTGTATTTGTATCTGTGCACTGCGCACACTTTTGCCTGCTGTTAGCAGCACTGACACACTAATCTTTGTGAGGTAGGTGTCTTATGCACGTGCGCAGGGTTGTATCTACACACTGCGCATGCGTGAACTCTAGTATGGCGATGCGTAATCCGCACATGCGCCATGCTCACCAATATGGCGCCGGCCACCGGAAACTACACACGGGACGCCGCAGATGCTAACAGAGGTATAAATCTATATTTCTAGGCTCTTATTGGTTGGGCTGCATATAAATTGTCTCTTTGGACTTAATCAACTCACTCCCTGAGGAAGCGAATAGCGAAACGGCGTAGGGGTGTTCACTGTCCCAGGCATGTAAGTACAGCATATTGTTCACTCTTATTGGGACATGGGATCTGTACTTGGTTGGCTACTTGATGATGGTGATTGGATGAGGCTCCATAACTATTGTCTCTGAGCTCACCTATCCTCCATCCCTATCCCATTTATTCCTTAGAGTTAACAATCTGATGTTTTAATGTTCACTGCTGTATCTTAATATATGGTCTGCTGTTACTCTAGTGTGGATGTCCGGTTTATACAATAGGCTTTAATCAGCTATATACTTGTTCGGACACTGAACCTACTTATATCCATTAGCACCTTATATATATTTAATATTCTTATCTTTTGCCCTGTACTGTGACTTTTTTCTTCTAACTACTGCTGGTCCATTTTATATTTACATTTCCTTGTTTGTGTTTTTAACGTGTAACAATAAAGATAGATTTTTTTTTTATTATTTAGTTGTGTTCCATGCTGTGATAGGTTTACAAAAGTAAAAACATGTCAACTTTATGATGCCAACATAATGTAGACATATTGTATTTGTGAATCAATATATAATTTAATTGGAATATTCATTTTCTTTAAAAGCAGAGAGTTTCAAAGTTAAAAAAATGCAAAATTTTCATGAAATTTGGGGATTTTTCACCAAGAAAGGATGCAAGTAACAACTAAAATTTACCACTGTGTTAAAGTAGAATATGTCACGAAAAAACGGTCTTGGAATCAAAACAATCGGTGAAAGCATCTCAGAGTTATTAATGCTTAAAGTGACAGTGGTCAGAATTGCTAAAAAGGGCTCAGTCCTTAAGGTGAAAAAGGGCTCAGTCCTTAAGGGGTTAAGTCCCCTTTTTTTTTTACTTACGGTGGTTCCACGGTATATAACGGTATTTTCACCCCCCCCAAATCACGTGACCCGCCAGCACTATTCTGCCCCCCCCCCCTATTAATGATCAGCCCAGCGGGGTACTACTCACATATGTCACCTTCAAGCACTGCCCTCCTCCTCCTCCTCTTTGTTGGGGGCCGCCGGCGATGGAACTCACTGTACGCCAGTGGTCTCCAACCTGCGGACCTCCAGTTGTTGCAAAACTACAACTCCCAGCATGCCCGGAAAGCCAATGGCTGTCCAAGCATGCTGGGAGTTGTAGTTTTGCAACAGCTGGAGGTCCGCAGGTTGGAGACCACTGCTGTACGCTGTATCCCTATGCCCGGGCTGCAAAAGATAAAGAAAATAAACTGTAACTCACCTACGTCGGCCTTACGCTGGGGACGGGAACATCGGACAGCCGTCAGCCTATCACCGGCCAGAGTGATGTCCCGTCCCCACCAGTGATAGGCTGAGCCCACTGTCATGTAAGAAGCCGGTGGTACATGACAGTGGGCTCAGCCTATCACTGGCCAGGGCGGGACATCGCTGTGGCCGGTGATAGGCTGACGGCTGTCCGACGTTCCCGTCCCCAGCATAAGGCCGACATAGGTGAGTTACAGTTTATTTTCTTTATCTTTTGCAGCCCGGGCATAGGGATACAGCGTACAGCAGTGGTCTCAAACATGCGGACCTCCAGCTGTTGCAAAACTACAACTCCCAGCATGCCCGGACAGCCGTTGGCTGAATGAATGAATTATCAGCTGCAGCTCTGTCCCCACATCGGGGAACTAATCATATGTGACCCGCGAACGCTGTTCTGCCCCCCCCCCCCCCCAATTAATTATCAGCCCAGCGCTGCGCTATCCCCATCAGGGTAAATAATCACATGTCACCCGCAATCGCTGCCTTCCTCATCCACCTGTTTGTTGCGGTCGCCGGCGCTGACACTCTATACTGTGCTGTATCCCTATGCTGTATCACCATGCCCGGGCTGCAAAAAAACAAACAAAATAAACTTTGACTCAAAGTCCGGTACCGGCCTCATCTGCTTCCTGGGGACAGGAACGTCGGACAGCCGTCAGCCTATCATCGGCTGCAGTGATGTTCCGCCTCGGCCAGTGATAGGCTGAGCCCATTGTCATGTAAGAAGCTGGCTTTTTACATGACAGTGGGGTCAGTCTATCAGCGGCCGAGGCGGAACATCGCTGCAGCCGATGATAGGCTGACGGCTGTCCGACGTTTTGTCCCCAGCGCAAGGCCGACGTCGGAAAATGCGTTTGTTTATTTTGTTTACCTTTTGCAGACTGGGCATAGGGATACGGCACAGTATAGAGAGTGTCAGCGCCGGCGGCCGCAACAAACAGGAGGGAGAGGAGGGCAGCGCTTGCAGACAACATATGAGTAGTACCCCGATGGGGACAGCGCAGCACTGGGCTGATAATTTTGGGGGGGGGGGAAGGGAGAGGAGGAAATACCATTATATACCGTGGAACCGCCAAAAGTTACAAAAATACAGTGATACACACATTTGCTCATACTGCCCAGCCCTAAGTAGTAGCACTACCTAAAAAAAATTTAAAACTAGAGGGAAAAAAAGTGAAACACACACTTTATTAAAATCTAATTAAAATTTGGCTATAAAAAAATAAAAATTTCGTTAGATACATTTTTTCCCATCCCTTCTGCAGAAAAAACGCCAGAAAAACTGCCAAAACTTAGGAAAAGCCTGGGGCAGTTTTTCTGGCGTTTTTTTAAGTGTAAAAAAAAAAAAAAAACACACATGGAAACCTAGCCTAACAGATCTAATCTATGCATAAAGTGCACAAAAGTATATGTTCAATGGCAATTCTCCTAAGAACATGTGCATTCAACTATTCACCCTTTATTTACCTGTACAGAAAAAAAGTATGAAAAAAATGATAATGTCTATAGAAGGTGGACACATATGGGTAAGATTAAAGGGGGCTCCAAATCTCCTGCTGTATGGAATTCAGGGGTCGGCACGTGCTCCACATATCCTCTATGAGAACGGACCCCCGAAATCAGACACTATATACTGTGAAAAGGGGATAAGTCTTCAAACGCTGGTATACCCCTTTAAGGCCTAAAGTATTCAAACAAATAACCAATTCATTTCATGAAATGGCCCATTATAATGTACAGTAGTGTTAATGCCAGTGAACCGCCCATACCGGCAGACCCTCCCTCCCATGTCCGGGACACTCACCTAAATTTGTCCTCCACGTTCCTCACCGGCGGGTAATGGATGATTCCCTTGTGCGCGCCTAGCGTTGGGGGCGGAGCCAGCAGAGATCACGTGACGTCCGCTGAAGGCCCCGTTTGTTTGTTTTCTAACGTTGCAGGAGGTGTAGGGAACTGCAATTGGGGACAAGACTAAGCGTGTGAAGTCATGTCTGCTCTTCTGCAAAATAAAACAGAACTAAGTTATAAATACTATGTAGGGCAGTGTTTCCCAACCAGGGTGCCTCCAGCTGTTGCAAAACTACAACTCCCAGCATGCCGCTGTGCGGGCATGCTGGGAGTTGTAGTTTTGGAACAGCTGGAGGCACCCTGGTTGGGAAACACTGATGTAGGGCTTTACCTCAGGCTGCAGTAATATCAGGAGTGCATGACAACCCTGCCATCTACCAAGTATGAGGCAAACAGCGTCCATTTTAGGACATCCTCAGTCATCAGCCGTAACTCCGTCCCGTGTCAGGCGAAACAGCGCCCCGGCTCGAACCAATCGCCGTCAGTCATCAGCCGTAACTGCGTCCCGTGTCAGGCGAAACAGCGTCCCACCTCGAACCAATCGCCGTCAGTCATCAGCTGCAACTCTGTCTCCCCCTCAGGCGAAACATCATCCCGCCTTCTCCCTCACACCAATCACCATCATCCTTCAGCCACAACTCCCTCATCCAAAACGCTGTCATGCCTCAGACGATTCTCCCTCAGATGCAACTTCCTGCCGCATAGCAGAGCCAGCGCTACACAGCATGTATAGCAGAGTCGAAACTGTGAAACATGCACGTGTACTACAGACACTACATGTTCTACAGAATCTGTATAGCAGAGCCGACACTTAATAGCATGTGAGCACTGGTGTCGCCGCCCAGTGCTACGCCATTTTATGCTAGGGACGTTAGGGACCCACTCTAAATAGGTGGCCTTGACGTGGCGAGTGGGCTTTGTACTTTTTGATCAAAACGTATATACTAACAACCTGTTAGTTTTTGAAATTATGCTGAGAAGCAATTGGATCATTGTGCAAGACTGTAGATGTGCACCATGTCTGTCTTCTACCTGAATTCACACTGAATAGCATGTACAACAGAACCCGTATAGCAGAGAGCCGACACTGAATAGCATGTACAACAGAACCCGTACAGCAGAGAGCCGACACTGAATAGCATGTACAACAGAACCCGTATAGCAGAGAGCCAACACTGAATAGCATGTACAACAGAACCCGTATAGCAGAGAGCCAACACTGAATAGCATGTACAACAGAACCCGTATAGCAGAGAGCCGACACTGAATAGCATGTACAACAGAACCCGTATAGCAGAGAGCCGACACTGAATAGCATGTACAACAGAACCCGTACAGCAGAGAGCCGACACTGAATAGCATGTACAACAGAACCCGTATAGCAGAGAGCCGACACTGAATAGCATGTACAACAGAACCCGTATAGCAGAGAGCCAACACTGAATAGCATGTACAACAGAACCCGTATAGCAGAGAGCCAACACTGAATAGCATGTACAACAGAACCCGTATAGCAGAGAGCCAACACTGAATAGCATGTACAACAGAACCCGTATAGCAGAGAGCCGACACTGAATAGCATGTACAACAGAACCCGTATAGCAGAGAGCCGACACTGAATAGCATGTACAACAGAACCCGTATAGCAGAGAGCCAACACTGAATAGCATGTACAACAGAACCCGTATAGCAGAGAGCCGACACTGAATAGCATGTACAACAGAACCCGTATAGCAGAGAGCCGACACTGAATAGCATGTACAACAGAACCCGTATAGCAGAGAGCCGACACTGAATAGCATGTACAACAGAACCCGTATAGCAGAGAGCCGACACTGAATAGCATGTACAACAGAACCCGTATAGCAGAGAGCCGACACTGAATAGCATGTACAACAGAACCCGTATAGCAGAGAGCCGACACTGAATAGCATGTACAACAGAACCCGTACAGCAGAGAGCCGACACTGAATAGCATGTACAACAGAACCCGTATAGCAGAGAGCCGACACTGAATAGCATGTACAACAGAACCCGTATAGCAGAGAGCCGACACTGAATAGCATGTACAACAGAACCCGTATAGCAGAGAGCCGACACTGAATAGCATATACAGCAGAACCCGTATAGCAGAGAGCAGACACTGAATAGCATGTACAGCAGAACCCGTACAGCAGAGAGCCGACACTGAATAGCATGTACAACAGAACCCGTATAGCAGAGAGCCGACACTGAATAGCATGTACAACAGAACCCGTATAGCAGAGAGCCGACACTGAATAGCATGTACAACAGAACCCGTACAGCAGAGAGCCGACACTGAATAGCATGTACAACAGAACCCGTATAGCAGAGCCGACACTGAATAGCATGTACAACAGAACCCGTATAGCAGAGAGCCGACACTGAATAGCATTTACAACAGAACCCGTACAGCAGAGAGCCGACACTGAATAGCATGTACAACAGAACCCGTATAGCAGAGAGCCGACACTGAATAGCATGTACAACAGAACCCGTATAGCAGAGAGCCAACACTGAATAGCATGTACAACAGAACCCGTATAGCAGAGAGCCGACACTGAATAGCATGTACAACAGAACCCGTATAGCAGAGAGCCAACACTGAATAGCATTTACAACAGAACCCGTACAGCAGAGAGCCAACACTGAATAGCATTTACAACAGAACCCGTATAGCAGGGGGCCAAGACTGAATAGCATGTACAACAGAACCCGTATAGCAGAGCCGACACTGAATAGCATGTACAACAGAACCCGTATAGCAGAGAGCCGACACTGAATAGCATGTACAACAGAACCCGTATAGCAGAGAGCCGACACTGAATAGCATGTACAACAGAACCCGTACAGCAGAGAGCCGACACTGAATAGCATGTACAACAGAACCCGTACAGCAGAGAGCCGACACTGAATAGCATGTACAGCAGAACCCGTATAGCAGGGAGCCGACACTGAATAGCATGTACAGCAGAACCCGTATAGCAGAGAGCCGACACTGAATAGCATGTACAACAGAACCCGTATAGCAGAGAGCCGACACTGAATAGCATGTATAACAGAACCCGTATAGCAGAGAGCCGACACTGAATAGCATGTACAACAGAACCCGTATAGCAGAGAGCCGACACTGAATAGCATGTACAACAGAACCCGTACAGCAGAGAGCCGACACTGAATAGCATGTACAACAGAACCCGTATAGCAGAGAGCCGACACTGAATAGCATGTACAACAGAACCCGTATAGCAGAGAGCCGACACTGAATAGCATGTACAACAGAACCCGTACAGCAGAGAGCCGACACTGAATAGCATGTACAACAGAACCCGTACAGCAGAGAGCCGACACTGAATAGCATGTACAACAGAACCCGTACAGCAGAGAGCCGACACTGAATAGCATGTACAACAGAACCCGTATAGCAGAGAGCCGACACTGAATAGCATGTACAACAGAACCCGTATAGCAGAGAGCCGACACTGAATAGCATGTACAACAGAACCCGTATAGCAGAGAGCCGACACTGAATAGCATGTACAACAGAACCCGTATAGCAGAGCCAACACTGAATAGCATGTACAACAGAACCCGTATAGCAGAGAGCCAACACTGAATAGCATTTACAACAGAACCCGTACAGCAGAGAGCCAACACTGAATAGCATTTACAACAGAACCCGTATAGCAGAGAGCCAACACTGAATAGCATGTACAACAGAACCCGTATAGCAGAGCCGACACTGAATAGCATGTACAACAGAACCCGTATAGCAGAGAGCCGACACTGAATAGCATGTACAACAGAACCCGTATAGCAGAGAGCCGACACTGAATAGCATGTACAACAGAACCCGTACAGCAGAGAGCCGACACTGAATAGCATGTACAACAGAACCCGTACAGCAGAGAGCCGACACTGAATAGCATGTACAGCAGAACCCGTATAGCAGGGAGCCGACACTGAATAGCATGTACAACAGAACCCGTATAGCAGAGAGCCGACACTGAATAGCATGTACAACAGAACCCGTATAGCAGAGAGCCGACACTGAATAGCATGTACAACAGAACCCGTATAGCAGAGAGCCGACACTGAATAGCATGTACAACAGAACCCGTATAGCAGAGAGCCAACACTGAATAGCATGTACAACAGAACCCGTACAGCAGAGAGCCGACACTGAATAGCATGTACAACAGAACCCGTATAGCAGAGAGCCGACACTGAATAGCATGTACAACAGAACCCGTATAGCAGAGAGCCGACACTGAATAGCATGTACAACAGAACCCGTACAGCAGAGAGCCGACACTGAATAGCATGTACAACAGAACCCGTACAGCAGAGAGCCGACACTGAATAGCATGTACAACAGAACCCGTACAGCAGAGAGCCGACACTGAATAGCATGTACAACAGAACCCGTACAGCAGAGAGCCGACACTGAATAGCATGTACAACAGAACCCGTATAGCAGAGAGCCGACACTGAATAGCATGTACAACAGAACCCGTATAGCAGAGGGCCGACACTGAATAGCATGTACAACAGAACCCGTATAGCAGAGAGCCGACACTGAATAGCATGTACAACAGAACCCGTATAGCAGAGAGCCGACACTGAATAGCATGTACAACAGAACCCGTATAGCAGAGCCAACACTGAATAGCATGTACAACAGAACCCGTATAGCAGAGAGCCAACACTGAATAGCATGTACAACAGAACCCGTATAGCAGAGAGCCAACACTGAATAGCATGTACAACAGAACCCGTACAGCAGAGAGCCGACACTGAATAGCATGTACAACAGAACCCATATAGCAGAGAGCCGACACTGAATAGCATTTACAACAGAACCCGTACTGCAGAGAGCCAACACTGAATAGCATTTACAACAGAACCCGTATAGCAGAGAGCCGACACTGAATAGCATGTACAACAGAACCCGTACAGCAGAGAGCCAACACTGAATAGCATGTACAACAGAACCCGTATAGCAGAGAGCCGACACTGAATAGCATGTACAACAGAACCCGTACAGCAGAGAGCCGACACTGAATAGCATGTACAACAGAACCCGTATAGCAGAGAGCCAACACTGAATAGCATGTACAACAGAACCCGTACAGCAGAGAGCCGACACTGAATAGCATGTACAACAGAACCCGTATAGCAGAGAGCCGACACTGAATAGCATGTACAACAGAACCCGTACAGCAGAGAGCCGACACTGAATAGCATGTACAACAGAACCCGTACAGCAGAGAGCCGACACTGAATAGCATGTACAACAGAACCCGTACAGCAGAGAGCCGACACTGAATAGCATGTACAACAGAACCCGTACAGCAGAGAGCCGACACTGAATAGCATGTACAACAGAACCCGTATAGCAGAGAGCCGACACTGAATAGCATGTACAACAGAACCCGTATAGCAGAGAGCCGACACTGAATAGCATGTACAACAGAACCCGTATAGCAGAGGGCCGACACTGAATAGCATGTACAACAGAACCCGTATAGCAGAGAGCCGACACTGAATAGCATGTACAACAGAACCCGTATAGCAGAGAGCCGACACTGAATAGCATGTACAACAGAACCCGTATAGCAGAGCCAACACTGAATAGCATGTACAACAGAACCCGTATAGCAGAGAGCCAACACTGAATAGCATTTACAACAGAACCCGTACTGCAGAGAGCCAACACTGAATAGCATTTACAACAGAACCCGTATAGCAGAGAGCCGACACTGAATAGCATGTACAACAGAACCCGTACAGCAGAGAGCCAACACTGAATAGCATGTACAACAGAACCCGTATAGCAGAGAGCCGACACTGAATAGCATGTACAACAGAACCCGTACAGCAGAGAGCCGACACTGAATAGCATGTACAACAGAACCCGTATAGCAGAGAGCCAACACTGAATAGCATGTACAACAGAACCCGTACAGCAGAGAGCCGACACTGAATAGCATGTACAACAGAACCCGTATAGCAGAGAGCCGACACTGAATAGCATGTACAACAGAACCCGTATAGCAGAGAGCCGACACTGAATAGCATGTACAACAGAACCCGTACAGCAGAGAGCCGACACTGAATAGCATGTACAACAGAACCCGTATAGCAGAGAGCCGACACTGAATAGCATGTACAACAGAACCCGTATAGCAGAGAGCCGACACTGAATAGCATGTACAACAGAACCCGTATAGCAGAGCCAACACTGAATAGCATGTACAACAGAACCCGTATAGCAGAGAGCCAACACTGAATAGCATTTACAACAGAACCCGTACAGCAGAGAGCCAACACTGAATAGCATTTACAACAGAACCCATATAGCAGAGAGCCAACACTGAATAGCATGTACAACAGAACCCGTATAGCAGAGCCGACACTGAATAGCATGTACAACAGAACCCGTATAGCAGAGAGCCAACACTGAATAGCATGTACAACAGAACCCGTACAGCAGAGAGCCGACACTGAATAGCATGTACAACAGAACCCGTACAGCAGAGAGCCGACACTGAATAGCATGTACAGCAGAACCCGTATAGCAGGGAGCCGACACTGAATAGCATGTACAACAGAACCCGTATAGCAGAGAGCCGACACTGAATAGCATATACAACAGAACCCGTATAGCAGAGAGCCGACACTGAATAGCATGTACAACAGAACCCGTATAGCAGAGAGCCGACACTGAATAGCATGTACAACAGAACCCGTATAGCAGAGAGCCAACACTGAATAGCATGTACAACAGAACCCGTACAGCAGAGAGCCGACACTGAATAGCATGTACAACAGAACCCGTATAGCAGAGAGCCAACACTGAATAGCATGTACAACAGAAGCCGTATAGCAGAGAGCCGACACTGAATAGCATGTACAACAGAACCCGTATAGCAGAGAGCCGACACTGAATAGCATGTACAACAGAACCCGTACAGCAGAGAGCCGACACTGAATAGCATGTACAACAGAACCCGTACAGCAGAGAGCCGACACTGAATAGCATGTACAACAGAACCCGTACAGCAGAGAGCCGACACTGAATAGCATGTACAACAGAACCCGTATAGCAGAGAGCCGACACTGAATAGCATGTACAACAGAACCCGTACAGCAGAGAGCCGACACTGAATAGCATGTACAACAGAACCCGTATAGCAGAGAGCCGACACTGAATAGCATGTACAACAGAACCCGTATAGCAGAGAGCCGACACTGAATAGCATGTACAACAGAACCCGTATAGCAGAGAGCCGACACTGAATAGCATGTACAACAGAACCCGTATAGCAGAGAGCCGACACTGAATAGCATGTACAACAGAACCCGTATAGCAGAGAGCCGACACTGAATAGCATGTACAACAGAACCCGTATAGCAGAGAGCCGACACTGAATAGCATGTACAACAGAACCCGTATAGCAGAGCCAACACTGAATAGCATGTACAACAGAACCCGTATAGCAGAGAGCCAACACTGAATAGCATTTACAACAGAACCCGTACAGCAGAGAGCCAACACTGAATAGCATTTACAACAGAACCCGTATAGCAGAGAGCCAACACTGAATAGCATGTACAACAGAACCCGTATAGCAGAGCCGACACTGAATAGCATGTACAACAGAACCCGTATAGCAGAGAGCCAACACTGAATAGCATGTACAACAGAACCCGTACAGCAGAGAGCCGACACTGAATAGCATGTACAACAGAACCCGTATAGCAGAGAGCCAACACTGAATAGCATGTACAACAGAAACCGTACAGCAGAGAGCCGACACTGAATAGCATGTACAACAGAACCCGTACAGCAGAGAGCCGACACTGAATAGCATGTACAACAGAACCCGTACAGCAGAGAGCCGACACTGAATAGCATGTACAACAGAACCCGTACAGCAGAGAGCCGACACTGAATAGCATGTACAACAGAACCCGTACAGCAGAGAGCCGACACTGAATAGCATGTACAACAGAACCCGTATAGCAGAGAGCCGACACTGAATAGCATGTACAACAGAACCCGTATAGCAGAGCCGACACTGAATAGCATGTACAACAGAACCCGTATAGCAGAGAGCCAACACTGAATAGCATGTACAACAGAACCCGTACAGCAGAGAGCCGACACTGAATAGCATGTACAACAGAACCCGTATAGCAGAGAGCCGACACTGAATAGCATGTACAACAGAACCCGTATAGCAGAGAGCCGACACTGAATAGCATGTACAACAGAACCCGTACAGCAGAGAGCCGACACTGAATAGCATGTACAACAGAACCCGTACAGCAGAGAGCCGACACTGAATAGCATGTACAATAGAACCCGTATAGCAGAGAGCCGACACTGAATAGCATGTACAACAGAACCCGTACAGCAGAGAGCCGACACTGAATAGTGTATACAGCAGAACACGTATAGCAGAGAGCCGACACTGAATAGCATGTACAACAGAACCCGTATAGCAGAGAGCCGACACTGAATAGCATGTACAACAGAACCCGTATAGCAGAGAGCCGACACTGAATAGCATGTACAACAGAACCCGTATAGCAGAGAGCCGACACTGAATAGCATGTACAACAGAACCCGTATAGCAGAGAGCCGACACTGAATAGCATGTACAACAGAACCCGTATAGCAGAGAGCCGACACTGAATAGCATGTACAACAGAACCCGTATAGCAGAGAGCCGACACTGAATAGCATGTACAACAGAACCCGTATAGCAGAGAGCCGACACTGAATAGCATGTACAACAGAACCCGTATAGCAGAGAGCCGACACTGAATAGCATGTACAACAGAACCCGTATAGCAGAGAGCCGACACTGAATAGCATGTACAACAGAACCCGTATAGCAGAGAGCCGACACTGAATAGCATGTACAACAGAACCCGTATAGCAGAGAGCCGACACTGAATAGCATGTACAACAGAACCCGTATAGCAGAGAGCCGACACTGAATAGCATGTACAACAGAACCCGTATAGCAGAGAGCCGACACTGAATAGCATGTACAACAGAACCCGTATAGCAGAGAGCCGACACTGAATAGCATGTACAACAGAACCCGTATAGCAGAGAGCCGACACTGAATAGCATGTACAACAGAAGCCGTATAGCAGAGAGCCGACACTGACTCAGCTCTGCTACACGGCAGGAAGGTTTTTCGTCTGAGGGATGACGGACTTTCACATGAGGGACTTGTGGCTGATGCTTGACGGAGATTGGTCCGAGGGAGGTGGCGGGACGCTGTTTCGCCTGACGTGGGACAGAGTTTCGACTGACGATGTCCTAAAATGGACACTGTAGAGGCAGCATTCCCCAACCTGTAGCTTCATTTGTTGTAAAACTACAACCCCCATCATACTGTATGTCACAACGTGATGGGGGTTGGAGTTTGGGGAGTTGAGGGGACACAGCCATGAGGTAACTCAACGTGCTACCAGCTCCCTAGGCCTGTAGAAAGCGTCCTACAAGATGTTGTCTGAGGGTGGACAAAAGGGTGAACATGGATTCTCTACTCCAGGGTTGGACTGGGAATGAATATAAAAATACATAATACCATCTTCCCTATGCTTCCTGTATTTATCAGGGCTTCGTGTACGGCGGCCATACCGCAGGAACAAGACAGGTCACTATGTGACACATCCAGGTGCATTGAGGGCTCAGAATGGCAGCATGAAGCTTCACAGGAAGCCGTAAGTGTCATAATAATAATCCTTCATTTTATAACATATTTTGCAGTTTTTTTACACCGTATATTGGGAAATTTTTTATTCTAATCTTTTGAGTGGGCCAGAAGTGTATTTAAATGGAATGGGAAATATAAAGTATTCAAATATGAAGCTTGTATAGAAATATAGGGGGAGATTTATCAAAACCTGTCCAGAAAAAAAGGTAGTTGCCCATAGCAACCAATCAGATCGCTTCTTTCATTTCTTCAGAGGCCTTTTCAAAAGTGAAAGAAGCGATCTGATTGGTTACTGTGGGCAACTCAGCCACGTTTCCTCTGGACAGGTTTTGATAAATCTCCCCCATAAAGCTTATACATCTCCTTCTTCACGGATCCACTTCTGGCTCTCGCTCAAATACTGCAGTGGCAGTTTTCCCCAAAAACTGTTAAGGGGAAATGCAGCCTATTACTAGCAGCGGGTTTCACGCTGCAGGAAGCCTGCTGTGAGTTACACTACCATTGATTTGAATGGGTCCACAGACAGTCCACAATAGTGTCAGATTTGCGGACTGTCCGCGAACCCATTTAAATCAATGGTAGTGTAACTCGCAGCGGGTTTCTTGCGGCTAGCTATTAACGTGTGAAAGCACCCTAAGGCTAAGGCTCTACTTGTTTTTTTTTTTTTGGGGGGGGGACACCAAGAAAAACGCCAATTCTGCCGCAAGGCCAAAAAACGCTGCGGCCAAATGTTAGCTGTAAATCACAAAATTCTTTTTCCACTTGGCGTTTTTCAGTTTGCCGTTTTTTTTAATCCTTTTGGCGTTTTTCACTCTTTTTTTTTAGCTCCTTGGTGGTTTTGCAAAGTCCCAGCATGTTGAGCCAATGGCGTTTTTTCCCCTGAAATCGTGGCGTTTTTCTCCCATAGAAGTCTATGGAAGTGAAAAACGCCAAGAAAAACGACATGTGGATTTTAACTTTGGAGTTTTTGCAGGTGGTTTTTATTCTTTTTTGGACTTTAGCGATCCAAAAAAGGGAGATATCTTTTTTAATAAAATTTTATAGGGTACCATAAAAAATATCCAGTAGTGAAGGAAAAAATTGTATCTAACGAAATTTATCTTTTTTATAACAACTTTTTTATTAATTTTTAAAACAGCAATCAATTTATGTGTGCGAACAGGGCACTAAAAATGTAGCCGACAATAATAAAAATGTAGTGTGTGTGTTTTTCACTTTTTTTTCTCTATTTTTTTACATTTTTTTAAGTAGTACTACTACTCCCAGCATGGAACACACTGTTCCATCATGGGAGTAGTAGTACCTGTGCAAATTGACAGATCACCCAGGTCTGTTGCGATCCTTCTGTATAATGTATAGATGCGGTAAATGCAGAAATAGCGTTCGGCACAGCACTGCTTATTGTGGCTTTTGGCAAGTTCATGTGCACCTGTGTTGAGGGTGGCAACTGCAGTAAATCCGACCTGGGGTGCTCAATTTATTTGAAAACAGTCCATATGAATGCAGCAATGAAAGAAGGTAAATGGCACTCACCAGTGTCGTAGTATAACAAACTTGTTTATTCCATAAAGTGCAGCATAATGACAGACAAGGCAAGGGAGGACTTGGACGCCGTCCACGTAGCGGTGATAGCTATTTCGTGTGCGAGGCACACTTCCTCAGACCACTGAGGAAGTGTGCCTCGCACACGAAATAGCTATCACCGCTACGTGGACGGCGTCCAAGTCCTCCCTTGCCTTGTCTGTCATTATGCTGCACTTTATGGAATAAACAAGTTTGTTATACTACGACACTGGTGAGTGCCATTTACCTTCTTTCATTGCTGTAATGTATAGATGCAGCTGGCACTCTTCTATGTTCCCCTTCACTGCCGTATATATACACCTACTCATATTTCCTGCAGAGTGCTGTGATTGGCCAGATGGTTCCAGCCAATCACAACTCTCTGTGGGAAATATGAATAGGTGTATATATACGACAGTGCTGGGGACAATAGAAGAGTGCCTGCCCTCATCTATACATTATACAGGAGGATCACAGCGGGTGTCAGGAGTGACATCCGCTGTGATCTTTCCTTGACTGCAGGTACTACTACTCCCAACATGGAGTACACTCTGCTCCATGCTGGGAGCTGTAGTACCTGCACTAACCCCTTAAGGTCGCAGCTCATTTTCACCTTAAGGACGCAGGCCTTTTTTGCACATCTGACCACTGTCACTTTAAGCATTAATAACTCTGGGATGCTTTTACCTTTCATTCTGATTCCGAGGTAGTTTTTTCGTGACATATTCTACTTTATGTTAGTGGTAAAAATTTCGTCGATACTTGCATCATTTCTTGGTGAAAAATTCCAAAATTTGATGAAAATTTTCAAAATGTTGCTTTTTTTTTTACTTTGAAACTCTCTGCTTATAAGGAAAATGGATATCCCAAATAAATTATATATTGATTCACATTTAAAATATGTCTACTTTATGTTTGTATCATAAAGTTGACATGTTTTTACTTTTGGAAGACATCAGAGGGCTTCAAAGTTCAGCAGCAATTTTCCAATTTTTCACAAAATTTTCAAAATCAGAATTTTTCATGGACCAGTTCAGTTTTGAAGGGGATTTGAGGGGCCTGCATATTAGAAATACACGACAAATGACCCCATTATAAAAACTGCACCCCTCAAAGTATTCAAAATTATATTCAGTAAGTGTGTCAACCCTTTAGGTGTTTCACAGGAATAGCAGCAAAGTGAAGGAGAAAATTCAAAATCTTCATTTTTTACACTCGCATGTTCTTGTAGAACCAGTTTGTGAATTTTTACAAGGGGTAAAAGGAGAAAAATCTTCCTAAAATTTGTAACCCAATTTCTCTCAAGTACGTAAATACCTCATATGTGTATGTCAAGTGTTCGGCAGGCGCACTAGAGGGCTCAGAAGGGAAGGAGCGACAATAGGATTTTGGAGAGTGAGTTTTTCTGAAATGGTTTTTGGGGGGCATGTCACATTTAAGAAGCCCCTATGTGCCAGACCAGCAAGTAAACCCCCACATGGCATACTATTTTGGAAACTACACCCCTCAAGGAACGTAACAAGGGGTCCAGTGAGCCTTAACACCCCACAGGTGTTTGACGACTTTTAGTTAAAGTTGGATGTGTAAATGAAGTTTTATTTTTTTCTCACTAAAATGCAGTTTTTTCCCCAAATTTTACATTTCTACAAGGGGTAATTTTTAACCCCATTTCTTCTGAGTATGGAAATACCCCATGTGTGGACATCAAGTGCTCTGCTGGCGCACTACAATGCTCAGAAGAAAAGGAGCGCCATTGAGCTTATGGAGAGAGAATTTGGTTGAAATAGAAGTCAGGGGCCATGTGCGTTTACAAAGCCCCCCGTGGAGCCAGAACAATGGACCTCCCACATGTGACCCCATTTTGGAAACTACATCCCCCACAGAATTTAATAAAGGGTGCAGTGAGCATTTAAACTTCACTGGTATTTGACAAATCCTTGGAACAGTGGGCTGTGCAAATGAAAAATTTAATTTTTCATTTTCATGGACCACTGTTCCAAAAATCTGTCAGTCACCTGTGGGGCGTAAATGCTCACTGCACCCCTTATTACATTACGTGAGGGGTGTAGTTTCCAAAATGGGGTCACATGTGGGGGGGGGTCCATTGTTCTGGCACTATGGGGGCTTTGTAAACACACGTGGCTTTCAATTTCGGACACAATTTCTCTCCAAAATCCCAATGGCGCTCCTTCTCTTCTGAGCATCGTAGTTCACCCGCAGAGCACTTTACACGCACATATGGGATATTTTCTTTCTCAGAAGAAATGTGGTTACAAATTTTGTGGGGATTTTTTCCTATTTTCCCTTGTGAAAATGAAAAATTTAGGGTAACACCAGCATTTTAGTGAAAAAAATTTTCCCATCCAACTTTAACGAAAATTCGTCAAACACCTGTGGGGTGTTCAGGCTCACTATACCCCTTTTTACGTTCCGTGAGGGGTGTAGTTTACAAAATGGGGTCACATGTGGGTATCTATTTTTTTGTGTTTATACCAGAACCACTGTAAAATCAGCCACCCCTGTGCAAATCACCAATTTAGACCTCAAATGTACATAGGGCGCTCTCACTCTTGAGCCTTGTTGTGCGTCTGCAGAGCATTTTACGCCCACATATGGGGTATTTCCGTACTCAGGAGAAATTGTGTTACAAATGTTGTGGCTTTTTTTCCTTTTACCTCTTGTGAAAATAAAAAGTATGGGGCAACACCAGCATGTTAGTGTAAAAAAAATTTTTTTACACTAACCGGCTGATGTAGACCCCAACTTTTCCTTTTCATAAGGGGTAAAAGGAGAAAAAGCCCCCAAAATTTGTAACACGATTTTTCCTGAGTATGGAAATTCCCCATATGTGGCCCTAAACTGTTTCCTTGAAATACGACAGGGCTCCGAAGTGAGAGAGCACCATGCGCATTTGAGGACTAAATTAGGGATTGCATAGGGGTGGACATAGGGGTATTCTACGCCAGTGATTCCCAAACAGGGTGCCTCCAGCTGTTACTAAACTCCCAGCTTGCCTGGACAGTCAGTGGCTGTCCGGAAATGCTGTGAGTTGTTGTTTTGCAACAGCTGGAGGCTCTGTTTTGGAAACACTGCCGTACGATACATTTTTTTTTTATTGGGGGGGGGGGAGAGTGTAAGGGGGTGTATATGTAGTGTTTTATCTTTTATTATGTGTTAGTGTAGTGTAGTGTAGTGTTTTTAGGGTACTTTCGCACTGGCAGGTTACGGTGAGTTTCCCGCTAGGAGTTTGTGCTGCGGCAGAAAATTTGCCGCAGCTCAAACTTGAAGCAGGAAACTTACTGTAAACCTGCCCGTGTGAATGTACCCTGTACATTCACATGGGGGGGGGGGGGCAAACCTCCAGCTGTTGCAAAACTACAACTCCCAGCATGTACTGACAGACCGTGCATGCTGGGACTTGCATTTTTGCAACAGCTGGAGGCACACTGGTTGGAAAACCTTCAGTTAGGTTCTGTTACCCAATTCAGTATTTTCCAACCAGGGTGCCTCCAGCTGTTGCAAAACTACAACTCCCAGCATGTACTGATCGCCGAAGTGCATGCTGGGAAATGTAGTTATGCAACAGCTGGAGGTACGCAACTACAAATCCCAGCATACCGAGACAGCTGTTTGGGCATGCTGGGATTTGCAGTTTTGCAACATCTGGAGGGCTACAGTTTAGAGACCAGTGCACAGTGATTTCCAAACTGTGGCCCTCCAGATGTTGCAAAACTACAAATCCCAGCATACCCAGACAGCAATTGGCAGCCGGGCATGCTGGGAGTTGTAGTTTTGCAACAGCTGGAGGCACACAGCTACAACTCCCAGCATGCCCAGACAGCCATTTGCAGCCAGGCATGCTGGGAGTTGTAGTTTTGCAACATCTGGAGGACCACTGTTTGGAGACCACTGTGTAGTGGTCTCCAAACTGTGATCCTCCAGATGTTGCAAAACTACAAATCCCAGCATGCCCAGACAGCAATCTCTCTGGGCATTCTCGGAGTTGTAATTTTGCAACAGCTGGAGGCGCACAGCTACAACTCCCAGCATGCCCAGCCAGCCATTTGCAGCCGGGCATGCTGGGAGTTGTAGTTTTGCAACAGCTGGAGGCACACAGCTACAACTCCCAGCATGCCCAGCCAGCCATTTGCAGCCAGGCATGCTGGGAGTTGTAGTTTTGCAACAGCTAGAGGCACACAGATACAACTCCCAGAATGCCCAGACAGCCATTTGCAGCCAGGCATGCTGGGAGTTGTAGTTTTGCAACATCTGGAGGACCACTGTTTGGAGACCACTACACAGTGGTCTCCAAACAGTGGTCCTCCAGATGTTGCAAAACTACAACTCCCAGCATGCCCAGACTGTCTGGACATGCTGGGAGTTGTAGTTTTGCATCGTCTTGAGGGCCACTGTCGACCACTCACTGGCCAGTTAGATCCCTCCGCAGCCTGCCGGATCCCCACTCATCCGGAGCCGCCACCGGGTAAGCTACGACTTTCCCTTCTCTCTCACCCCGCTCTCCCCGGACTTCCACATGTGGGCGGAGGTCCGGCAGCGGCGACGGTGGGTGCGTGGCAATGGCGGGGGCACTTGCCCCCGCCATCGCCATGCACTTGCCATCGCCGCTGCCGGACCTTCGGATCGCCACGCACCCGCCACACACCCCCCGCCACCCCCTGCACACCCGATCGCTGATCGGGTTAATCAAACGGGATCCCGGGGTGTCGGGCGGGAGTGGTCTCCCGCGGACACCCCAGGACTTTAGCTAATTAACCCGATCAGCGCTGCGGGAGCGTGCACTTAACGAACGCTGCCTTTATACGGTGGAATGCGCATAGTTATCGCTTTATCCGCCATATAAATGAATCGTTCTGCGCAAAGGGATGAAGGCGAACTTCTCACCTGCCGGAAACAACCGGAGTTCTGCCCCCGGGATGCAGCAGCAGCTGCAAATATGTGAACAAAGGGTATACCTGTCGTTCTGCGTGAGCGCACTTCAGCAGCCGACAAGTATACCCGTCGTTTTGCGTTAAGGGGTTAATAGACAGATCGCAACAGGTGTCAGAACAGGTGTCAGAAATTACACTCGCTGTCTATTAATGCAGGTACTACAGCTCCCAGCATTGAGCAGAGTGTGCTCCATTTTGGGAGTAGTAGTACCTGCAGGTAAGAACAGATCACAGCGGGTATCACTACTGACACCCAATGTGATTGTCCTGTCTATTGCAGAGATGTGGAGTGGCTCTATACAGCGCTCGCATCCCTGCACTATACTCCTGCCAGTGATGTGAATAGAACATCACTCTATTCATCTGGCCAATCCCCACTCTGGGGGGAAAATATGAATGAGTGATGTTCTCTGGCCATCACTGGCTGGAGTACAGAGCAGAGATGCGAGCACTGTATAGAGCCGCTCTGCATCTATGCTATATTATGGACAATTGCATAAGGTGTCACGACTGACAGCCGGGGCGATATGTCTATTAGTACAGGTACTACTACTCCCATCATGGAACAGTGTTTTCCATGCTGGGAGTAGTAGTACAACCTCCAAAATGTAAAAAATAGAGAAAAGTGAAACACACACACTATTAAAAAAATTTATTAAAATTTCGTTATAAAAAATATAAATTTCGGCAAATACATATTTTTTCCATCACTACTGCATTTTTTTTTTTTTTTTTTTGGTACCTTACAAATTTTGGGTGCAAAAAAAAAAATAAAAAAAAAAGCCAGAGGGGCCAAAAAATGCAATTTCCACTCAAATGCAAAAAACGCCAGAAACGCAGGAAAAAAAAACCAAACACAGGAAAATGCTGTGGCGTTTTTTCTGGCGTTTTTTTCTGGCGTTTTTTTCTGGCGTTTTTTTGGGCCACAAAAAAAAACAAGTACAAATTTTGCCTAAGTTAGCATAGCATCATTATTTCCTTTCACAGCTGTACCGTTTCCAGTGCAACATAGCACTGCCCTCTTTACTGTCTTTGCAAAGATCAGGATTCAGCTGTGCCCGCGGCTGTTCATCCTTGAGCATAGCGGATGCTGTGCAGTAGATATATGTCGTATATGTGTATACATCGCTGCATTACTGTAACCCGGTGCTAAACTGTGTGTTACAGTATGTGCCAGACCAGCAAGTAAAGAGTTAACTGGTTATCTCTTTATGCAGTATCCCCTTGGTACACTCCTCTGCCCACCAGGCTCTGCCCTATGCAGGGCGAATGCGATCTGCTACACCCACTTACTGAGGAGCAGAGATCTCCACAAACAACACCACAACAGTGACTGCCTGACCAGAACCTGCTCTGTATCTGCTACATGCTGAAGGGGTAGGACTTGTGGTGATGTCACAATCATATGAACAGTACATGTGGGGGCGAAGCTCAGCAGTGAATGATAAAAGAGAATATCGGTGAAGGATCTGTGATAATGATCATCATGTGATAGGAGTGAGCAGAGCGAATCAAGAGTTAAAATAATAATAATAATTGAGGGGAGTTCAGATGTTTCCTGTGTAGGGCCGAGCCAGGTGGGCAGAAGAGTGTACCAAGGAGCTGGGAACACCCCCAGTGCACCAAATCACTTAATTAGCATATTTAGATTTTCAAGAACGGGTCAACGTAGAAAAAAATGTCAGAAAGGGTTGGAATCCGCATACCCCATACTATTACACTGTACTAGCAGGTTAGTATGGGTGACTCATCTAGGTTGTGCATTTTCTAAGAATTAGTTTTATTAAATCTGGACCTATGCATGGTCTGAGCCACAGTATATGTTTCAATACCTTTTTGTACTGTTCCTTCTAGCAAGTCCAGCACTTTGCTACCAATACTTATATTGGAATATCGTTTTGGAACAAGAAAAAGTGAAAACATATTAGAACATTTCTATTGACTTCATTTTTAGCTTGGACATAATAATGCAAATGTTAGATAGCTATAGGGTTAAAAAAAAATCACAATTAGAGTACGTTCACATGGACGGATCCGCAGCGTATTTTATACTGCGGATCCACCGATGATGGACCCCTACATTGTGCCTCCATCAGTGCTTCCTCATAGTGGCAATGCGCCGATATGAGCAGACACGCTGCGATGTGCGAGTCGCCGTGCTCATGTGCAGTGTACTCGCTCACATAGCGGCCGCTCCCCCTGCTTCCTGAGCTAGGCCGAGAGCAGCCGCGATGTGTGCGAGTATACTGCGCATGCATGTGGCAAACCACACATTTTAGTGTGTCTGCTCATAGCTTATACTTTATTGCCCGCCAGGGGACTTTTATAAGCAGTTTTTTTTATTTCTAACAGAGATTAATGTCATGTGGGATATGGTGGTGGGGGGGGGGTAATTAGATCTCTAGGTATGCACAGCGAAACTGATTAAATGCCACAGCACTTAAACAGTTAAAGGAGAACTCCGGAATAGGAAAATTATCGTTCATACTGCCGGCAGTAAAAAAAATAAACAGGTACTGTACATACCTTCCTTCGCTCCCCCGGTGCCTCCGGTAACCGGCTCCAGCCTCCACTGCGACCCTCTTCCTGGTTGCCAGTGGTCGGCGAGTGATACTGCACTCAGCCAATCACCGGCCGCAGCGAAGCCGGTCGGGAGTGCAGTATGACTCGCCGACCACCGGCAACCAGGAAGAGGATCGCGGCGGAGGCCGGAGCTGGTTCCCGGAGGCACTGGGGGAGCAAAGGAAGGTTTGTACCTGTTTATTTTTTTACTCCCGGCAGTATGGACGATAATTTTCCTATTCCGGAGTTCTCCTTTAAATGATTGAGTGATCTCCGGTGCCTGTTATTGTGGCGGTTGTTAGCTGCAGATAGCAGCCAGTACCTGCAGGGTATGACAGAGGCTTGGCTCCCGCGCGCATCATGCTCCCTCACCCCTATCTGTGATGTACATTGTGGTTTGGAAAGGGCTGACAAAAACCTAGGTGTCAGAACAAAATTCTCAATCGCCATGGCGACCTGGTGCCTTGAATTTGTTGAACTCTTTTCAATTGGTAATGTTCCAAACACTTAGAGCTAGCGCCGGGAGCTTGTGACGTCATAGCCCCGCCCCTCATAGTAACATAGTAACGTAGTTCATAAGGTTGAAAAAAGACCAGAGTCCATCATGTTCAACATATAACCCTAATGAGTCCCTACCGAGTTGAGTTGATCCAGAGGAAGGCAAAAAAATATAAAAATACTAGAGGTAAAAATTCCTTCCCGACTCCAAATATGGCAGTCAGAATAAATCCCTGGATCAACGTTCTGCCCCTATAAATCTAGTATACATATAGCCATCACACCCCCTACCATAGACTTGCATTGAGGGGGTGGGGCGTGACATCATGGGGGGGTGGGACAATGAAGTCACGAGCTCCGGGCGCCGGCTCTAAGCATTCAGAACATTTTGTTCCAAACGCTGAGCAGTGGAGTTCCATTTTAAGAGTAGGGTCACATGTGCTGTATTTTGCTGCAGCTGATTTTGCTACCTATTGACTTTAATGGGTAGGAAAATACACAGCAAAGTACGAAACATGTTACCCTACCCTTCCTGTTTTTGCACAGTAGCCCTTTGCTGCCTTTGTTCACACCTGCATGGGACAGTGGTGTTTGCTTTACCAAGTGCAAGAGGGATGTGCCCAATTTTTTGGTTTTCCAGTTAATAATTTTTGTGCATACTGTGGAAGTTACATAAAGGAGTAGCTTGCGGTGCTATGTTGCTAACCAGGCGGTACTTCACTGTTTTTGCTGCTCCAGGAATAACAGAAACAGAGTAGCTTGCAGTGCTATGGTGTGTAATTAAAGGAGTATTCCAGCGCAAAATAACTTATCCCCTATCCAAAGAATATGGAATATGTCATAGATCGCGGGGGGTTCGAGCGCTGGGACCCCCCGGGATCTCCTGAACGGGGCCGCGGCAGTCTGCAGGAAGTGAAGTTTCGTCCCCAGCAGAAAGCCGTGGCATCTCTATGGGGTACATGGAGGGGGCGTGTCTTCCACCGCATCATGCGGGGACGGAACACCCCCTTTCCAGCATACTGCTGCTGCCCCATCCAGGAGATCGCGAGGGCCCCAGCACTCGGACCCCCCGCGATCTATAACTTATCCCCTATCCTTCGGATAGGGGATAAGTTATATTGCACGACAGATGTCCTTTAACTCTAATTAAAGTCAATGGGAAAGGCAAATTGCATAAAACAGCAGTTTCAGTAGTTTTTGGCAAGCTGAACAAATCCAGCAGCTGCAGTCAGCCTGGAGAGGGTTGGAGTGCTATAGTCAGGTATACACATGTCACAATGACCATATACATGGGCATATTAAAATGATAAATGATATCAAACTAGACTTTAGAAACATGTGTGACTGTAATATGTTTCTCATTCAGCCATCATAAGACATCATATCACTAATTTAAGCACACACAACTTTTTCCTGAAATGTTAATATTTGTTTGTTTTACAAATATAAATTGTATTACAACTATGTTAATAATAAAACATAAATAACGATCAGGTAAAATTTGATCACAATTACTGATTTACGAGAATATGGAGGTGTAAGGACCACTGTAGGTTTACATCCTGGATTGGACAAGCCAGAATCCAGACCTGAATCTAATGGAACTGTTCTGCAGATGAGAATGTGGTAAAATTGATGCAGACCATTTTACTTGAACATTAAAGTGTTACTGTCAGTTTAATGTCATTTTTTTATGACAGTGCCACTTTAAACAGTGCTTTCTGTTGATCAGTGTCATCATCAGTGCCAAGGCATATTCAATCCAATATGATTATCCAGAAAAACCTTTAAAAAAAATCTATTTAATTTACACTGTACCTGTTATAATGATCAGAATTTTAACGGTTATGTATGTTTTAGAATCTAACAGTGGTATATGATAAAATGTATGTATATCCATGGGTGATCAAAGGTAGTAAAGAGAGCATGCTCATTCAGTTTTCAGTTACCCCTTTGCTTTACTGTGTTTCCCTGACAGCCGCTCCAATCCCCTCTTTGCAAAAATAAATTATGGGTGATATTATAGCAAAAAAAACTATCGCTGTGCATAGGAACTAATATAATGTTATCCTTCTATTTACAGGAAAAAGGCAGACGGTAAACATAAATATGAGAAGGGATATTTCATTATTGTTTCGACTTACTAACAAAGCAGTTTTGTGTAATTATCATGAATACTACTAGTTGTCTGTAGTGTGGAATGCTCTCAGTAAAGTTATAAGGCACATTTAGCAAGAAAACAATAGGTTTGGTATGGGACCCATGTGAAAACATATATCTAATCCTTATTGAGGACTCATTTATTATGTCAGTCATGTTTATTATGCACTACACTTGATATTAAAACACAAGTTATGCCAATATAAAAACTATTGACTGTAGCAAAGAAATATGATATTTCCTGCTGAACTTATAGTATGTTTGCTCTAGCCTATCATTTTTACATCATAATGCATCTTTCTCTGTACATGAATGGATTGTATTGCAAGTGAGTTGGTTTATTATAAATGCAACAGGTGAACAGCTGGTGTTGCCCTGATTGAACGGTTATCAATTACACTAAATCTGGCTAGTAAAATAATCACACCACTGGACATCAATTTATCATGTCATCCCTTTAAGTACATCTCTGCATGTCACAACCATTTCTTGTAAGTGAAAAAGGAACCAATACTTTTCCTGCACATTAGAACCAAAAGAGATCCATCAACAGAGGGATTCCTAGATAACACCAGACGTATGAATGGTCACATTTAACTCAATTCAGGGTTTCCACATTTCACAGACAGTCCTGTACATTCTATGTGTATCTACAGATTATTGTAGATTTTACATTAAACTACGGGTACATTTCTATATAATGTGGCTGGTAAACAGATTCATAACAGAAACTTTCAAATATGATGCAAAATACAACTGAACAGCAAAATCAGGTAAAGCAAAAATGAAGTAGATCAGCACTCACCGTGATATATGTGGATCTGGGTAGTATGGCAGAGCTGTGCAAGGCGAAGGTTCACAATTCATTTCCTTCAGCTTGTTTTGATATAAATAGAGAAATAAATATCTAGTAGAGATTTACATGTAGATATAAAGTACGAACACCTCAACTATAGTGACAACTGGCAGAAGTGATAAAACTTTTTGACATCTGTCAATAGGCGGGACTTATATTGGATGAGCCAATGAAATCTTCCAAGTGACAGAGGCATTGAGTCCTTCAAACTGGGCATCTTCATTTATTTATTTGTTTTGCTTGGTGCTTGAGCCAGTTTTGGCACACACGATAGGCTTCTTGCTTGTAGCATATGCAAAGCTGACCTGTTATTGGCCAACTTGTGGCAGCGTGTGAGTTTTAATTTAGAATTTCTTGGTTGTTACCATTGATTGGTTTGCACATTATGACTGTTCTTCCTGTGCTGCCCTGTCTTTGTGGATTTCTGTTTGGGCTCAGATAATGCAGAAGCCTACATTGTATATAGAAAAATATTCAGGGGAATTTTGTACGTCTTCAGTACACACCAACAATCTTGTGGCAAGGCTGTCGATTTAGGGAAATTCCTTCACATCAAATAAAGTGATCCAAGATCATCTTGTCATTGCACACTTTGTGGTGATATATCCATAAGACGAATGCTATAATTCTCCACAGTGATATAATACCATTAGAGAGATCCGATCTGTGATCAATTAAAAATAAATAGTTGTAAAATTGTCAGCATAAACAACAATAAATAAAGAAATAATGAAAGTATTAAAATGGCACTCACTTGCTGATGGCTGTTTTTCTGTATATAGCATTATATGTAGCAGAGAGCTGCAGTAACGATCACTGTGCCTCCTCTTACTTGGTTCCTACAGAGACTCCCACCCAAACATTGTACTGTAAGCTGATATGGGTTTTGTGGTTTTGTAGAATGAAGGAAATATGAATCAGGTTCTAATTTAAAACCAATTCCAAGAAGAAAAATTAGAGTTAGGGTAGCTATGCAACTAGAGTGCTGTACGCCTAAGCACAAGATATGACCCAGTGCTGAAATACCTACAGTGTACCTTTATAATGAAAACATCAGCATAAATGCCACACTTATGAGACACACTCAGATACTGTGTATCATTTATGTCTTGTAGAAAGTGCCATGTGGATATTCTTTAACTCTGCTGTGTATGTGCCAGAGTGGTCAGAATGCTATTTAAAACTTGACATTCTCCACCCACAGACTGCTTGATAGTCCTGAACATCTGTGAATTGTGAATCCTGTAAACTTGAAGTCTTGAATGTCCGCCAACTTAAATTCTTTGGATAACAGCATGGGTAAATTATAAGACAATGAGGGGTACACAAAAGAGATCGGTTTCAACATTAATTATAGATCCGTTAATTGATTTAGCATCTGTTATACACAGATAGCTTTTCCTATTTATTAAGCACTTAAAACACTACACATATTTCCTATGTCAATGTATGCAATCTTACAAACTTACAGTATATCTCATAAGTAATATATGTAACCCCATAATGACCCTAATAATAAAAAGTTATGTTTTTTTTGTTGTATTAGCTGTGTATGTCTAAAAAAAATAAGATACAGGCAATCAATCTTCATCAAGATGCAACTTTAGAAGACAATCATTGGCCACAGCAGTGAAGTCCTATCTATAATAAAAATGATACTGTGTGAAGAGCGTGTGTGTATGTTGGTTAAATATATCCCTTGGTCAGAACTCAATGTATGCAATTATATAAATCCACAGGGTTTATCATGACAAACTTTTTAATAGCATTTCACAGAAAAACGCAACAAAGATATTTTTACTCACAATTCAGATGTCCCAATTCTTCATTTTTTTTAACTTTTGTAATTAATAAATGTAAGGATTTGGGTATAAAAATGCTGCAGCTGTAATTGTAACAGACCCGGCCACTGTTCACTCTGGACTTGACATTCTGTGGATCCACCTTCTTGCGTGAATCGTTACGTTTATAAACAACAAAAATGCAATAAACAAATGTAAAGATCTTACTGTAACTGCAGAGGAGAGGTGGATCCGCTGTCCTGTGTGGACTATGACTGAACCGTACCAGGGAGAGGAGTCTAAGGTGCTGCTGGTTTTCACCAGAGCCCGGCACAAAGCGGAATGGACTTGCAGCGGCAGGCGACACCCAGGTCACTACCCCTGGCACGATCCATCCACACAGGTTGCCCAGATGATGCTTGGCACAGAAGAAGGTGAAGTCAGGCGAAGCATGGGTCAGGAGGCAGGCAGAAAATTAGCGTAGTCAGGTCACAGGCACAAAGTCAGGAGGCAGGTGGCAAAGGAGCATAGTCAGGTCACAGGCACAAGGTCAGGATGCAGGCGGTAAAGGAGCATGGTCAGGTCACAAGCAAAGGGTCAGGAACACTATATGGCACACACAAGGTAACGCAGGGCACCAATTAAGGGCGAACTGGCCCTTTAAATCTAGCAACGCCGGCGCGCAGTAGCAGAGGACCAGAGAGGCCGGGGACAGAGGAAGGTAAGGGGATGCCCGGGCTTGCATGCGCGAGCACCCTGTATAGTGAGTCCAGGCGCCAACAGGAGGACTAGAAGGGGTGCACTCACAGCCGGAGCATTGCTCATGGTTACATCTGGGACACACGTGCGGGTGCGTCCCGTATCGTGAGTCCCGGAGCCAGGGAGGGGGCAATGCTCACGGCCAGAATGAATGGCCGGAGTGCTGCCCCTAACAGTACCCCCACCTTGACTGAGAGAAAGCTTCTTCAGCCTCAGGAGAGCAATTCTTGCTGTTACTATTCTTTTTGGTAAGGGCTACTATTGGAGCTACTACGGAAGAAAAATGGAATTAATTGACAGTAGTAGTTGGCAAACCCCAAGAATCATTGAATTGCCCAAAGTCCAGAAGGGCAAGGCCAGTCCAGGATGGCTGAAAGCTTAGAAGCATCCATCTGTAGTCCGTGATGGGAAACAATATATCCGAGAAAAGGTAGACTTGTTCTCTCAAAGAGATATTTCTCCAACTTGGCAAACAATTCTCCCGGAGACGCTGCAGGACTTGGCGAACATGAACACGATGTAGTTCTAAATTGGGAGAGAAAATCAGGATATCATCCAGGTAGACTACCACACAGGTATACAAAAGATCGCGAAAGATGTAATTAACAAATTCTTGGAAGACTGCGGGAGCATTACAAAGACCGAAAGGCATAACCAGCTACTCAAAATGGCTGTCTTGGGTGTTAAATGCCATTTTCCATTCATTACCTTCTCGGAAGCGAACTAAATTGTATGCCCCTCGGAGGTCCAATTTAGCGAAGATTCTGGCCCTACGTAGACGATCAAAGAGTTCTGAGATCAGAGGCAAAGGATAGAGATATTTGATATTGATTTTATTTAGTCCCTGAGAGTCAATGCAAGGACGAAGAGAGCCATCTTTTTTTCCAACAAAGAAGAATCCAGCCCCAGCAGGAGAGTAGGATTTTGGGATAAAACCCTTTTGAAGATTTCCTTGAATATATTTTTCCATAGCTTGTGTCTCAGGTACATCTTCCCCGAGGAGATGTAGTTCCTGGTTGAAGGTCAATGGGATAATCATAAGGGCGATGTGGTGGAAGAGTCTCTGCTTGTTTTTCACAGAATACATCTGCAAAGTCACGATAAGGGGAAGGAATACTAGACTTAATGGGAGGCGAGGAAACAATCTTAGGCAGAATGGACTCAAGACAGGGACCTTGACAAAAAACTCCCCAACAAGAAACTTCTCCTGAATTCCAATCAAATTGAGGAGAGTGAAGCTGTAGCCAAGGAAGTCCCAGAAGAAGTGCAGAAGTACAATGGGGAAGTTCTAATAACTGTATCTTCTCCTTGTGTAACACTCCTCCTTGCACGAAGAGAGGTTCCGTGCGAAAAAGGACCTTACACTTCAGGTGCTCCCGTTTAAAAGAAGAAATAAACAGAGGCTCGATAAGATGAGACACTGGTAAACGATGTTTCTGAACCAGAGAGGCATCAATAAAATTTCCGGCAGAACCAGAATCGAGGAAGGCTGTAGCGAGGAATGAAGACTTCATAGGAGTAAGAAGATGAACAGGCATGGTCAAACGTGGAGAGGAACTATTCTCACCCATGGATGCCTCTCCTACAGGCCCTAGGTGCGAGCATTTCCCGGACGCTGAGGACGAGTGCACTATTTTAGGAAGTGTTCAGGACTAGCACAATAAAGGCATAAGTTCTCAGCATGTCTACGGGTTCTTTCTTGAGAAGAAAGTCTAATGCGGTCCACCTGCATGGGCTCTTCTGCAGGTGGAGTGGAAGATGATTGTAGAGGATGTTAAAAAACGGGGCCAAACGGGAACAACATCATGACTGGAGTGGTTCACTATCACGTCGAAGCTCATCTTGTCTCTCCGAAAACCGTACATTAATACGTGTAGTCAGGTTGATGAGATCAGTCAGGGAAGAAGGAAGATCTTGAGCCGCCAAGGCATCCTTGATCCCACTAGAGAGGCCCTTTTAAAAAGTAGCGCACAAAGCCTCATTATTCCAGGCCAGTTCAGAGGCCAAGATGCGGAATTGTACTGCATATTCTCCCAACAAAGAGTTTCCTTGAGAGAGATTCAGTAAAGCTGTCTCCACTGAAGAAGCTTGGGCCGGTCCTCAAATACGTTACGGAATTCAGCAAGGAAAGTCTGGAGATTTGAGGACAGAGGATCATTGCGGTCCCAGAGCGTGGTAGCCCAGGCCAAGGCTTTCCTGGAAAGAAGGCTGATGACAAACGCCACTTTGGCACGTTCAGTGGGAAACTGTTCTGCTTGGAGTTCAAGATACATGAAACACTGAGTAATGAAGCTTCTTGCACAACTTCAGATCTCCATCATACTTGGTAGGCAGAGAAAAATGAATCTTAGAACCAGCTTAAACAACGGGAGCAGGAGTTGCGGAGGGTCCAGCCAGCAGAGGTTGAGGTTGTTGCGATGCGGCCAGAGCGTTGCTCATAGTTACACCTGGGACACGAGTGCGGGTGCATCCCACACCGCGAGTTTCAGGGAGGGGGCAGTGCTCACAGCCAGAATGAATGGCCGGAGCGCTGCCCCTAACAACAAAGAATTGAAAAATGCCTGGAAAATGCCATAAAAAACTTTCCCATCATGAACAGTGGTCATTAAAGGGGTTCTCGGGTGCTTACACATCTTTTCCCCTATCCAAAGCTATCCCCCGTGTGCCAGCTATCACGCCCACTTCCGTAGGCTTGCATTGAGGGGCGGAGGCGTGACATCACACGACGCCGGCCCGGTGGTCGCCTGTAATCAGTCCCGGAGCGAACACGCTCTGGGGACTGATTACAAACGGGGTGCCGCGTGCATGATCCCGGGGGTCCCCAGCGGCGGGACTCCCGCGATCAGGCATCTTATCCCCTATCCTTTGGATAGGGGAAAAGATGTGTAAGCACCGGAGAACCCCTTTAATTGGCTGCCACACTTATCTGTTGAGTACAAAGTGTCATCACTGTGTCCAAAGAAATAAAGGTAGGCTGGGGACAAAAATCATCAGTGTGGGACAGATGGGAGATTTCAGTGGTATACAGTTATTTTTGGCACATGCAGCTGTAGCCACATCAGCAGTTCCCTTTTTATGTATTTTTTGTTTCTGAAAGGCAGGGACGAGATCTGATTAATCGTATTTGATATTACTGCACATTGACATTACTGAGTCTTTATAGAGATATGTGGCTTCACATTGACCCTCGCAGTCTTGATAATATGTGAATCTTTGCCTTGATCATGAAGAAATAATGCTTAGACTTTTCAGTACTAAAGGACAGGCCATCACTGAAATTTTATTAGTCACCAGCAGTACATCATTCAATATCGCAACAAATCAGACATTCTTACATAAGACTAGTTTTGTACATTTGTTCTCTGTGCCATTAATTTACCATACAGGGACATCACACACCATTACTTATCCCTTTACTGTTTATAATCCCTGTACTGTGAGAACGCTATGGCCCAGATTTATCAAACTGTGTGAGAAAATGGGAAAAAGAGAAATATGTGTGCAGCTCACAACCAAAAAGTCTGACGTATATGTGGTTAAAAGGGTCGATCCCCACTGACCAAATATAGGAAAAATAAAATGAATTGTATTAACCACACCTTAAGGACCTCCCCATACTAGATGGTACACAATGATGATAATTGGAGACAGTTTGTATGAGACAAATGTATAAGATTTATTACACAATCAAAAGACAATTAATCATATATAAAATATGCATGGAAAAGAGCAAGTAAAAATATAAAATATAATAATTGGAATATTGCATTACTTGATTATATATTTACCATTGGGCCCTAACGGTGAAAATAGAACACTGCCAGTAATGATTAAAACACTTTTGTAATGATGGTATTAACTGTGAATCCGGCAATTTTGATACTCTGGCACTTTAAAATGCTCTGGGAATTTGAAATAGTTCAGCATATGATGTTAAACGATGAATATATCATAGATATTGTTCAGTCTCTCTCAGATGACTATAATTGGCCACCTACAGTGTATTATATTGTAGTATCTCACCGGGTCTCCGGCTGCTGGTCCCGTGCTGCGACGGACTGAGAATGAAGTCAGGTTTTAAGTACCCTGAAACGCGTTTAGAGCCTTGTGTAATCTGAATATAGCACTAAAAAAGACACACTGCTATTTGTTTACAATTTACATCAAAGCCGGCTTGAATGAACTGAAGCGATCCGCCTACCACAACTCGGTCTCCGTTCCATACATCAGGTACGCTGGTTGCCTGTCTGTCAGATCCTCGTACATCAACTATTGGTCTGCATTTGGGAGCATTGAATTACCAAGCCACGAGTTCCACCTGCTGGAGCCTCCTGCCGGAGCCCGAGTCCGGAGCTGACTCGTGAGTAACCGTCCCATATGGCGCATACAGAACCCGCAATTGCAGACATCCAGAGGACTTCAGCGCCCGCACCATTTCAACAGCCGCAGGACTTCATTCTCGGTCCATCAACGGTCAACACGGAACCAGCGGCCTGAGACCCGGTGAGATACAACAATATAATACACTGTAGGTGGCCAATTATAGTCATCTGAGAGACTGAACAATATCTATGATATATTCATCGTTTAACATCATATGCTGAACTATTTCAAATTGCCGAAGTATTTTAAAGTGCCGGAGTATCAAAATTGCCAGATTAACAGTTAATACCATCATTACAAAAGTGTTTTAATCATTACTAGCAGTGTTCTATTTTTACCGTTAGGGCCCAATGGTAAATATATAGTCAAGTAGTGCAACATTCCAATTATTATATTTTATATTCTTACTTGCTTTTTTCCATGCATATTTTATATATGATTAATTGTCTTATGATTGTGTAATAAATCTTATACATTTGTCTCATACAAACTGTCTCCAATTATCATCATTGTGTACCATCTAGTATGGTGAGGTCCTTGAGGTGTGGTTAAAGGGGTACTCCGGTGGTTAAGATTTTTGGCTATATTGCATCTTCTTTTAATGTTCATGTTTTTTGCAATTGACATGTATTATATGTCTGTGTAGCATGTGTCTTTTTTCTTGCCTGTTTGTGGGCCAGGAAGTTCTGTAGTTCTGTGTTGGATCTCTAACTGTTGTCCACAGGTTAGGATTAGGCTGTGGACAAGATGTCATAGCTTTTTTTTTTCTCTGTTCTTTCAGAACTGCATGACAGAGATAGGCCACGCCCCCTCATCTCCCCCTCCTGGAGGTTGCAGGTGTGCATGACAGCAAGAAGCTAGTACACATCTCCTCATCTCCCCTCCCCCTGCTCTGTCTTCTGAGGACGCAGGTCTGCACTGAAAGAAGACAGAGAAGATAAGAGTGTTATCTGAAGGGGAGGATAATAAAGTGCACAGGCTGGGGATGTATAGACTGCAGGGGAATAAATCTCGGACTGGGGATGATTTCTATTTGTGAAGGGGGGTGGGGGGACTCCTGAATGACACATGCTGGGAGTTGTAGTCCCTGTTATGTGTGTGTATGCTAGTGTTTTCAAACCAGTGTGCCTCTAGCTTTTGCAAAACTACAACTCCCAGCATTCCCTGACAGTCTTTGGGCATGTTGGGAGTTGTAGTCTTGCAACAGCTGGAGGCACGCTGATTGGGAAACACTGGCCTAGCCTATTCAATATATTACAAACAAAGTGCATTGTTTCCCAACCAGGGTGTCTTCAGCTGTTTCAAAACTACAACTCCCAGCATGCCCGGACAGCGTTGGCTGTCCAGGCATGCTGGTAGTAGTAGTATTGCAACACCTGGAGGCACCCTGGTTGGGAAACACTGGTGTATGCCCTTTAGAGGTGTGGTGAACTACAACCCCGAGGAGACTACACAGGCAGCATGCTGGTGGTATACCACAGACTGAAGACTTCCGAATGACACATGCTGGGAGTTGTAGTCCCTTTTGTGTGTGTATGCCAGTGTATCCCAACCATGGCTGTTTATATTAGTGTGCTGTGTATAAGGGGGCCGACCCAGGAAAACAGTAGAGTGGGTAAAGGGCGAAACCAAAAAAACAAAAAAAAAGGAGCCGCCCCAAACCAGCAAGGCATGTGGCATGCTGGGATTTGTAGTTTTCAGCACAGCAAGAAACAGGATATAGAAGCAAAGATAGGAAAACAAAGTGGGGGATAAAAAGACAACAAAGAACGGAAATAGAGTAGGCTAAACAACAAGAATAGAAATGAAACAAAACAAATAGGGTAAGTCACAAACGGAAAAACACGTTGACCACCGGAGTACCCCTTTAATACAATTAATTTAATTTTTCCTGTGTGAGAAAATAATTGGAGTGATTTTCCCATAGCACCCAATCACAGCTCAGCTAACGAGCTCTGGTAATGTGAAACCTGAGCTGTTATTGGCTGCTGTGGGAAAATCTCTCCACTTTTATTCTCACAGTTTGAGAAATCTGGGCCTATGTTCATTATTTCTGTACTGTGACATCACTTTGTGCTTTATCCTAGTAATGCCACATTTATTCCTAGTTCTGTGACATCACTGAGTGCATTGTTCTTATACTGTAACATCAGGGTGTGCAGTAACCATTTTCTTGTCTTCACAGTCTTTATTATCCATGTGATGTGACATCACAGTGTTTAATATGCTGTTTTGGCACATCACTTTTTTGCATTATTTTACATAGTAGTAACTCAATGTGACCATGATCAATGTGTGCCTCATCTGTGCACTGTGCCATTATTTGGGTCTGCTACAGTCTAGTGACATCACTTCAGGTATGTTTTTCAAATACCTTTACTTTACCTTCCATAATGCCAATAAAAGCATAAAAAAAAAAAAATAACCCTGTCAACACATATAGGCATATAGATTGGTTTGGACTCCAGTATATAGAATTACAATAAATGCAGTAGTAACAGAAAATTGCTGGTAGGATTTAGTGTGTAGGTTTGTTGCACACATCACAACTCAGCTCCGACACTTTGAAGCCACTGTACTTGGGTATCTTCAGACGCTCCCATAGAGACTGAATAGAGCTGCAGCGAGGGTTTGCAACCTCACGTTCCACTCTAAAAGGACACTCGGAACGCCATTCACAAAGTTGCGGATCAGGTAGTTATCCCCTATCCTGTGGATAGAGGATAACTTTGCAAGATGATAAAATGGTGCTGTAGAAGAGGTTTTACCATGTACACGGAGATCAAATATGTGTTTGTAACCTACAGTTTATCATGGGCACAACAAAATAAATTGTTGGAAAATGTGAATAAAAAAAAAAAAAAAAAAAAAAGCACTACATTGTTATCACAAAAGTAGCAGCCATAGACCTGTAACAGTTAAAGCGGGTGCTCCAGTTTAGGAAAATGTATCCCCTATGCAAAGGATAGAGGATAAGTGTCTGATGATGGTGGGCCCGACCGCTAGGTACCCTTGTGATCTCCTGGACAGTCTTCCGGCTCTCCTCGTGAACGAAGCGAGGGTTGGTATGTTCCCTCCATGTATCTCTGTAGGAGAGCCAAAGCGCTCTACTCGTGTATGCATAGATATACATGGAGGGGGTGAGTCGACCACCGCTTTGTGCGGCCGTCGACACGGATCCGTGCATGGGGAGAGCTGGCACACTGGGCAGGAGATCACGGGGGTCCCAGCGGTCGGATCTCTCGTAATCAGACACTTATCTCAAAAATGTATCCAAATCCTTTGGATAGGGGATACATTTTCCTTACCCCTTTAATGTGCACAGATAATTTAAGGAAATCTGTGCACAGTTTTGTATGTTTTATTTGTGTTTAACCCCTTAAGGACCGAGGTCATTTTGGCCTAAAGGACCAGATCATTTTTTGCACATCTGACCATTGTCACTTCAAGCATTAATAACTCTGGGATGCTTTTACTTATGAATTTGATTCTGAGATTGTTTTTTCATGCCTACTTTATTGTAGTGGTAAATTTTTGTCGATACTTGCACCATTTCTTGTTGAAAAATTCCCAAATTTCATGAAAAATTTGAAAATTTTGCATTTTTCTACATTTGAAGCTTTCTGCTTGTGAGGAAAATAGACATATCACATACATTATATATTGATTAACATATACAATATGTCTACTTTTTCTTTGCATCCTAAAGTTGACATTTTTTACTTTTGGAAGACATCAGAGGGCTTCAAAGTTCAGCAGCAATGTTTCACAAAAGTTTCAAAATCGGAATTTTTCAGGGACCAGTTCAGTTTTGAAGTGGATTTGAGGGGTCTTCATAATAGATATACCCCATAAATTACCCCATTATAAAAACTGCACCCCTCAAAGTATACAAAATGATATTCAGAATGTTTGTTAGCCCTTTAGGTGTTTCACAGGAATAGCAGCAATGTATTTTTTACACTGACATGTTCTTGTAGAATCAGTTTTTGAATTTTTACAAGGGGTAATAGGAGAAAATGCCCCCCAAAATGTGTAACCCAATTTCTGTCCAGTAAGTGCTCTATGGGTGCAGTAGAGGGCTCAGAGACAAATGAGCAACAATGGAATTTTGGAGAGTGAACTTTGCATGTCGCATTTAGGAAGCCTGTATGGTTCCATAACAGCAAAAAAAAAAAAACACATGGCATACTATTTTCGGAACTACACCCCTCAAGGAACATAACAAGGGTACAGTGAGCCTTAACACCGCACAGGTGTTTGACAACTTTTCTTTAAATTCGGATGTGTAAATAGAAAAAAAAATGTCACTAAAATGCAGTTTTTCGCCCAAATTTACAATTTTTACAAAAGGTAATAGGAGAAAATGCCCCACAAAATTTGTAACCCCATTTCTTCTGAGTATGAAATTAAAGGAGCCACATTTGGCTTTTTGAATGCAAATTTTGCTGAAATGGTTTTTGGGGGGCATGTCGCATTTAGGAAGCTCCTATGGTTCCATAACAGCAAAAAACAAACAAACACATGGCATACTATTTTGGAAACTACACTCCTCAAGGCACGTAACAAGGTGTACAGTGAGACTTAACACCCCACAGGTGTTTAATGACTTTTTAAAGTCGGATGTGTCCATTAAAAACAAAAAAATTTCACTAAAATGCAGTTTATTCCCCAAATTTAATATTTTTACAAGAGGTTATAGGAGAAAATGCCCCCCCCCAAAAAAAAAAAAATTGTAACCCCATTTCTTCTGAGTATGGAAATACCCCATATGTGGATGTAAAGTGCTCTGCGGGCGAACTACAATACTCAGAAGAAAAGGAGCTTTTGGAGAGAGAATTTGTTTGGAATGGAAGTCGGGGGCCATGTGCATTTACAAAGACCCCATGCTACCATAACAGTGGACCCCACGCCTACATGTGACCCCATTTTGGAAACTACACTCCTCACAGAATGTAATAAGGGGTGCAGTGAGCATTTACACCCCACTGGTGTCTGACAGACTTTTGGAACAGTGGGCTGTGCAAATGAAAAATTACATTTTTCATTTTCATGGACCACTGTTCCAAAAATCTGTCAGACACCTGTGTGGTGTAAATGCTCACTGCACCCCTTGCTGCATTCCTAGAGGGGTGTAGTTTCCATAATGGGGTCACATGCGGTGGGGGGTCCACTGTTCTGGCCCCATGGGTGCTTTGTAAACACACATGGCCTTCAATTTCAGCCAAATTCTCTCTCCAAAAGCCCAATGGCGCTCCTTCTCTTCTGAGCCCTGTAGTTCACACACAGAGCATTTACATCCACATATGGGGTATTTATATACTAAAGAAATGGTGTTACAAATTTTGGGGGCTTTTTTCCTATTACCCCTGTTGAAAATGAAAAATTTGGGATAGCACCAGCATTTTTGTGAAAAAATAAAGATTTGTAATTTTCACCGAAAATTCTTCAAACACTTGTGGGTAGTTAAGGCTCACTATACCCCTTGTTACGTTCCTTAAGGGGTGTAGTTTCCAAAATGGAGTCACATGTAGGTGTTTTTTTAATTTATTTTGCGTTTATGTCAGAACCGCTTTAACGATCAGCCACCCCTGTGCAAATCACCTCAAATGTACATGGCGCTCTCACTTTTGAGCCTTGTTGTGCGCCTGCGGAGCATTTTATGTCCACATATGAGGTATTTCTGTACTCAGGAGAAATTGTGTTACAAATTTTTGGGGTCTTTTTTTCCTTTTACTTTTTGTGAAAATAAAATAAATTCTTTTTACAAAAACATGCTGGAGTAAGCCCCAACTTTACCTTTTTATAATGAATAAAAGGAGAAAAAGCCCCTCAAAATTTGTTAGCCATTTTCTCGCGAGTACAGAAATACCTCATATGTGGCCCTAAACTGTTGCCTTGAAATACGACAGGGCTCCGAAGTGAGAGAGTGCCATGTGTATTTGAGGCCTAAATTAGGGATTTGCATAGGGGTGGACATAAGGTTATTCTATGCCAGTGATTCCCAAACAGGGTGCCTCCAGCTGTTGCAAAACTCCCAGCATGACTGGACAGTCAGTGGCTGTCTGGCAATACTGGGAGTTGCTGTTTTGCAGTGCCGTACTTGATGTTTTTCATTTTTATTGGGGGGGGGGGGGGGGGACTGTGTAGGGGTATGTGGCTGCATCTCAAACTTGCAGCGAGAAACTCGCTGTAATCCCCCGCCGGTGTGAATGTACCCTGTACAACAACCTCCATCTGTTGCAATACTACAACTCTCAGCATGCCCTTTGGCTGTCCATGCATGCTGGGGGTTGTAGTTATGCAACAGCTGGAGGCACATGGGTTGGTAAGCACTGAGTTAGGAAACAGACAATGTTTCCCAACCAGTGTGTCTCCAGTTGTTGCAAAACTACAACTCCCAGCATGCCCAGACAACAGAAGGGCATGCTGGGAGTAGTAGCTGGTGGAGAACAATTTGGAGACTACTGTGTAGTGGTGTCCAAACTGTAGCTCTCCAGGTGTTGCAAACTTCAACTCCAAGCATGCCCAGACTGCCCAGGCATGCTGGGAGTTGTAGTTCAGCAACATCTGAAGGGCCAGATGTTACAGAACTACAACTCCCAGCATGCCTGGACTGTCTGGGCATGCTGAGAGTTGTAGTTTTGTAACATCTGGAAGAGCACAGATTGGAGACCACTGCACAGTGGTCTCCAAACTGTGACCCTCCAGTTGTTGCAAATCTACAACTCCGCGCATGCCCGAACAGCCAAAGGCTGTCTGAGCATGCTGGGAGTTGTAGTTTTGAAACTCCTAGAAGCAGCAGTGAAGATCACTTTACAGTGATCTTCACTGCTGCCTCTGATGCTGCCGCTGCCTTCTCCACTTGCCTGCCGTCGTGCCTCCTACACTTGTGCCTGCCACCGCCCCGGTACCCCCCCCCCCCCCAGCTCTCGGGATCCTCTTCCTCACTCTGCCTGACTTCTAGGGGCGGGCAGAGCGGGGTAATTGAACTTTAACCCCCCTCCCCAGTCAGCTGAGACACTGTGATTGGTCCACAGGGACCAATCACAGTGATCGCTGACCAGGACCACAGATGGGGGGCTTGCAGAAGTTAACTGAATGACTTATATAAACGTCATGATGCGCGAACTACCAGCATGACATGAGGTTTAAATAAGTCATTCTGCGGGAAGGGGTTAAAAAAGCTGCCACAGTCTGGAGTCCTGGGGGGGGGGGTGTACAGCCTTAGCCAATCATAGTTCATCTCACACACTGAACTGCTCTGGGATTTGTGTAGCAGAGTGAAGGAGGAAGTTTTCCCCTGTATGGCTTCAGATGATGTCACGCCTGCTGGGAAACGCCCCTTCCCAGTCTGTGAATCTGAATGAGACTGAGCAGAAAATACAGAGCAATATCAAGGTAGAAAACTAAAAGATAATAAAAATAAAGGCAGAGGGTGGTTTATCATAATGGGGGCAGAGAACTGGGAGGATTATAACATTTAAATGGGCACTGTCACCAACTTTTTTTTTGATATGTTGTAGTACATATGTACTACAACATATCTCTAATATAGTTTCATTATTTTTTTATTATAAGGGTGTAATTTACATTTGAAATTGTAAATTTTCCTAGTGGCCGGCTGCAGCCTGACGTGACGTCACACCTGAAAAAGAACTGATTTTGGCCTGGCAATCAGTCCTTTTTCATTTAGGCTGCTCTCGCTCCCTGCCTGTCAATCAGACAGACGGGAGCGAGCGCATTGGCTCCCCGGCCACTGGCCGCCTCGTCGCCGCCGCTGTCCCTGCATGCCCGCTGATGGTAAGTATAACGGAGGGAACGGGGTATGCGGGCGGGGGGTTTGTGATGGAGGGAACGGGGTATGGCGGGGAGGGGGTTTGACGGAGGGAACGGGCTAGCGCCATAGCGCCGCATGGCACTAACTTATAGTTTATCTACACAGGGTGCCTCCAGCTGTTTCACTACTACAACTCCCAGCATGCCCTGACAGCCAATAGATGTCAGTGCAAGCTGGGAGTTATAGTGGTGAAACAGCTGGAGGCACCCTGTGTAGATAAACTAAGGGCGGAAGTCCCCCCCCCCCAGCAGGCATCAGTGACGTGGTGCCTGCTGGTGAAGTCTGCCTGGTAGTGAGCACACTACCAGGCAGAAAAAAAGTTATTTTTAATATAGTAAAAATTAAAATTTAAAGCAGGGAGGGGGTTAGGGATAGATTGACAATAGGCAGGGACAGAATTTTTTTTTTTTTCTTTAACAAGATCATGAGAGGTACTTTTTAACATACAAGGGCATGGACTTCACTAAACCTCTAGGAGCAAAATATTACCATTGTGTCCTTGAAGTCCTGAAAGTTGTGAGGTGAGGCCTCCCTGGATTGTAAATGTCTTCTGCCTGTAGTACATCCTAATGCCATATCTTCCCCATGTAAGCAACCGATGCACCCAACCAGCCTCCTGATGTAAAGAGGTCTGAATAAAATATAATTTGACCTATGGCTGCGCTGCTCTGTATGCAACCAGGTGTGATGCACTTTGTGTTTTGACGTGATGAAAACATGATTCATCAGGCCAGGCTACCTTCTTCTAATGCTTCATAGTCCTCAAGTGCAGATGTGTTCTAACATCTTCCATAAATACTTTTTGTAACATAGAGGCTTATTGGCACAGCAGAACATGAATGCTTTAGCCAGCAATGATGTAGAGAGGCTCTTTTCATCTTTTTCTTATTCTCTTTGACTTCAATGCTGTCTGCCAAACCTAATGCTGTCTGCAAATGCTGCCGATCAGTGAAGATCTACCATGTAATGTTCACCTTTTACCAACAGATGGCAGGCATCCTTACAAACTCTTACAGCCAAAAGCCCTAGCAGGTGAGATGCAGAGGAGTGAGTACACCCCAGTCCTTCAGTCCAACAGCAGTAATTTCACATAGGTATACTTTTTAGGGGAGATTTATCAAAACCTGTGCAGAGGCAAAGTTGCTGAGTTGCCCATAGCAACCGATCAGATCCCTTCTTTAATTTTTAACAAATATGAAAGAAGTGATCTGATTGGTTGCTATGAGCAACTGGGCAACTTTTCCTCTGCACAGGTTTTGATAAATCTCCCTCTTTATGTTTTAGTATTTTTGCACTATACTAACATTAGGCTTTTCTCTGGGAAAATTTTTACACCAGTTGTGACTTGTGACCAGTGTGACTTGTGTACGTTTACACAAGTATTTTGTGCCAAAAAAATAAATAAAAAAATTCAAAACTATCAAGGTGCAACACAAATGTTAAATTGGCCTATCTGCGTCATGTACTTAATCTGCCCCATTTTTTTTTTTACAACCTGCAGTATCTACAGTATTATCATTTTATTATACATTGTATTATACAACACTGTTACGCCGAGCGCTCCGGGTCCCCGTTCCTCCCCGGAGCGCTCGCCTCATCCTCGTTGCTGCAGCGCCCCGGTCAGATCCACTGACCGGGTGCGCTGCGGTACCGCCTCCAGCCGGGATGCGATTCGCGATGCGGGTGGCGCCCGCTCGCGATGCGCACCCCGGCTCCCGTACCTGACTCGCTCTCCGTCGGTCCTGTCCCGGCGCGCACGGCCCCGCTCCCTAGGGCGAGCGCGCACCGGGTCTCTGCGATTTAAAGGGCCACTGCGCCGCTGATTGGCGCAGTGGTTCTAATTAGTGTGTTCACCTGTGCACTCCATATATATACCTCACTTCCCCTGCACTCCCTCGCCGGATCTTGTTGCCCTTGTGCCTAGTGAAAGCGTTCCCTTGTGTGTTCCTAGCCTGTGTTCCAGACCTCCTGCCGTTGCCCCTGACTACGATCCTTGCTGCCTGCCCCGACCTTCTGCTACGTCCGACCTTGCTTCTGTCTACTCCCTTGTACCGCGCCTATCTCAGCAGTCAGAGAGGTTGAGCCGTTGCTAGTGGATACGACCTGGTCACTACCGCCGCAGCAAGACCATCCCGCTTTGCGGCGGGCTCTGGTGAACACCAGTAGTGACTTAGAACCGGTCCACTAGCACGGTCCACGCCAATCCCTCTCTGGCACAGAGGATCCACCTCCTGCCAGCCGGCATCGTGACAAACACAACATGCTGCAGAATTTAAAATCGGTAGAATGCCCTTAATTCCACTGGGATTATTTCCCCATTTGTTAGCTTAGCTTGGAAAACTGGCATTTACTGGCACTGTACTGTAATTTGTGGCTGATCTGAACATTAAGTTTTTATAATGTTCATTTATTTACAATTTTTAGAAAGCACTTTAAAATCTTATGGTTTGCTACTATGTACTAAATATTCTATCTACTACAATTTTCACATTATACTCCTACATACTGTACTATGTTTAGAAGTATCTGTTAGTATCTGCTGGGGCATACTTTGGCCCTGATTTACTATTGTAAACCCGACATATTTTGTTTGGTTGTGCACCAGATTCTGAATTGAAAAAACCCGACAAACTCTCCATTTAACTGAGAAAACCCGAAAAAGTAGCGTGGTCGGCGGGAAAAGGGGGTGATCGGAAAGGGGGCGTGTCCCCGACATTTTCACAAAAACCCAACATATTTACTAAGGTTTCCACAGAAAATATAGTAAATTTGAGCTGAGGAAAACCCGACAGATCAGAGCATGTGTAAAATAAAAAAATGTAGGGAAAAGTGCAAAATGTAGGGAAACCTTAGTAAATAAATTGTTGGGAATTAAAACTCACAAAGAAAACTGCACTCCATTCTTAGTAAATCAAGGCCTTTATTTATATCTTATCACAGGACAGTTCTGAAATATATTCAAAGTACCTGTCTGAAGTCCAGTTGCAGTTCAAAAATGAGCTTG